>NW_022196904.1:105961187-106034770 GCF_008632895.1 Mastomys coucha
AGATCAGCCTGCCTCTGCCTCCCAAGTGCTAGGATTAAAGACGTGCGCCACCACTGCCCAGCTCCTTTCTAATTCTTAAGATCTATGAGAAGATAATATTAAAAATTAGTTTCTCAGACCTTTTTGTCATGGGCCTGTCCCACTCATCACTCTCACCCAGCACCTACCACATGATTTACTGTGGCACCACAAGTATTGTGAATGATTTAGATGTAAGTGGATAAGGAACTGAGAAACTGAATGGATGGTGCACAGGGTAGATCTCCAGAAATTGGGCAGAATAATGCTTTTCCCAAATGTGCACTGACTCTCATTTCAAAAGGAAATGCATTGTATCTTTGCTATGAATGAGGGAAACCATGCCTGGGATCTGAGCTTTTTATAGAGGAAAACTTTCTAAGTATCAATGTACCCTAAGTTGCATCAGGTTGTTCCAACCAAATCTAGAGTTCTTGATCAGAGATGACAAAGAGAAAAACCAATGAATCACAAACAGATTTCATAAATTACCAACAGAAACTTGCTGACCCGAGAAACTTACTGCTGTAGCTCACCCCACAGCAGACCCTATACCTTTGGAGTTCTAATGACATGTGTTTGAATCGTAGTGGTGCTTCCTGTAAGGTAGGCCTTCTGACTTTTTCTGATGTCCTCCTGTTTTAGTGTATAGATCTGAGACAAAGATGCTTATCTTGCAGCAGGTAGTGGCAGGATGGGTGTCATCATGAGGGATGATGAGCATCAGCTGCCTTCTTGGAGATTGCTTGTGTTCTAAGGCAAATGTGACCGTGATGAACTGTATGAAATAAATCACTATGGTCCACTTTCAGTGAGCTGTGTCTAGGGCCAATAAGAGAATAAGCAGGGGACACTAGACTTCTGTCTTCATCAGATGCCAACTGGAGCCTGCTTGTCTGGGTGTTCTCAGTTTTAGGGCTGAAAAATCATAGGCAGTCTGCCATGTGACCAAGTTCACATACCAGAAAAGGGGAGGGTCTTAAGCCCCAGGATAGGCATTAGATAAATCTTTGTGTCTTGAACCAGTAGAACAAGGAATTGGGTATCAGGGGAGATGGTGATAGACACCATAAAGAATGTGGCTTCAGGAAGATCTCTCAGTGAATGGGAACTCAGAAGCAGCAAACTACAAGATAAAAATCACTCTTTTGCACCAAACTGATTTGCCAGTTTTTTTGCCTTCTCTCTAAGCTGATTACAAGTACTCTTACTGTAAAATGTGGGTCACTGTCTCTCACAGATATAATCAATTCACCAACTATAGAAGCGATACAACCTACTGCTACCAACACCAAGTATGCTTCTATGGTGGTTTGAATATGCTTGGCCCAGGGAGTGAGTGGCACCATGAGGAGGTGTGGCCTTGTTGGAGTAGGTGTGGGCTTGTTGGAGAAAATATGTCACTGTGGGGGTTGGGCTTTGAGACCCTCATCCTAACTGTCTGGAAGAAAGTCTTCTCCTGCTTGCCTTTAGAACAAGGGGTAGAACTCTCAGCTCCTTCTCCAGCACCATGTCTGCCTGCATACTGCCATGCTTCCTATTATGATGATAATGGACTAAAACCTCTGAAACTGTAAGCCAACCCCAATTAAATGTTTGCCTTTATAAGAGTTGTCTTGGTCATGGTGTCTCCACAGCAATGGAAACCCTAACCAAGACAACTACAGTTAGCAGTACAAACTCTAATGGAATGTGGGTTTTATTATGACCACTAATGTAAGCCCACCTCCTCTCTACCATACGATTCACAGGTTTTCTCATTGCCCCCTCACCAGGCCATGACAGTTATTGTGCCTTTCCCATTTCTATGCTTCCTTAAGCTTTAGGTTTCTCGAATGCATAGTAGAACTCATGCCTGTCTCCTGGCTATGAGGGTTAGATGTGCTCATCCCTATGGAAGGTGGGTGAGAATGTCTCAGTTATACTCCACCCTATGGTGATGAGGTCAGTATGCCTACGTTAGTCAGATCTCTCATCTCTGTGACTGATGCCTGTGGGACACAGAATAGAAGAGGAAGTCTGTCTCAGGATTGTGGGTTTAGAAGTTTAAGCCCATGGTTATTAGCAGGTCTGTGACCAGGCAAAGCATGGCAAAAGCATAAGGTAGAGGAAAGCTGTTCTACTCAGGGAGGCAGAAAGGAGGTGGTAGGGGTGGGAGGAGGACAAGGTGGTAGAGGGGAGAGTTGGGAGGTGGGGATGGAGGACAAGAGGAACTGTAACAAGATGTGGCTTTCAAAGATACCACAGTTACCTACTTCCTACAATGAGGCCCCACTTCGTAATTTGCAACACTACCCAATAATACCAATAATACCATCTAATGACAAATCTATCAATTAATAAATCCATCCATAAGGCCAGAGCTCTTATGAACTGATAACTTCCTTAAAACCCTAGCTATGAACATATCAGGAACCAGGCTTTTAACACTGGACAGAGCCCATTAGCTATGGGGAGGAGAGCACTTCTCATCCAAACCATAATAATGTCTATTTCCAGCCAGGCCAGCAAGGAACTTAAAAAGTTCTCTCAATTTCATATCTAGCAAATGGCAAGCTTGGGGCTGAACTTGTCTCGAGGACAGCTGTGGGCCACCTTGGAAGCCGTGACACCTCTGACTGTCTGAACACAGGGACCCAACAGTACTTGCCTTGCTCAGGTCACAGACACCCGCCCTTGCTGGCCATATCGTCAGCTCAGTGTCTCAAAACACAGGGCTTCAGAGGCCTTGCATGGGGTACTTTGCAGCTAAAAACAGGTGTCTTTCCTTTGGATCAGCCCATGCTTCCTACTATCTCACACCCCTGATAGTCTTGATGGGGAAGGGAGAAGTAACCCATTATGCAAAAACAAACTTCATCAAGCATCCAGCACTGTGCACATACCTACACAAACTGTCCCCTGCAAAATGCTTCTTTGCTCTCTAATGGGCTCTGCCTCCCAGGTCTATTGGAAGGCTGTTAACAACCCCTTAACAACAGCGATTACGATGAAATGGCAGGCAGCAGAAATAACTGGTGTCTCAACACGTATTTTATTAAACAAACCAGTGTTATCTGGCTCCTAGTACCGAAGTGTCTAAACAGTGTTCTGGAGACTTATCAATCAGCTGTCGGTCCCTAGCTCAAGATCCTCAGAGCCCCACCACCTCCATGCCCTTTGTTGCTATAGCAACCTCAAAGCAGAAGTGGTAGCTGTAAACTTAAAAAATATATGAGTTTCCCCAGCCAGCCATACTTCTCTATTGATACAGAAGCCTTTGCCTGGATTCCACATGAGTGGGGATTTCTTGTCTCCTCTCCCCAGCTATATGTCTGACTTAGAATCTATAGCAACTAAAATCAGACTATAAATCATCCTAATGGTGAGTTTTAGAGAATTCTTTATTGGACCAATTCAGATCATATAAGGTGACAAGTGTCTGAGGCCACTCACTAATAATAGTTGTGTCAGAAATACATGGTGAGGGAGAAAGGGCCCCAACAGAAGTGGTTGGAGTTAGCATCTCTGGTGATTGGCTGTCTCAGTTTAGCAATGTATTCCTTATTGTAGCACTTTTTGCTTCCCAGATATGGCTCTTCACTATCATTTCCTACTGAGGCCTCGAACTCTTCAGAAACAGCAGAATCTCACTATTTCTGAAGTATCCCAGTAGACCCCACAATTGTGAAGTCAAGGAACAGTATAACGGAACAGGTAGGAGTATTCAACCACAGCATTCCAGCTCAAGACTCAAGCTCTTTGGCCTTGACAATCACACACACACACACACACACACACACACACACACACATACACACACACACATTATATGGGTCTCAGGTAGCCCAGGCTGGCCTTGGACTGTTCATCTAACCAAGGATGGCCTTGAACTCCCAATGCTCTGACTTACACATTGTTACAACTATTTAAAGCACCAGTTTCCTCATAAAAGATGTGAGGATTTGCCTTCCTTACTATCAGGAGTAAATGACTAATATATGCAAAACTTCCAGTGAGTGTGTACAGTTTATGCTTTTGGCATTATTAAGTGTCCAAGGGATGTTTGCTAATGCCTGAAACATGTACGATGCAACATGTAAGGTGAAGATGTGAAACCTCAGTGTTGTTCCTTACACGAAACCTTCAACTTCTCTGTGCAGTTGAAAAGTTTATAATAAGACTGGGAAGAAAGGAAATAGAGCCAAAGCATCAACAGAGTTTTCTATTGACAATTGACAAGTCTCACTTGTATCTAATTATAGTGTGCAGCATGGTGTTGTTGACTCATGTACACATCAAGGAGGAAAAAGCAAGCTCATTAGCATATGCAGTGTCTCACAACATTGTTCTTACCATGAGTGCATGTTGACCTGAAACTTGTGATCTATCCACCTTAGCCTCCTAAGAAAGCATGGCCAGCCATTATCAGTGTGTGCCCCTGTCTGGCTGAGTTCAATTTTAGTTTCCAAAGCTAATTAAGGTCATGTGGTCTTATAATTCTGTGTCTGGCTTTTTCACTTAATAAAAAATGCCCTTTAGGTTTAGCTGTGTTATCACAAATGACATATTTTCCTTTCTTTTAAAGGGCAAATAATATTCCCTTATGTATATAAACCTTACATTCTGCATCCATTCACCTGTTTGTGGATATTGGGGTTAGCTATTATGACTCCTACTTTAGTGAATATGGGAATGAATGTAGGTTTCTCCTCAATATATTTCTACTACATATGTAGCCAGATGATCACTGAAATGCTACATTGAAGATTTCCCATGAGACAGGTCCTATGGTGTCTAGATGTTAAAATCACAGAGAATTCAAGGCAAGTCTTCTCTATACCTACAAATCCAGCATCCTAACAGGAGAAATGGATCAATGTCGGGACTAATAATTATGAGGGAGAATTATTCCCATGTGATTAAGAGGGTTCTTTGATGGAACACAGCTCTAGTGGTGATAATTAACTCAGTCTGGAATCTGATCTATCCAGTGTGAGTCTGGAGGAGGAAGAAACACAGAGAATGAGGTAGGGAGACACACAGCTGGAAAATGGAACTGTGTGTAAGGATTCCCATGACATGGAGTGCTGCAAAACCCAAAAGAATCCTCTGTTCACAACCCTGCCCAATAGGACCCATTTCTCAAGGCTCAGTGTGATTTCCCTGCTAAGCAATTATCATTTACTCTTTGCCTTCTTCCAGGTGAGGCTGGAGGGATTCGGGGTTGACTCTTTAACAGGTAACATGTTGCTAGACATCGCTTGCTGATCCTAATTTTTTAACATCCACTATATGTAGACTTTTTCCCATGAGGCAAAAGGGATAAGTCTTGTATCATCACACACATTGTTGTGATGCTTCTGCAGAGAGGTGGTAAAGTCCTTCACACAGAAAACACTGCTGGATACTCTTCTCTGGTGGAAGTCATCTGAGAACCATTAGCTAAAGGTCATCAGCCACATGGCACAGCAGGGATTGGGGCCTCTGGGTATTTTGGTACTTGCATAATACTCCAGACACAGGTTATATCAAGTTTATTATTAGATCTTGTGATGGTATCCATCTATTATCATACTTGTGGCTGCTTTTGAGCTTACTGGAAATACTGATTATGTCTTCGCCTTACTTTGCAACCTTCAAAGGAGGGGACAAGATCTCTCATCAGCTAGGAACTCACTAGGTAGTGAGTGAAATTGGCTGGCTGGCCAATTCCAGAAATCTGAGAGTCTCTGACTCTTCAGTGCTAGTATTATAGATACCTCCTACCAGGCCTGGATTTTTGAAAAAGAAACATAGGTTCTGGGGAATCAAACTCAGATCTTTATGCTTGCAAGGCAGGCCCTCTACTGACTGAGCTTCCACCAACCCGCGACCCCTCAAGCCTGGCTGTAGTCTATACAAATAAATAATAATTGTCATTTTATAGATGAACCAGTGTTAGGGGTTAGAACTAAAGTGTCCTACCAGAGCTCATGTGTTGAGATTTAGACACCAAAGCAGTTGGGTGCAGAGGTGTTGGCATCTGGGAGGTGATTGGATCATGAAGACTCTGACCTCATTACTAGGTAGAGGGCGTGGGTCACCTTGAAGGGTGTGTTTCTGCCCTTGGCACTTTCTCTCCTCTCTGCTTCCCAGGTTTCAGGAGGTGAGCAGCTTTGGTCCTAGCACACATGCCCTTCTATCATGTTCTGTCCCCCAAAGCATGAAGCAAGTGACCTTGAATTAAAACCTCTAAAAATCCTGAGCTCCCAATCCCATTCTTCCTATCAACTTGTTTTCCTTGAGTATTTTGTCACAATGATTGAAGGATGACAAGCATAGAGGGCTGATGTTTATATTGCAGGCATGCCTTAATCTCCATTATTTATTCATAACACCAAGGATAGGCACAGAAAGAATTTGTTATGGGGGTCTAGGTAAGGGGTTCTCTGTGTCTCAGTCTCTACCATGGACATGGACAAGAAATAGCAATAGGAGTCTTGTCCAAGCCACTTAAGTGCTAAGCATGCTGCTAAGATTATCACTTGGAGTCATCATCGTCTTACAGAGTAGTAACACACCATATCCTAAGAAGACAGAGTCCTACATGTGAGGAGTGGCTGGCCAAAACCATATGGCTACTAGGGTGAGAGTGGGAGTTTGTGTCCCACTTCTGTTTATCTACATACATGGTTTTACTTTTCTATATCATGGTAGCTTCATGGTTTGAAACTAAAGATTACACAAACAATGAGGATCAAGGCCAGGGATGCAGTAATGTCCTTCAATGCACAAGACACAATCACAATGCATCATAGCTGTCACACAAGGGAGAAGTATTCTGTGTCAAACATCAATGTCAAGAGGGCAGTGTTCTCAACTGATTCCTACAGGACTAGCCTCCCTGTAGTGTTGAATGGACACCAATCTCCAGGTGTAGCAAGAAGCCACCTGTGTTATCAAAATGATCGCCACTTGCAGGGAATACACCTGTTATGGCGGTATGGGATGGGACCCAGGGGTGTTTGAAGTCTGTATCTCCCTCAAAGTTGCATGTAAAAACTGAATTTCCTGTGTGTGGGCCCAGATTAGGGGGAGGTGAAGTGACCATGCGAATGGGTTTGTGTCTGTATAAAGGAGACCATAGAGAGATTTCTAGTGCCTACTTCCGTGTTGGGAAGCACCAGGAAAATAAATTTCTATAGTGAGTCCACAGGCATTCTGCCTTTGAATTTCTCTGCATCCAGTCTGTGTTAGTTTGGTACAGCAACCTAAACAGGCTATGATAGACCATTCTTTTTTTTTTTTTTTTTTTTTTTTTTTTTTTTTTTTTTTTTTTTTTTTTTTTTTTTTTTTTTTTTTTTTTTTTTTTTTTTTTTTGGTTTTACGAGTCAGGGTTTCTCTGTATAGCCTTGGCTGTCCTGGAACTCACTATGTAGACCAGGCTGGCCTTGAACTCAGAAATCTACCTGCCTCTGCCTCCCAAGTGCTGGGATTAAAGGCATGTGCCACCACTGCCCAGCTGACAGACTACTCTTTATGAGGCAGTTCAGATAGATGTGTTTCTGTATTGAGAAGTGTGTGTGTGTGTGTGTGTGTGTGTGTGTGTCCAGAACAAGAAGACTTGATCTTTCTCCAAAGTCATTCCCGTATGTGGGGGATACCAGATCCAACCTTTAGTCATCTGATACCTGGTTAATAGTATCGCCCACTTTTTCCCATTGATTGAGACATTGTGAATCCACTGTTGAAAACACACTGTATAACTTGTCCTACTCTCTCACAACGTCCACCTGTCCCTTGTCCACATATCACTGAATGTGGTCATAATCTGGCAAGGTAGAGTTGTGGTCTGCAGACACAGACTAAGGTTCTTGGAGATGATGGTCATATGCTTTGTATTGAGATCCAAGACTCTTGGACTCAGCTGCCATGTGATACTGACAGGTTCTTGCTCCTGGTATAGTGGTTGTTACAGACCCACGATTCATGACCATCTGTCCTTTGGAAATTTCATAATATGAAGAAAGCAATTTGATCATATCTACCCAAAACTTCCTTTAAGCCTGCTCAATACATCTCCCCTTCCCACAACTTAATGTCCACACACACACACACACACACACACACACACACACACACACACACACAAAGTGGAAAGTGGTTAATGCAGAGTCTTATAACTTTTTGGAGTGCTCAGAATAAGTGACTTTTTTAAAAGCTTGGCCAGAGAGGAGCCCCTATATCAACCCTTTCCTTGCCCAAGGCTCAGGGAGCATCACAAAAGAGGGACCCAAAAGAATGGTAGCATCAGAGGATGTGGAGAAGCACTGTGAAGTGCTGTCTTCTGGATATAACAATGGTTGCTGAACTCATGGATGCATAACAGCTCTGGTTGCCTATACAAGACTTGCACAAGGACAACCCATACTCCAGCACTGATGGATGAAGGGTCCTGAAACACCACCTCTAACTGAGAGATATTGGCAGCTATGGCTGCTGAAGGAGGAAGAGTCACTTCCAAGGTCCTTCTTAGGCTGGACTTTGCCTATCTTCAGGCAGCTCTGCAGCTATCATTGCCTTGTTCAATGGACTATAAGGCCTGCCACCCTTTGCATTGGACTAACATTTTTTCATTGATGCGATCCATCCCTGAGAACTCCCTCTAGACTGACCCTATAGGTTCAACTTAAATGTCACCTGTATACAATTCTTTCCCAGTGCCCGATCTGAAGTAGCCCCTTAGATGGTCCCCAGAATGCCACTTGCTTGGTTGCTCCCAGAGCATACAACACAGCTCACTCTTACACCCACTATCTGTCTGACCACTCACCCACTCACCACTGAAACTCACCTCTTAAGTGGCAGGTATCCCTCGGCTTGTTCATGTCCCTTGCCAAGTACTGGCTGAGTCTGAGTTGAAATGCCAAACACTGAACGAGGCTGCTGCTTTGTCAGGTTAGCACACAGATTTTATCAAGCTAGAGGGACCTCTGGAATTCCCATTGCTATTATGGGTAAATAAAGCACACAGGTCCATATTTGGCTCCCCCTGTCCATTTTCCTTCCAGCTTCTGAGAAGAGGTATGAATAATATATTCTGAGTTTTTTTGATTGAACTGTCAGCATGATTTATCTAGTAGCATCTTCCTCCTCCTCCCATCTGTAAACACTGGTATGTCTACAGAGCTTTGTGCTAACATTCATCTTGATAATTTGCCTAAGGGGGTGGGAAGATGGTGATGCTATTATTTTTTTTTTAGAACCCCTATCATGTATTGGAAGGGGGAAAATTCTCCTTCATGGTGTTGGGATAAAAAAAATGAAGGTCATGGATTGCATTGATTCTTTGCTGTTTTACAAACTGGTTCAGACTCGTTTCACAACTTGAGAATAATTCAAATTGGAAATCACCTCCTGTAAAACCATCAAATTAATGGTATTCCCATTACACATCCTGCCCAACCATGTGAACAGTGAGCCTGGGCTACAGTTGCTAGAATTCTATATCACAGTAAATAATGCCCTAACAAGACAGTGATTGCTCTCAGCCTCTGGAGTTCCCTAGCCATACCGCTTCAACAGGCCAGGAGGGGCCCCAGCAGTCCCTCGTAGATGGTTTGAGGCAATCAGAATGATTATGGACCCTTGAATATAGAAGATGGTGCTTCACAGGGTCTGCTTTTCTGAATTATTGGAGTCTCTGTGGACACCCCTGTATAACTGCTACGGGGAAGGAGAGGCATCGACAGTTGCTGACAGACTTGCTAGAATCTGTGACAATATGTGACTGAGAGTGTGTATGTGTGCCTGAGGATGAAAACCAGAACATCTCTTCTCACCCACTCACCCTTCTCCACCTACTTTCTCAACTCCCACAGCTTATCAATCACAGTGGTCAATTTTAGTTCCTAAAATATTGTTGTTTTGAATCAGATCCTTTCTCTTTATTCAGTCTCCATTTCTCTAGCCTGAGCTCCCCAAGGCTCCTGCTGCCTAACCAATAGTGTGATGTCTGGCAGGATGTTACAGTGGTCTTCTGAGCTTTAAACTGTAACAGTGTCCAGACAACACCTCCAGTGTGCAGTTTAATTGGTTTGGGGCAGGGACTTGGCATTGGATGTTTTTAAATGCACCCTAGTGAATCTTCCCTGCTGCTAAAGTTCGCCTCTGCCTTGGCTTCATATAGTACAGAGACCTGGATGCTGAGGCTTGCCTGAATCCTCTGACCCTCAACACACACACACACACACACACACACACACACACACACACACACACACTCACTCACTCACACTCACACTGCCTAAAAGCCAAGGACACTTCTGATTCGTTCCAAGCTGAAGCAGAGCCTGCTGTCTGGTCTGTGGATATCATGCTTTGTTTGGTCAGTGCCTCCATGCCTTGGTGGATGCTGTTTATGAATCTCCAATGTCTTTGCCGAAGTCTACATTCAGGGTTCATGAATTTTTCAAGCCTAGCTTTAGGTTTTTCTTTTTCTAACTCCCTCCTGTATATCCCTCCTTTGTCTGATTGTGTTTATTGTGCACCAGTGTTGGGAATGTGGTGTGCAACTGACTTACATCAGTTTTCCTGTTAGATCCCTGAGGGGCTTGAAGGCAAGGGTCACATCTTGTTTATCTTTAATAGCTCAGGGCTAAACACTGTGATGGGCACATGGTAAATTTTCAATAAGTTTACACTACTATATACATTACAAATGCCAACCCTAGACTATGCTTATCTTTCTGCCTTCAAGAGTGATTTTATTTAGATGTCCCCAAATATACACCTGTAAGCATATTTAGACTGAGAATCTGTAAAGAACGATGCTGAATTAATACACTTCTGTGAAATGAAAGAACAAAGAAAATATGTGTGATGGTACATATTAGCCAGGATAGCCTACTTGGTAAGGTCCAGGCCAATGAAATACCCTGTCCATATTTTTCCTTTTGAATGTTTTTCCTAATAGTCCCATATTCCATATGTTTTTTTGTCTTTGTCCTCTTTTGAAACTTATTTTATCTGTTATAAATTTGCAGGTAGCAAACACTTTCATTTTATTTTATTTGGAAATGTCGTGATTTTTATTTTATGGAAGAAAATTAAATTTAATGAATGGAAGGGTGGGAGAGAGAGAGGGAGAGGTGTGGAGAGAGAGAGAGAGAGAGAGAGAGAGAGAGAGAGAGAGAGAGAGAGAGACTGTCCCAAATAACAGGTGGGAAAATACCTGAAGAACAACATCTATGGCCTATGTTCTTTCATACACATTGCTCACATGTGCATGCACCTTCATACACAAGAATACACATATATCTGTGTGGACATCAGCCTGGCTTACAAAGCTAGACCCTGTCTCAAAACAAAACCATTCTCGAAGCCTTACACTGAAGTCTGCATCTTACTTCTTCCTGGTTGTGCAACATTGGAAGAGATAGTGTCTCTGAGCCTGAATTTTCTTATTTGTGTCACAATATTAGAAGATACAATGGTAGTTATATCTTACCATGAAATCTGGTGGGCCACATATGGCTGAATTCCCAGGACAATCTTAAGAGGTAGGTGTTGCACTACAATCCACAGACCCAAGGTAGGCTGCTTGAGTCTTACTCAAAGGAGAAATAAAATAGACATTGGAGGTGGATAAAGGAGGGAACTGGGCAAGAGACCGGATGGGGAGTGGAAGAGAGTTGGGGGATCAGGTGTAGGGAAAGCAGGGGTGTAGAGAAGAGAAATTGGTATTGGGCATTGGGGGATATAGAACCTGAAGTGGCCACTTCCTATAGCAGGGCAGAACCCACAGTGGAGGAATAAGGACATTAACCCATCCTCAAAGCTTTAAACCCAAAATTTGTCCTGTCTATAAGAAATGCAGGGACATGGATGGAGCAATGACTGGGGTAATGATAAACTAGTAATGGGACCAATTTGAGACCCATACATGGTCAAGCATCAGTCCCTGACATTGATAATGATAATCTGTTATGTTTGCAGACAAGAGCCTAGCATAACTGTCTTCTGAGAGGCTCCAACAAGCAATGGATGGAAACTGATGCAGAGACCCACAGCCAAACATTAGGTGGAGCTTAGGGAGTCTTTTGGAAGAGTCAGGAGAAAGACTGAGGGACCTTGAGGGGATAGGGTCTCCACAAGAAGACCAACGGGTTCAGCTAACTTGGACCCTTGTAGGGTTCACCAGAAACTGAACTACCAACCAAAAAGCAAACATACGATGGAGCCAGCCCCCGCCCCCCACATATGTAGCAGATATGCAGCTTGGTCTTCATGTGTGTCCCCCAACAACTGGAGTGAGAGTCGTCTGTTGCCTGCCTATGGATCTTGTTCCCCCAACTGGACTACCTTATCTGGCCCTAGTGGAAGAGGATGCACTTAGTCCTGCAGTGGCTTGGTGTGTAAGGGTGGGGTGATATCTAGGGAAGCCTTCCACTGAAAAGGGAAGAGGGGCATGGGGAAGAGTTGTCAAGAGGAAGGGGCCTGTGATCAGGAAGCAAAGTGAATAAATAAATTAATTAATGAAACTATGAGATAGGTGTTGCTTTTATCTTCATTCTAGGATCAAAAAGTCACGGCACTGAATAACTCAAGGAGACACAGAGGGGACCCATGAGCATTTACACCAATGGGCAGTTCTGTATCCAGAGCTCATCACACTGCTGGTACCATAGGCCTGGTTCCACTAGCCCCTTCCTCTGAGGATCTGTAGAATTTTGACTAGCCCCCAAAGCAAGCCCTGCAAGAATCTTCTGGGTGGCTGTCAATAGGACATGAATGAATAGTTTATTATACCCACCTCCCCTCCTTATGCCCAACCTTGAGAAGAGACCTGGGACTGTCTTTGAGCACAATAGCAGATTGACAATCCTTCTTGTTAGTAATTAGGCCATGGTAATGTGCCCTGCTGGCAATTAGTGTGTTAATGTAGCGTGGACTGTATCACTTAGAGTGATCGAAAGGTATGGCAAGCTCAGAACATTAATGTCAGAGTCCAAAGCTTCTGGGAGGTGGGGTTAGAGGATGAGGGGAAGGCTGGAGCGCTGGAGTTGGGGATGCCAGATTTGTGGCTTGTCTGTACTATTGTTTGAGCTTCATGGTCTTGGATAAGTCACCACTGTACTCCAGAGGTGAAAATAAGGGGTTTGGTTTTGAGATGTGAACAGATGAGGAAAAAGAGAAGAGAAGATGGTGATCATGCAGGTTTTGGCTGATAAAAGGATGGAGCTTATTTACTCCTGTGCCTGCTATAAAGAAGCTCTGAGAGTGGAATAATTGACCAAGCAGGCTCAGCTGTTCTGTGATTATGGGCCAATCCAGGACTTAGTTGGTTAGCTACATAATCATGTAGCTCATATACCACTCAAAAAAAAAGTCACAAAGCCATGCTTGTGGCCATCAAGGGTGACTCTGAAAGCTAAGGAGCTAGAGATAATGTGACAGGCAGCTTTCAGCCAAGGTGGAAGACACTAGAGGAGAATCTGACCTTGGCTCATAAATGCTTCACCCCCAAAGTTCCATAAAGGATTTTGACCTGTATCCCACTAGCCGGTGCTGGTCCTGTGGCCCTACTCAGTGTTGCAGGGCTTGGAACTGTAAGTGTGTGTCAGCATTGAGGAAAGCTACTTGAAAGGAAGAAAGGTTTATCTCAGGTCTTAGCATCTGAGGTTTCAGTAAATGGTCACTTGGCTCTGCTGTTTTTGAGTCTAAAGTGAGACCAAGCATCCTGGTGGAAGGTAAAGTCTAGCTACTCACCATATGGTGACAAGGGAGTGAAGAGAGAAGGATGTGGAAGGGATGGAGGAAAAATATGCCCTTTAGAGCACATCCCAGTAATCTATAGTCTTCCACCACCTCCTAGAGTTCCTACCATGTTCCTGTTATCTCTGACTCCATCAATGGTTTAGCATCAATGAGATCATAGTTATCATGGCCCAATCACCTCCCATAGTACCATCTTTAAACAATGGAGCACTGGAGACTGTGATGCCTCTCTCTCTCTGTATCTTTCTCTCTCTTTCCCTCCCTCTCCCTCTCTCTCCCTCTTCCTCCTCTCTTTCCCTCTCCACCCCTCTCCCCCTTTGTGTGTAGTCATTTTATCAGTTCTATTCCTCTAAAGAACCCTAACTTATACAAAGACTGTGCCCTCAATACATGAACATTTGCAGGGAACTTCAGATCTATACCACAACTGTGGTGGTGAGGCTTGTGGCCGAGAATCTACTGAGCAAGAGGAGGTTGGCATGGTCTGGCCAGGGTGTCTCTCTCTCTCTCTCTCTCTCTCTCTCTCTCTCTCTTGCTCTCTCTCTCTCCATATATATATATATATATATATATATATATATATATATATATATATACACACATATATGTGTGTATGCATGTATACACATATATGTGTGTATATAAAATATATAAAATTCCATTTGTTTTTTTCCTCTCCCTTTTCAATTATCCTTGTTTTTCTCACAAAGGCATTGGGTTTCTGAATGCTTCTGAGTGGGCATACTGATTTATGCTGGTGGGGATTTGATGACCTGGAATTTCATCCAGAATATTGGGTACCAGTGCTCTAGATCTTTCCCACCCCCTACTATTTTATTGACACTTCAGGGACCCCTCCGCCTCTGAGATCCAAGACTCTTCTGAAGCACTGAACCTTAAAGGAAATTCTTTGATTCTTTGTTAGAATAAACAAACAAACAAACAAACACCATGAAATCGGTCTCATAGGTCAAATCAGCCACCATGGTCACTGGCTGCCACTGTCAAAATGCACCAGCGCGTCAGGGTAGTACAGTAAAGCTAGGTTTACCTCAGTATTCACCTAAAAGACACCCATTCTGCAAAGACATATGCTTACCTGTGTTTATTGCTGCTGTTTCATAATTACTGAGATATGGAACCAGTCTAGATGTTCATAACACGATAAAAGAATGAAGAAAATGCGGCTCACAGTAGAGTACTAGTTAGCCACAAATAACAAAATTATGTCTTTTTCAGGAAAATGGATGGAATTGGAGATTGTTATGTTAAATAAAATAAATCAAACTAACAAAAACAAATATTATACTCCCCGTGGCATAAAAGTAGAAGCAGGGCTTTTTGAGAAGATGAAAGGGAACAGAGTAGAAAGAGGGTAATGGGAGATAGATGTGGTCATAGTCTCATAGCAGCACACAGAGGGTTAAAACTCAGGGTGGGAAGAGGTTTTGTGACTCCCCCAATCCTGGCCCTAGAGAGATAAGAAATACAGCAAACCTTAGGTGCTTGATCCTGAGTACATTGAGCACCTAAGTGTAGGCAACTCTGTCCAAGGTGCTTAACTGGACCGCTGTTCAAGGAGATGATAGTATTGCATACATAGTATCTAAGGGGTAAGCGGCTCCAGAGACACCATTGTGACAACACCATCATTCACAGCGCTCCTTGTTGAAGCAGCCTCAGTGGAGTTGTGGTGTGTAAAGAGTAGACACAAATGTGTGAGAATATGGACAGAAGTAGATAGGGAAGATGGGGGGGGGGGATGCCTGAGAGTTTTGGCAAGGTCTTGAGCCCAGAAATATATTGGGATTGAGATGTGGAAAAGGAAGTAAGAGCTTCATTAATTCTGTTGATTGAGGGATTTTTCTTTGTCTTTTTTCTTTTTTTTTCTTTTTTTCTTTTTTCTTTTCCTTTGGCTTAGCTAGAGTTTAATTCTTAGTTACTTCCTGCCCATTAGTTTGATTGCTGCCAAGGGAACAGCAATGGGTTTTGTCATTGGCTATTCTAAGTGGTAATTTGCAGAGGTTAGTCTGTTGAAGAGTCCACACGTATCATGGTGTCCACCAGGGACTGCTGTGACCACTTTCTGTGAGTGTATTCACTGTGGTGGGTGCTGCAGCCCAGTACTCCAAGCCATTAGCACACACATAATGGTGGTTATGACACATCCATCCCTCCTTTTATTATCTATTCTACTGCTATGCTTAGAAGCAGGGACCAGGAAACCCAAGGGTGCCACATGCCAGCTATGTAAGCAGGCTCCCTTTATCCAGGCTTCCTTGTCTCTATATTTTTCTGGTAGGGTAGTGGATGGTTGTAGAATCTTCTGCAAAGGGGTTAATGCAAGAATCTGATGGACTCACACCCATGACAGGCTAGAAAGATATCTGGACACAGTAGGCTTTCCAAGAGATGTCATTTTGTAAATGTGCTTTGAAAGGCTCCATGTTGCAACACTTGTTGCTGCCAATGCAGATAAAATTTGTGTAAACAAACATGATCTCTGCCTCCATGGAGCTTTGAAAACTGGTGATTTGATAGAAACTACCAAGACAGTTCCAGTGCACTGCTGAGAGGGTACAGAAGGGACAGACAGGTCCTTTAAACAAACAAACAAACAAACAAATTGTGTTTATGTGTTTCTTTATAAAAAAATCTAGTTTGCTCATTGTTTTCTGTTTGCCTGTTTGTTTTCTAAAGAGAAAGAAAAAGAAAGGGCGTAGAGTTGGGTCAGAGGATCTGGGAGGATTTGGAGGAGGGAGAACTGTGATCAGAATATATTGTATGGAAACAAAACTCAATAAAAATGCACATATACAAACCTGCCAAGACTTGCAGAGGTCAAAGAACAACTTTTGGGAGTCAGTTCTCTCTTTCTACCATATGTGTCCTGGTGGTAAAACTTAAGTCATCAGGCTTAGCAGCAAGTGTCTTCACCCACTGAGCCCTGTAGCTGGCCCAGGATTACCTTTGCAACATAGATTATAAGGACACATTAGGCCTTTACACTGCAGGAAGGAATATGCACTTAAATCTCTGTAGTGTAGTGCAGAACATCACTCAGAGTTTGCTTGTTTTAAATTGACACCTCCCTCAGCCAGAGTAGTACCCAGAGGAGAGCAGGACTGACATCAGCTGGAACTGACCAAATGCATAGTTCCCAAATGCCTGGCCCCAGATGTTCAGAAAGACATTGGTGAAAAAATGCAGGAGGGAGAAAGAAGAGAGGTCTCAGCACCTTGGGTCCCAGGACCCATGACTGAAGCAGCAAGACTGATCTCTGGAGTCTTGAATGCCTTTGAAAATCATTCATCTGAGATCAGCCTTAGTTTTCTTTTCTTAGAAGTCATTACTTTAGTGTAGGTTTGTTCTTTGAGAACACGTCTGCTATTGGCCTGGGCCTCACCAATTTGCCTAGCCTGGCTGGCCAGCCAGACTGAGTGATCCACTTGCCTCCATTATCTCTGGGATTATCAGCATGTGCTAACATGCTCAGATCTTCTGTGTGGTTGCTGGGGATCAAACTCAGGTATTCATGTTGAATGCTTTACCAATTGAGCCATCTCCTTAGCCAAAATGACTGCCTTATTCTGCATCCTGTATAGCTACTAGGGATAACATATGAGCATCTTTTCATGGGGTGATTCCCCCTCCAGGTCTTCTCAGATCACCAACTCTGAATAAAGCATAATTTAAGAGTCAATTCCTGTCTCCATTCATAGTCATTTGTGTTGACTGATAGCATAAGCCCCTAGAATTCTTGTCACTTTATGACATGGATTAAATTGGGAACAGCACAGGACACTAGAGGCATCTAGGGGATTTCAGGGGTAGAAAAGATTCCATCAAGAAGGTGAAGTCTGATGTGTAAGCATGATTCAAGAGAAGCTGCTTTGGACAAGGGAGAAGGAAGAACCATACATCCTTTCTTGCTTCTCAGTTCCCTCCCCACATTGGCAGAGAGATCTTTGTATAAATACAAACTGATTCTCTTTAGGGAACCATGATGGTTTTTCTGTGCTGTAGGATGAAGGCAGATGACTCTGCATGGCTTCTGGGATCTATACCTCCTTCTACTTGTTTCTGGTGTTTATTCTCATTTGCTCTTGTTGTTCTAGGAAATTCTGGCCATTTTTCTTTTTCAAGTAACTTTTCTTCCTTTTGTCTTAGATTCTGTTCTATGGCTGAGAGGAGACACCAGGACCAAGGAAACTTATAAAGGAAAACCTTTAATTAATAGTTTGCTTGCAGTCTCAGAGGGTTAGTCCATTGTCATCATCATTGTGGGAAATGTAGCAGTACATAGACAGGTGTGGTACTGAAAAAGTAGTTGAGAGCTTTATATCCCAATTCACAAGCAGCCGGGAGAGAGAAAGAGAGAGAGAGAGAGAAAGGAGCCTGGCATGGGCTTTTGAAACTTCAAAGCCCAGCTCTTCCAACAAGGCCACACCTACTCCAACAAGGTCAAAACTCTTAATCCTAACTCTCATTAAATGGTTTGCCAACTGGTGATTGAGCCTCAACTATGTGAGACTAAGGAAACAATTATTCAAACGCCCATATCTGACACCCTGACCCTATAGGCTTGTAGCTATATTATGATACAAAATTCATTACACCCAACTCAAAATCTCCATAGTCTTTTACAGTCTAAAGACTGTTTAAAACGCCAAAGTCTCAATGAGACTCAAGGTAATCTCTTAACTCTAACCACTTGTAAATTCAAAATAAAAAATCAAATCTAACACAAAATGGTACAGAATATACAGTAACATTCAAAATGGGAGGAAAGGGAGAATAGTGAGGAAACACTTGACCAAAGCAAAACTGAAAACCAGTATGGGGATCTCTATGTCAAAGTTCTCTTTACATCTCCAACTCCTTTCAGCTTTGTTGACTGCAACACACTGTTTCTTAGGTTGGTTTCGCATCCTCTTAGCAGCTCTCTTGGGTAGATATTGTATGACTCTAGCATCCCTAACATCGTTGCATCTCCAATGCAATCCAGGATTTACCTTCATAACTTCAAACAATAACATCTCTGGCTTTCATGCAGGCCCTACCAAATGCCTGGCTTCAGCAGCTTTCTTAAAGGAGGAGGATAACTTTACAACCCTTTTCTTTTCCCGTATCCTTTACTATAAAGAATATATAAAAAGCCAGAATCATGTGGCTGATGCTGCCAAGTTCTTCTACTTGCCAGGACTGGAACCTGGGCCCCTTCTTGACTTACATTTGCATAAGCTTTCTGATGTTGTTTCCTTTAGTTGCTTAAACTTTCCTTTAATTCCTTTTCACAATCTGTAAGCTTAGCTGAGTGGGGTTTTGCCATGAGGGTATCACTCTTTTTATTCCATTTTGAATCAGGCTTTTCTTTAAATTCTTTATGTCTTTGAGCAGAAACTTGACTCCAACATTATACTTCTTAATATTCTTTTTCCCTGGAAACTGTACATTTTGTATCTCTCATTGCTGAAATTGCTCCTTTTCATTGTAGATCTGCATAAGAGTGATCACTAATAACCATGTGGCACAGTCAATCCTACATTGTCTTAGAATCTCCTCTGCCAATATTATTAGTCCAAACTCTTAAATTTAGTCTCCAGTAAATTTTTAGGACAAGGGCAAAAGGCAGCCACATTCTTTAACATTTTGTTATAGAATTTTAAGAATGGTCTCTAGGCCAACTGCTAATATTCTTCTCTTCTGAAACCTCCTCAGAAGAGCCACTGTCTTCCATGCATTTACTAGGGTGGCCCAGCAAACCCTGACTTAAAGCATTTAACCACTTTTCTAATCCAAAGTCCAAAAGTATTCCACATTTTTCCAAACAACAGCATGGGCAGGCCTGTCACAGCCAATATCCCAGTTCCTGGTACCAACTTCTGTTTTAGTTACTACTTTCTTGCTGTAAAAAGACATCATGATCAAGACAAACTATAAAACAAAAATTTAATTAAGTGCTTGCTTACAGTTTTCGAGGTTTAGTCCGTTATCAACATGGTGGGAGCATAGGGCCAGGCAGGCAAGCATAGTGCTAGAACTTAGCAGAGAGGTTTGCATCCTGATCCACAGGTGGGAGAGAGAAAGAGAAAGGGGGAGAAGGAAAGGTGGAGAGATGAGAGGGGGAGGGAGAGAGAGAGAGAGAGAACATAGTATGGACTTTTGAAATACACCCCCAGTGATATACCTTCTTCATCAAAGCCATACCTACTTCAACCAACAAGGCCACATTCCCTAATCTTTCTCAAGTGGTTTATTAATTGTTGACTGATCATTCAAATATGGAGCCTATGGGGCATTGTCATTCAAACTACCTCCCTTCCTCTTCTCTTCTTCCCTCCTTCCCTCCCTTTCTTCCTTCAGTCTTACTTTCTTTATCAGGGCAAGTCAATCACTTCTCACCCTTCCCAAGTCAGTGCACTGGTGCTCTTAATGGTCTCTGAACTCAGGAAGCTGGCTCTGATACAAGTTCCATGCATTTCTTCAACTCAGGCAGAATGGTCTGTATGCATTTATGTGTGATTCTGACCATACACATATGTGTGTGTTACATATGGGCCTGAATCCGGATGCAATTAAACTCCAGTGATTAGAATACCCTGGCACAGTGGCAGCCTGGTGAGCATTGGCAGAAAGAAGCATGGATCATTGAAGGTAGTGGAATCTCATCCTGTAAAATAAGCAAGCAAAAGGGCCAGCACAGTTCACGGCTAAGTCTGTAGTGAGTACTAGTATCTGTGTTCATGGTGAGAGTGTGGTCAAGATGGGTCAGGGTCTAGCCAGGGAGCCAAGAATCTCAAGGTCAAGTCCGGATGCTTCAGTACAAGCATCAGAATGAATGTTATTACTAGAGTGTGAGATACACCAGTTCTAATCACTTAATGTCTTGCTTTAAACATATAGACCCTTTCTATGTGATCTCATAAGAATCTATCAGGAAAGCCTGGAATGAGAACCTAAAATATTAAAAGTGGGGGTGTGGCTTAATTCATCTGGTGCTTGAAGTCCTTGGCTCATGCCCTAGGACCACATAAAATAGGACATGGAGATAACCATTCTGTAATCTTAGTATTTAGGAGCTAGAAATAGGAGGATCCTGTTCACATGTATCCTATGCAACAAGGTAAGTTAAGACTAATCTCTGGAATACACATGACCCTGTCTCAAATGTGTGTGTGTGTGTGTGTGTGTGTGTGTGTATGCGTGTATGTGTGTGTGTGTATGAGTGTTTGTGTGTGTGTATGTGTGCTTGTGTGTGTGCATACTTACATATATATAATATGAATTAAAATGTTTTACCTTTGTATCAAGAGAATTTATAGAGCTTGTCATAATCATCCAAATAGATAAGTGATCCTTATTAGGAAGAGGAATAAAGTAGATTTGGTTTATTCCCATACAACTTTGTGGCAGAACTCAGGCATTTTCCACAGCTTCCTGTGTGCAACTGAGCTCATGTGTGAAAAGCACAGGCAGTGGCAGCTCTAGTAAGGTTGTTAGCAAGATTAGACAGAAGGTATTTAGAGTAGGCATAGGCTGCATGTCAGAGCTGCTCCGTATACTGCCATTCTTATCCCAATTATTTATGGCTTTAAGAACTTGCCATACAATAATGATGAACAGTAGAAATTATGTTGGAGGAAAAGTGAGTTAACAAAAGCTATTGCCAAAGACTCAAGTAGAAAATACTCCTCCAGGCCTGTTGGTGAGACAGACGGCCCTGTATTTGGGTGAGAATCACAAGCATGAGGAGACAAGACTCTGGTCTCATGGAGTTGGCATTTAGAGTCAGAGATGTTTAGTTTATATATTAAGAATTCTTTCACAAAAGCAAATGGGGAAATCCATGCCTAGAAACTTGAGAAAAGAATTATGAGAGCTGAGAGTTGAACTGTTTCTTGCTCTTGACACCCTAGCTGTCTGTGAGTGTTGCTTGGACTGTCACTCATGCCAAAAGGTTTTTGTGACTAAGGCAGAGTATTGTACAGAACTAAGGGTATAAATAAATGTTTAAATAGATGGCTTTGTGATTATGAGCACAGTTGCTGAGGTCAACTGTGAGAGGAGGGGAATACTCACAGGCACTTGAGGAAGGGGATATGAGCACACATGGTGTATACCAGAATAATTTGTTGAAAACAAAACCCCGGTCACTATGTACTCACTGGTGTTTTCCTTCCGTTCCTTATTCTATGTTCATTAGTTTTACTTAATCTGTGACAGAAATGTGTTCCTGTGTTGTTAATGTTTTATGTACACCATTCTTAATGACTGTATAATGCTCCACATGATGAATGAATGACTCAGCCAATCATCTATCATTATACATTTGTGCATAAAGAGCCCCCCACCACTATCTTGCCATGCTTTGGGATGTCTGTTTACGGTAGTCTCAGAGCTGAGACATCTGGATGAACAGCTATGTGGAGACATTTAAGGCTCTTGAAACATCCTACTCAACTGCTTTTAGCAGTGCCTAAACAAAGCCTGCTTACATATTTATCAAATATGTCTTATGGTGTCCCTCTGAGGAAAGAGAGGAGACTGAGGATTCTGCAAAGAAGACACAGAGTTAAGGTCGAATTAATCACCATGGTTAGTATGGAATGCTAAATATTAATGTTCCTCTTTAGCATGGGTGGCACATTACATATAGTTCATCTGAATATAAATAGTCCAAAATGTGACATTACATTATTCATGATGAACCAACTGTCCATGGTCTGAATGGTACATCAGTCAGCTCTGCAGCTTTCTACTAATTAATCACCAGGTAGAAAATAAACTGTGTTCCTGAGGAAGAGGGATAGAGAGGGCATGATGTTTATTGAACATTTATTATGTGCTGGAATTTAATATAAATCATCTCTTTAGCAAGCAGCCTTGAGCACAATAAAGGATTCTCTGTAGACTCCAACAGGCTATAGGCATGTCTCCCTCCTCCACCTTGTGACTTCACCTGGTTGGCAATGTTCAATTAAGAAGTCTGTGAACTGTCCTGTGGCAATGCTAGGACATTATGAAGGTGAATCAGTTACATTCAGGAGATGAAGAGCTGGGGGAAGCAAAGACAGGTCATTCAGTTTTCTTGGGGCAGAGATTCTGGTGGTCATTTGTAATTCACATCCTTCCTTTTTGTTTATTCCTGTGTGTGAAATCAATCATTTTTTTAGTTATGCATATGCCTGTGTGTGTGCATGTGTACACATGTATGGAGGCCAGAGGTCAACATCAGGTGTCTTCCTAAACTTTTATCTATCTTGTTTTTTAAGATAGGGTCTCTTCACTGAAGCTCAAACTTCTTGTTTCAACTAGACTGGCTACCAGCAAGCCCCAGAGGCCTTCTTGTCTCTCCCTCTCCATGCTCCTATAATTGGTATTATAGGAGCATGCCAAATCCTAGCTTTTGCTATGGTTACTGGGGATCTGAACTCAGGCCTTCATGCTTGCTTGGCAAGTGTTTTTGTTTTCTAACTAAGCCACCTCCCCAGCCCTAGATTATTTCTGAGTAAGGCCCATGGAACATCAAAGAACTCTTAACCATGTTCGAAAAGAGGCACCATGAATTCTGAATGGCTCAATTACTCCTTCACAAACACTGAACTGAACCTCCTACGAGCCTGAGAAAAGCACTGGTCTTATGTCACCAATATCAGCATTGTTACCTTTAACTCAGTTGATAGTATCTAGATAAATAAATAAATAAATAAGCAGATCTTGATTCTATGTGTACATACAGGTGCTTATGGAATGCTGTGCATTCTTGTTTTTACCAAAGCTTTCACACAAGTTAAAAATATGTTGTTAAAGCCCCAGAACCTCCTCTCTTCATATTTGAGAATGGATGGGTCCATTTTTGTGCAAACTATCTATTAGTTACTTTTCTATAGCTGTGATAAAACATCATGACTAAGAGCATCCTGGGACGCTCTGGAAGCATATTTCAGCTTCCATTTATCATCCACCGTGAAGGGAAGTCAGGGCAGGAATCAAGGTAGGACCCTGAAAGCAGGAACTCATGCAGAAGCCATGAACAAATGCTGTTAATTCACTTGCTTTTCATGGCTTGCTCAGTCTGCTTTCTTATACACCTATTCCAGGACCACCTGCCTAGGGGAAACACCACCCACAGTGAGCTGGGCTCACCTACATTAATCAACAATCAAACGTCCCATAAGCTTGCATACAGATCAATCTGGTGGAAACATTTTTCTCAGTTGAGGTTCTTTCTTCCCAGCTTGTGCCAAGTTGACAAGAAACTGATCAACACAGGCAACATGTAAACATCTGTAGCTGCTGTGGGTTCATAAGTCAAAGATTCTATCTTACCTATAAAATGGCCCTAACAGGTTCTGATGGATAGCCCCAATCCAGAGGTCACATAGATGGCTCTGGTTAGACTAAAGTGATCAAAAACCAGAATCATGTGTCCTGAATCTAGGAAAGGGTCTAGGAGGAAGGGAAGAAGGGTGGATAGGAATGAGAGGAAGATAAGAGAGCGAAAGAAAGGGGGCAACCAGAACGCATTGCTTTAATGGATAAAGTCGACAAAGAACAAACCTAAGTTTAAAATATTAACTTTAATTCTCAATTTTTTACTTACAAGGTCATTGCAAATTTGATTAGTTCATAGGCAGGTAGGTGATTTCACAGGCTGGTTTAGAGAGCTTGGGAGCTGTGCCAGAGGAGGGTGGCCATGAAGCACTTTCACAAGAGCATGTCCATGAGTCATGAGCCTTACCATAAAGCACATGCTTTTGCCTTCTTGGCATCTACCAGCTTTCCTTTAAGAATCAAGGAGGAGTACGTGTCTCCCCAAACCACCTGGAAATCCCAAGCACATGTCTTCTACAAAGAGAGACCAAACATATGTCAGGAACAGGTGAGTCTCAAAGGCCCAGGTCTCAGCACTTTGCAGAGATCATTAGGGTCAAAATGTATTCCCCTGTGAGTTTCTTACAACTGTCGGCTTCTGGGATGCTTTAGAAAGTTTGAGCATCTAGTCAGCCCAGGAAAAGCCTTCCATTTCTTAGAAGCAAGGAGTCGCAAAACGGTGGTAAAAATAAGACTCATCCTTTCTTGATGTTGCCACAATGCTGAGCTCAGGACACAATCTTCTGCTGGAGCATCTGACCTGCCAGCTCACTCCTCCTGATGTTTCTATTACTGACTTGATGGGAGGAAAGAAGACAAAGGCATGCTCACCATGCTTCAATTGTTCTATTTTCATATGTGGTAAGGAGAACTGATTGCCTTATGGGTCTGTACTATGGAGATGAGAGAGAAAAAACAGAATGGACAGATGAGAGAGAAGTAGGAGAGGAGGAGGAAGGGGTGGAGGGAGAAAGGAAGGAGAGAGTGAGAATGGCATTGAACATCTTGGAAAGTTACAAAATGCTATTTATAAAGGAGATTGCAATGGTTTAACCATCACCTGTGTGAGAACCATCTAATTGCAGAAGTTAACTGTATGCATAATAACCCCTGAGTGCTTCAAACCTGTGCGCCTCTATTAGAATCCTGACATAACCAACTGAAAGACCAGTTAGTGTCATTTATCCTGACTCTCCCAGTTCTAAATCAATCATTTATGAGCTTCTCATGAAATGAAACACATGAGCCTAATTCTCAGTTCTGAGCAGAGCTTCACCTGGCTCCCATGCAAGGTTCTGTCTTGCCTTTAGCCAGTGCCCTGGATGTGTCTACCTGAATGATGCTTTCTTATCTTTCCGTTTATGTCAGATACCTTTCACTGTTGAACTACTGTTTCTTGATTAAGATAAAACACATTCTTTCAAAGTTGTTCAAGAAAAAATAATTCACTCATTTGCTTTGAGAACAAATGTCATCAACTGCCTGTGCTCCCCCCTCCCTCTGCCTGCCCCTTACTTCAGTCTTCAGCTTCCACCACAGCCACCAGTTCATCCTAGGATCCTGAGAATAGCTGGGTTCTCTCTCCAGATCTGTGTCACCAGCTTTGTTTAGCTTCATTTGTGTCTCCAGAGTCTGCTGGGACTTCAGATTGTCTGAGACAGGATCAGTTACTTATTAACTTATACTTAATTTCTTCCGCAAACCCTTTAAACTTAATGACTATAATCAACAATAATTCCTGCCCCTACAGAATTAGAATTATGGAATGAGAAAGAACCTGAAAGAATATCTTGTCTAACTACTGATCTCAGGGCATATTAAAACATAATATTTAAAACCAGACACCCTACATGTTGAGTGTTGGTACTACCCTATACATAGTGGCTGTGTTTCCTTTAAGAATTTCCCAAACTGTCTGAATCTGTGTCCTTGCTTGCAAATCAGGTACAATAACCCCTAAACTAGAGAATGAGGTAAAATATGATAACTTATGAACACATTCTGCCACTCTTGCTCATGTGACAGTAACCCTGCTTAATAATTATGAGGGATCCAGTGATTGGTTTCTACAACTGGAGGCTAGGAAGCCCAAATTGGACATCAATACACTGTGGAGCCAGAAAATCTTGTAGGCACTCACTCACTGTAATCAGAAGTCTCAGAACTAAGGGGACCAATGACACAACCCTAGTCTGAGGCTGAAGGCAAGGAAGCTCCCTGGTTAGTCCCTGGTGTGATTTTCTATTGTAAATCTCTATTAAAGCAGGAGTCTGATATCCTGGGGCAATGGTGGAAGCAGTTAGCAGTCTCACACCTTCACTCAGGAGCTTACTGGCACTCACTGGCTTTCCCCTATTTATATTCTGTCTGTGTCATCCATCCATCCATCCATCCATCCATCCATCCATCTATCCATCCATCCAATATTACTGATACATTTCAGAGTAGCTTTTTCTGATATTATATGTATCATTAGAGTTCAGATTTATTTATTTTTACTTTTAAATTAACTTTAATAATTTCCCCACCCATATTTCTCTCTTGTTTGCCCTTTCTCCTGTTGGAACCCTTCTTCTCAGCAACACCCCCTTTCACTTTCATGTTTTCCCTTTGTGTATGAATTCAACTGACACTGAGTTCAATTCTGGTTTCTTGCCTGTGCATGGGTGGGACGTGATTTGCTGAAGTAGGTACATTTATCAGTGTCTACATCACAACACCACTGAAACAAGTGATAGCCCATATAGTCATCACTTTGTCAGCAGCTCCTCACTCCCATTGGCCCCTCTCTATCCATGATAACATTTTCAGGGGCATGGTCTTGTGCAGGTAGGTTCAGCGGCAGTAAGCTCATCCACACAATGCCTATGTCATGTTCAGAAGTGATTTGTCCCTGTTCACCTTCCTGTCCTTGGTTACATGTTTTTCTGTCTCCTTTTCCATGATGAGCCTTGGAGGAGGTGATACAAATGTCCTATTTAGAGCCAATAATGTAGAGATATTTTAAAATGCATTTCATAAGCAATGGAATGGGCAGTTCTAAATGTAGCATTGAATGAGTTTTGATAAAGATACTTGTGTAACCTAGGTACCCATCAAGCAAACGGACATGACTGTCATCCTACACATTGCCCTAGACCCTTCCTGTGACCCATGATCCTCAGATGCCTTGTCTATTCTGACACCTTTCCCACTACAGCTTGATCTTATTGGTTTGAAATTCACAGACTCCTGCTACTTCTAGTCCTGTATCATGACTCCCATTACTTAGTACCCAAGATTGATCTCTATTGAGTCAAAGACCAGGACTTTGTTACTGAGTGGTACTCAGTTGGGTGAATATGCTCTAGTCTCTTTACTGAGGGTCTTCTTGCTGGCTTTGGCTGTTAATGAATATAGTTGCTACTGCCCATGTAGTACACATCTTCTGTAAGACTCCCATTCACTTTTGGGGGACAGTTTCTTATGAGTGAGTGGAGGGCTTGGGTTCAAAGGATAGGAGTGGATGCAGTTCTACAAGAAACTCTTTGGACCATTTATCTTATATTCAAAATGAAAATGTATGAAATCCCTGTTAACTCTGCCCTTTTGCAAATTATTGTGGTGTTAGTCTTTTTAAAATAATGTTTTAATTTATTCATTGCAAAAGATAATACTTTACACAAGGTATTTTGATCACTTATACCCCCTACCTTTTTCTAGCCCTCCCTGGGATCCCTCAATGTGTCTCCCTCCCAATTTCATGTCCCTTAAAAAAAAATAAACCACTGAGCTTAGCCACAGGCCCAAAAGAAAAAGTAAGTTTCCCCCTTCATCTGTAGTCAAGTGCCAATAGCTTCTCAACCAGCAATGCCTCAGGAATCCTGTCTCCATCCACACTGAGATGTTGACGGGCTCGACCTTGTGCAGGTAACCATGGGTACTGTGAATTCATGTGTACAATGGCTATATTCTGTATGAAAGACAGCATTTCATGGCTCCCCTCAGTGTGCTCCAGCTCTTACATTCATTCGCCTCCCACTTCCCAAATCTCCCCTGGGCAAAATTGGCATAGATGATCTATCTAATGATGAGCACTCAGGATCACTCATTGGTTAGCTGCTAGCCAATGCAAAGAGAAGTAATGTAGAGAGCAGACTATATCTATCAACATGAGCATAAATATTTAGAAGGCGGTTTGATAACATGACCACAAAGAAAATAATTAACATATGTTCCTTCTAGGGCCCATGGCCTATCCAGACTTTTGATCAAGTTTACAATGTTAGGAGTGGATTTCTGCCTGTGGAGGAGGCTTCAAAACCAAGAAGAAAGCAGTTGGTTACTTCCAAACAATCGTACCACTGTTTCATTAGCTGATACATCTCGTCTGATAAGTGTATACTATAGCGTGTCAGGTCTAGCACTGAGCAAGGTGTCATGTGGGCGTCTGTGGAAAAACCCACATGAAACCTCATCCTATGGAAGCCAGATAGCAGGTGGAAAGTGTCCTTCAGTCAAGATTGACTTATCTATATCTCTGTGTCCTGCAGTAAAGTGTGTGGTATCTTCAGCAATGGGGACTTATAGTGCAATTATGGTTGGTAGCTAAGAGCATGAGCAACAGCATGTGCTTTTGGGGGTAATTCTAGAGTCTCTGCCTAATAGGTAGGTAACCCGTTACTGGAATTGAGATTTTTTTTTAATTTATTTAATAATCCATGGCTTCTGGGAGCAGTATTGTCCACCTATGCAGGGTATTTCTGTTCAAATTTCTCTTTTAAAATTAGCATTTGAACTCATAAATTTCCACAAGGCAGTCTTTTTAAGTTTAGACATTCTATCAGTGAGATGACATCTCATTGTAACCTCATAGTCCAAGGACATATTCCTGGTTTTAAAAACTAATACAATTTGGGGTGCACTGCACAATGTATTCAGCTATTTAAACTGGGTTATTACCATTTACTCTTCTTTGTCTGCAAGAATTCCTAATAAGTCAGTTGTACTCCCCCACCTCTTTTCTGAGACAGGGTCTCACTTTGTAACCCTGGTTGGGTTGGACTTTGCTATATAGACCAGGCTGGCCTCAAACTTGCAGCAATTGTCCTGTCTTACCTTGCAAGTATTTGGTTACATGTGTAAGCTTCCAAACTCACCAATGTTTGTCTTATTTAATTCAATTAAGAGTATCCTGCATCTACAGTGATGCCACAGTTAGTACCATACTAGCTGAGAACTTGAGTTAAAATCCTAGAACCCAAGCCGAGCATTGGTTGTGCATACCTTTAATCCCAGCACTTGGGAGGCAGAGGCAGGCAGATTTCTGAGTTCGAGACTGGTCTGGTCTACAGAGTGAGTTCCAGGACAGCCAAGGCGACACAGAGAAACCTTGTCTCAAAAAATAAAAATCCTAGAACCCATGTTAAAAAGTTGGGCCATGATCATGTGTGGTGGCATGTTACTTTAACCCCAACACTTGGGAGGAAGAAGGGGGTGGTATTTTTATGATTTCAAAGTCAGTTTGGTCTATCTAGCAAGTTCTAGGCCAGATGGTATATAAAGTAAGACCATGTCTCAAGAGTTAAGTTTTTTTTAAAAAGAAAACAAGATTGTTTATGAAATCATAACATACATATCCAATGCTTGGGTGACAGAGACAGGCAGATTCCTGGGGCTTGTTGATCAGCCAGACTAGCCTACTTGGTAGGTTGCAGACCAATGAAATTACCTCTCTGAAAGTCAATGTGGGCTTTCAGAGGTACAATCCTAAAATTATCCCCTGGCCTCCACAAATTCAAAGAGTCTACTGAAACTGGGAAACCAGTATGATTGGAGCAAAACCTAAGTCCATTATGAGAAACCCTGTAAGGGTTTGAGACAGTTCTTGAATGAACAGAACAGCTCATGAATGAACCATGAATGCCTAGCAGATCATTGTCTGGGCCACGTTGGATCATCTACATGTTCGGCCAAGCCTGAATGATGCTAAAGTAGAGGAACACTCTATAAGGCACTGTTCCGCTGTCCTCTCTCCTGACCAGTCTGTGTGGTCTAAACATGCAACGCGACACAAATCATCAAGTCATATGATCTCCAAGGTGAAAAGGGCCCAACTTTATGGGAAATCAAGCGAACCTCATGAAGTCATAGAAATGTCCAAGTCTCCAGGAGTCAGTCAGTTGGTGCTTGGAACTGCTTGGAAGCTTAGGAGACTAATCACTCGGTTTTGACCCATTAGCTCAGCTGTAATGTGGCAGAGCTAATGCAGTCACAGGCAGCAGACAGCTTCTTTGGCAAAAAGAAAAAAATAGAGAGAGAGCTCCTTTCAATTTTTTGCAATGAAAACTAAATGTGGAAATAATTCCCCACTCCTTTTTGGAATATTACTGTGCTATTAACTAGGTTAAGATCATTAAAAAGTAATGACATAAAGTTCTATGCGCCATTATTTGAAGAGAGATAGAATGAAAATATACTGTCGATCATTTCGGAATCTTGCCTCATCCCTGGCTTAATAGGCGCTGGTAAGGACCATGATGAACATATATTTTAATATTAAAGCTTTAGCTTTGGCCTTGAAGGAGGAAATCTGCACCATTAGAAAATAAGTGAACAGATCATATTTCTTTGTGTTTTTGCTTTTAAATCAAGTTCTCATTGCTATAGAATTAAGGCAGACTGTAAAGGTGAGTTGCCCAGCAAGTGAGTTTAAACCTCACCCCAAGTTTGAAAGAAACAATTATGTTTTCTTTGTGGCTACTTCCAGGAAAACAATGTGTGTGGTAAACATTTTAGAACCTGTTTATTCTTTGTTAGTGCCATGGCTTCTGGGGGTTAGGGAGATGTGAAGACCCATGGATTCCATAGAAATTCAGGATGCTTTACTGTGCACATGGATTTTTCTGTATCTGCAGTGTCTAGCTGGGGCATGGGGTGAGTAGGAGGTTTCAGTTTCATAGAAGGCTTTGTTAAGAAAATAACCAATTTTTTCCCTTTAGTCTTTCCACATACATGGAGCATCTATGAGGCACACAGGGAATGTGGCAGCATTGGGCACCCAATCAAGAGCAACTACAAAGTTGCCTGGAGAAGTGCCAAATATGTATCTGACACAGAGGATGCAGCTGTCTCCCAGGGTGGAGAAGAGCGTTATACTCAGATGCCAGGTCTCTGGGTGCATTTCCTTTCTACATACACTCTGTTGTCTCAGAAAGGAGAGGAGCAGAGGAAATGGGTAAACAAAATACCGCCTAGTCTAGCATCTGTAAATGCAGAAACACACTGTAGAATCTTGAAAGTTCCCTCCTAAGTCTATGGTGCTGGACCTCCCTGTAGATTTTAACACCAAACCTCTAATGTGTTGTAGTTCCTTAAATGTTTATTTCCATCCATGACAAAGGCAACTATCTTTTTTATTAAACTGGGGAGAATTGGAGAAAAAAAATCAATTGCTAAGAATAGAAAAATTGAAGTGTCCATTTAGCAGCGAGTGCTGTTAGCATCTCTGTGTATTATCCTCAGCCTTTCCTTGTGCCCCGCCACACTTCCAGATAATTTGCTTAATTATAATCGCACACTTCACACAGCTTCAAAACCTGCTGTTCTTTTGTCCTTAATGTGGTTCCATGAGAATGTCACCAAATGCTCTTTATGAAATAGGAATAATCCTTTAAACGTTATTCTCAAAATCAAGGGCTTTGCGTGATTCTGTTTGCATATCCCATATGTTTAGGGTTTTGAGGAAAATATGGTCATATGAGGGATTCTTAGTAGTCACCTAGAAACTTCTGTGGCCTTGATCATTCATTGAAGAATATGTCCCAGAAAAAAAAAAAAAACCAGTAAAGTTTCTTACCTGTCTTTCCCACTGGAGTTTATTCTCTATCCAAAACAAAATTCTAAAACCAGAGAGTGTCTTTGGGCTGAGAGAAAAGGCAAACTCTAGAAACCTATAAACTCAGAGACCCTTGGGAACTCAGAACCAGGCCTTTGGGGTCTGGAGCCCAACACAGGCAGAAACATAATAGTCAAGAAAACATCACACAAAACACCAGCAGGTAGCTACAAGAAATGTGTCTTAAGCCTTTGGCATTTCTGCCTGAGATTCAAGGAGGAAACTCCCCTGCCTTAGAGGCAGAGGGTTCAGTTCTTACTCATACTTACAAGCCATATATGTGGGTAAGTGGCTTAACTTCTCTTCTCGATGACTAGGGAAAATGAGCACACATAGTTTCTATGAGCACTGGAGAATGAAATGAGCTATGACTCATCGATGGCCACAGGATGTGGTCCTGCTGCTTAAGAGTGGACTGCTACTGTCTTTCTTAAGTGTACCAACTGTGCTGACTAGTTTTATGTCAACTTGACACAAGCTAAAGTCATCAGAGAGGAAGAAACCTCAATTAAGAAAATACCTCCATAAGATTGGGCTGGAGGCGAGTATGTAGGGCAGTGATTCTCAACCTCAGGGTTGGGACCTCCTTGGCAAGGTTCTGTCTTTAAAAATATTTACATTATGATCCATAACAACAGCAAACTTATAGTTATGAAGTAACAATGGAAATAATTGTATAGTGGGGTCACTACAACATGAGAGGCTATAGTAAAGGGTCACAGTATTAGAAAGGTTGAGAACCACTACTGTTGGGTACTTTCTTAATTAGTGATTAATGGGGTAAGGCTTAGCCCATTGTGAGTGGTGCCATCCCTGGCCTGGTGGTGCTGGGTTCTATAAGAAAGCAGGCTGAGTAAGCCATAAGGAGCAAGTCAGTAAGCAGAATCCTCCACGGCATCTGCTTCCGTTTCTGCCTTGTTTGAGTTCCTGTCCTGACTTTGTTCAATGACAAACAAAACTTGAAGCATAAGCCAAATAAACCCTTTCCTCCCCAAGCTGCTTGGGTCATGATGTTTTATCACAGCAAATAGTAACCCTATGTAGGACACCAGTGATGCTCGGCAGTCTTATATACAGTGGCTAAATGCAATAGTTTGACATGTACGTTATTTGTCTTCTCATGTGTAAATGTGTGTGGTGTGAATGTGTGTATGTATGTTCACATCAATGTGAGCGTGCATGTGTGCATGCACATATGGACGCCTGAGGTTGACTTGGGGATTCTTCTTCTACTCTTCTTCACCTTATTCATAGAGGCAAAGTGAGCCCAATGCTCATTAATATGGTCAGTCTGGCAAGCTAGCTTGCTCCAAGGATGTCACGTGCACACCTCAGTCATGCTGGGATTACAAGCAATCCATTGCTACCCTCACTGGGCATTTATGTGGCTCAGAAAGTTTGAACTCTGGTCCTCCTGTTTGTAAGGCATTCTAGCTTCATTTCTGTTGCTGTGGTAAAATACTATGACCAAAAGCAACTTTTGGGAAGAAAGGGTTCGTATGGTTTACAATTCTACATTCCAGTCTGTTATTTCAGGGAAATCAAGGCAGAAACTTAAATTATCTGATCATAGTAGAGAGCAGAGAGGAACACCTGGATACTTCTTGCTAGTACTCAGCTAGCTTTCTCTACTTTTGGGCAGTCCAGCCCACAGCCCATGAAATGGTGCTGCCCACTCTCAGTGTGGGTCTCACTCCAGTTAGCAATCAAGAAAACCCCTCACAGCCAAGGACACGGGCCACCCTGATCCAGATAAATCCTCATTAAGACTCTTTTTTTCAAGTGATTATAGATTGTGTCAAGTTGAAGGTTAAAACTAACCAACAGAGCAAAGGCTTTAACTATTGAGCATCTCTATGGCCCTTTAGTCTTCATTTCCAATCCTGTAGTAGTATGTGTTCTTAAGGCTTGTTTTCTTAGCCCTTGTGAAGGTATGAAAGTGCACATCATAAAGACTCACTTGTGAGCTTGTAGTCATTATCTGAAAGTAGTCACGGTATTCATATCATACAGAAATCATAGGATTGGTCTCACATGTAGGCTAGGGACACAAATACAAACAAGACTGTCATTTATGCCATCAAGGCATCAGATTACATACATGTCCTGGAGTGTGATTTATGTGAGTGTGCATATCTGAACATTACTAATCACATGTTTGCATATATACCTACTGTGAGTCCTGTGTGTTTGGCTCAGATTCCTTTGTGTTATGGGTCATATGTGTTCATGTCTGTGCTTACCCATGTATCCAATGAGCTATCCCATTGCTCAAATGCATGCTTGCAGCTTCCATGCAGGACTGGCATGTTCAATAAGGATGTGGAAGTGCTTGTTTCAGCAGCACATATACTAAAATTGGAACGATACAGAGAAGATTAGCACGGCCTCTGCGCAAAGATGACATGCAAATTCATGAAGAGTTCCATATTTTTAAAAAAAAGGACATGGGACAGGGCACTGTGTAGACTTGGGACAGGGATTCTGTTGTAAGGATGAGGGAGATGTCTGCAGCAGTAAAGAAGCCCATCCTTGCCCACAGAACTGTTCACTGTCCTTCATGCTCTTAGGTCACCATTGCTTATGTATCTTTGTAGGGTCTCAGGAGATTTTAATTTATTTTCAGGATTCTCTTTTTCAGAACCATATATCACTTCTGCAAAAGTATTACTCTCTCACGAAGATCAGGAAAAAGAGACTTGTCTAAAACCAGGGCTTAGCTGAGGAGCAATGGCTGAATAATAAGATGGAATAAATATTCCAAATGAAATATTCATAGATGCAGGAAATAGGATCAGTGCTTAATAAAATGATCGTGATAAGTTTTGGCCTCCACATCCCCACCCTCTCTGCAAATTATGCCCTATCACCCCTCCCATGTGGGCATTCAAATATATAATTAATGCTCATTGTTAATAATGCATTTCCCATTTCCAGTTGCAAAAATATGGCTTTTCCATTTCTTGGAAGATCACCTATATTTTGTCATTAACATTTTGTCAGGAGACACAAGAATGATTTAAATGGACAATAAATCGACAAGCAAGCTGCTGCTTTGGGTTTGGGCCAAACTCTCTAGGGAAGGGTTTCATTTATCACCTGGGATGGAGCAGGGCTCTCTGTTGATTTATGTGGCGAGGAGAGGAGAGCGAGAGTGAGATTGAGAGCAAGCAAACAAGAGAGAAAGAGAGGAAGAGAGAGAGACAGACAGATACACAGGGAGAGACAGAGACACAGAGAAAGAGACAGAGACTAACAGAGAAAGAGACAGAGACAGAGACAGAGAGAGAAAGCACCCTGGGCCCTGAACACTAGAAATAATACATTGAGTTCCCGAAGGATCAGTCAGATACAGAGTGCCTCCAGCTAAAAGAGGGTTGGAATTTCTGGTAACTGGTCCAGCTCCCAAGAACTTCTGGTTCCATGCTTCATTCTCTTTCCAACTGGATATCCAATTTGAACACCATGATAGCAGGGAGGTACTTACCACATATCCAAGACTGTCTCCTGAGACATGTTCGCTTCCAGAGGATCATGTTCCATCTGCCTGCATCCTCATGTGAGGAACCAGAGTCAACCAATGATGACCACTACTTCCTATTGATCACAGAATTTCCTTTGTTTACTTCTCTTTGTGCCCACAGAGGTCTTCTGATTCCATCTCCTTTTTAAAAAATGATTTGGTTGATTCATGGCATATATGTTTATGAGCTATATAATATTCTGACTCATGTTTACATGGAATAATGAAACTCTCTTTCTCTCTCTCTCTCTCTCTCTCTCTCTCTCTCTCTCTCTCTCTCTCTCTCACACACACACACACACACACACACACACACAAAAGTAGTATTGTACAGCCATAGTAAAGATGAAATCCTGACAGGATGAATAACATCTTGACATAATGGATAACATTATGGTAAGCGATATAAACCAGGCACAGAAAGACAAACATGTTTAGATCAGTTAAAACAATTATCTCATGGAACTTGAGAATAGAACAGTGGTTATCTCTTTGAACTAAAACTAGAAAACTCATCCTAAACTGGACTGGTGAGTAATGACTATCAGAATTCAGTGTCAGGCACATTTAATCCATGTACCACAATTTGGTTGAGTGTATTGTTTTGGCTCTGTAATTTGCTTCCCAATATCTACTTTCTTTGTTTTGTGCTAAACAAGACTTTCTGGGTCTCTGTGATTGCTTTTAGCCTTCTATGCTGTGAGAAACTCTCTCTTTGCCCTTCCCCTCTTCCCTCCCTCCCTCCCTCCTTCCCTCTTTCCCTCCCCCCTCCCTCCCTCCTTCCCTCTCTCCCTCCCCCTCCCTCCTTCCCTTCCTTCCTTCCTTCCTTCCTTCCTTCCTTCCTTTCTTCCTTCCTTCCTTCCTTCCTTTGCATCTCTCTCCATGAAACAGCGTTGAGTTGACCTTGTTGAGCCTACATCCTATTCACCAACCAGTTCCCCCCACCAGAGCTCCCAGGGACTAAGCCATCAACCAATGAGTACACAAGGCTCCATCTGCATATGTAGCAGAGGATGGCCTTGTCAGGCATCAATGGGAGGAGAGGTAGTTGGTCCTATGAAGGCTCAATAGATGCCCCAGTGTAGGGGAATCAATGGTGGGGAGGTGGGAATGGGTGGGTGGGTAAAGGAATACCCTCATAGAAACAACAGGAGGGAGGATGGAATAGGAGGTTTCTGGGAGGGGGGAAACTGGGAAAGGGGATAACATTTGAAATGTAAATAAAGAAAATATCCAATAAAAAAGTTACTTTGTGAGTTGGTCAATGTGGTAACTTAATGAGAATAGGATGCTGCTAGCACCTTAATTTATGGATGCTAAGCTTGATTCAGAACAGGTAAGAAACTTGCTCAAGATCACATAGCACAGTCACAGTGGATCCCTGACCAGAATCCAGTTCTTTAGATTCCAGCACAATCTTAGAAAAATCAGTCAAGAGACACCAAAGACTGACAGTGAATATTGAACTCTCAGAGTAGACACAGACACAACTGGTTCTGTGTTCTTGCTCATCACACAAGCTATGGTATCTTGGGATCATTTATCATTTATCATGATCATTTATCTCAGAAGCCTTCCGTTTCTTCTCCATGTAGTTGAGATAAAGCCAACAGTCTTCTTTATTTTTAACTTTGCATGTGTTTGAAGACTCTACCTCCATTAATGAAAGTGTGAAACTGTAGGCTGAAATGCCATGCAGATGTTTGGGTGAGGAAGCATAATTGGAAACATTTTATTTCTTTGGATGGAGCTCACATGTCTGTAGGCATTTTATAGCAAGGAGGAAGGGGATGAGATTGTGAGGGCTAGCTTTTTTAGGATCTATTAAAGTTCTGTGACTGCAAGAAAAGAAATAAGCTCTAAACAAAATCCAGCATTTGTACATCTATGAGGGCATCTCAGGACACGTGCTCCATTACAGAGAAGTAAATGAACAAAGGTCCAAAGATGGTACTTTTTATGTTGCTGTGATGAAATGCCACACCAAAAGCAACTTAAAGGGAAAAGATTTAAATATGATTTTGACAGGTATGGCAATAGGTCTAGGCTCCGGTAGGTATGGCGGCATGTCAAGCCTCCATCAGGAGTGGTTTCTATGTCAGAACAAGTAAAGTACCCTTGACTTCTTGGCAGGTTAAATGTCCTGAACTAGCACTGAGTTTCTAGAATTCTCATATATCCTTTTGAAATTTTTTTTAAGGAAGTTTCATTAGGATGAACTAACACAGGAATTTATAATTCCAGGATAGTCACTTTGGGAACATGATTGGACTTCTCCAAAGTATTTGGACCCATGATTCCTTAAATTACTGATAAACACTCAGAGGAGACTAACTCTGTAGACTGTCCTGTTCTATATTAAATAACCCCATCTCTTAATAGGCTAATATGCCCAGTATTTCTGAAATTCTGACCCTTAAATGGACATAAGTGGCTTTTAGAGGGCTTCCTGTGATGAGCAAGTTTTTGGTTGGATTGATTTAGTAATCAGCAATGCCAAGTTCTCCTATCTTTGGATGGAGCATTCCAATCAAAAATCACATTGAGAATGGACTTGTCTCAAACTCTTAAATTGGAGTCTCCGGTCTCTAAAATAGAACAGTACAGACTTAGCTTGTGTGATTTCCTGGGGTCCATATGCTGTCTCATGAAATAGCCAAATCTAGAAGCAAAATTGCCCCAAATTCGTTGGCAGGGTCCTTGCTTCCTGAAGACACTTAAGAGAAGCTATCCAGAGGAAGAAAGTGTAGCACGGGAGTCTTCGGAAAACTCTGATTGGGGCTGAGCTGTAAGCATCCAGGAGTTCCGCTGTATACTTCCTCAGTTCCCATCTTTGCAGATGACTGCTCTTTAATGATTTTTCTGAAATTAAACAATCAACATATGTCAGCTTGTTGTTGCTGTTATTTTCAGCCATTATTTTTTGGAGGAAGCAGGTCCTCAGATGTGTGCTGGAGTCAAAGATCCAAGTCTATCTGTATTAAGGAGCTGAGGAGCCACCAGGTGGTCCAGAACACCTGGCTTATACATGAGTTTTCTAGGTCTTTAGGGGGAGTCCATTGAAGATAAACATTTAATCCCACTGGGATTTACAATTAGAAATTTGAAGGAAGCAGTCTATATTTTTACCTGCTGACCCTTAAAAAAAGCCAACTCCATCGGAGCTCTTATCTCTTTGATGACTTTGGAAATGTTCCTCAAATATGAGCAAGTATTATAGGCCAAAGCATTCAGTTGTGTCTTCTACACTTTAGCTTCTTCAGAAACTGATCATAAGTATTTTCAGGGTGTGGAGAGTGTGTGGCTTGAACATTAAGTCTCATGACTCATCTTTTCTGTGTTAGGTGAGGAGTTCCACCTTTTATTTTGTAAAACACTTTGGAAAGTTTAAAGCCATGGAAGCAGACTAGCACACTTAGAAAAAGGGGGGTGGTTAGAAAAGAGAAATGAGAGGTGATGGAGACACAAGGCAGAAGTGAGATCACAGGTCAGATCCGGGGTTGTTCTGCTATCCAGGCAACCTGAACAGGAATACAGTGACTGTTCTGTATGCTCTGGGCTCCAGTGGTCTAGCGACAGCAGGAAAATTTGGTTTATGAATTTGTGTTCAAATACCTAGGTATAAGAGTCTGATTGGCTTTCGTTGGAAAGAGGCATAATTGAGCAAGTAGGCTTATTCTTTCTTTCCCAGCTTAGAAAATATCATTGACAGCTTCATGAACGCATATTGTAAATTTTAGACATTTTCACATCTCTCCCATCACCCTCTCTTATCTTTCCCCTTCTCCTGATGAAATCTTTCTTCTTCCAACAAGTGTCTTTACAGCTTTCATGGTGTGTGTGTGTGTGTGTGTGTGTGTGTGTGTGTGTGTGTGTGTGTGTCCCACTGAACTTAATTAGGGTTACTGGAGGATCATAGGAGGGAGGCTATTTACTGGAGTGTGGGCATTGATCAATGACTACATTGCTGAATTAATGAATATCTCTTTTCCTAAGAATCTTGGGAGTCCTTCCCCCTTCCTCATGTGAGTCTTGTACAGGAAGCTGCCATGTATAGAAGATGCCTCTCCATTCTCTGTTTCTTCATCTTTTCTTCTCCCTCTCGCTTGATGTTCCCTGAGCCTAGAAGCAGATAATGTAAATGTCCCATTCTGAACCAAGGACTTGGCCATCACCTTTTCCCTGCTTGTTGGCTAGTTATGGGTTTCTGCATTAAGATGGCTAGGGGATCACTGGTACATGAGTATAAATGTCTAGTTAGAATGGCAGCTAAACCACATGTCCATTTAACATTAAAATAGTAATAGTGGCTTTTACCCTAAGGACTACATTCTATCCATCTACCAGCTCTGATCAGGTTCAGATTATCAGTCATGAATTCCATAGAGCAGGCCTCCAAAAAAATCAGAAAGCAGTTGATGACTCCTATATCATTCATGCTATATTATTGGACCAATTGGCTCATCTTGTCAGGTTAGTCATTATTGTAGCCCACAGGGGTTCAGAGCTGGGTAACACTGTTGATGATGTTTCTCCCCTAGCAGCATGCATCTCAACTTCTGCCATTATGGACTCTAGCCATCAGGGAGGAAGCTTCTTGCTTAGCTTCGCATTTGTTCCTTTTCTACATTTATTTATTTATTTGTACACGTGAGTATGGTCAGGGGATAGCCTACAGGAATAGGTTCTTCCACCCAGTGGCTTCAGGGGATGGGAGATGGGGATCAAGCTCAGGCCATCAGCCTTGGTAATAAGTCCCTTTGCCCACTGAGGCACCTCATGGGATTTCCCCATGTCATGTGACTAAAGTCACATGGTATCTACATGGTATCTATAGCAATAATATCTCATCAAATTCTGCTGGGTAACCTAAAGTAATGGAAATAGCCTGCATTGTTTTGGATGCCCCCTGGGGTCTCTGTGACCAACAACTCAAAAAAAAATCTGATTATTTAATTTTGTTTTTGTCAGTTTGCCAATGAGCTAGAGATAGGAGGGAAAGAACGTCAGTTCAGAGATGGTCTCCCACAGATTGTTCCATGAGAACGTCTGCAGGGCATTTTCTTAATGACTGAGATGGGGAGTCCCAGGCTCCTATAGATGGTGCCAGTTTTGGCTAGATGTTTCTGGGTTGTATAAGAAGCCTGAATTCCTTTTTAAGAAGGTATCTAGGATCAGTGGTAAGTACTAGCATTTAATAAGTTGTCTTATTCCTTTTAAAAATAAATTAACACGTGCACACCCTCACTCATGTGTACACACACACACACACACACACACACACACATGTGTACACACACACACACACACAGACCCACACACATGTGCACACACACACACACACACACACACACACAATGAATGTGTCACAGAGAATAAGCCTGTAAGCCCCATGCTCCTTGAGTACCTGACTGCAGGTTCCTCCTTGAGCTCCTGGCCTGGCACACCTCAGTAATCGGCTGTGACCTGTGAGCTGAAATAAATCCTCTCCCCTTACCCCCTACATTGTTGTTGGTCATGGTGCTTACCACAGTCACAGAAAGCTAACTAGGACAGGTGATATCACACCTGGCATTGGGAATTTTATTGAATAACTTATGGTACTGCTGGGAGAATCATTACCCACCTATGGAGGGTAACTCAATTAAAACTTAATAAGCCTGTCTCTACACAGTCTTCTCATACATCTTTAGTGTTGGTTAAACCTTCCCCACATCCTCCTATGCCACCCCTGCCAATCCTATCTCCAGTGACTTTAGCATCCCCCTTTCCATTTCCATAGCACCTGTGTGCTTCTCTCTCCTCCCTATGGGTCTTTCCCTTATACCCCTCATCCTCTAATGGACCCTTCTATCTTCCTGGCATCTATTTGTGTATACTCCATACCAAACATACTGGGAATTCACAGCAAAGATACATATATAAGAGAGAAAATGCAGCATGTATCTTTCTAGACCTGGTTTACCTCACTCAATGTAATATTTTAAACATTTTTCCTTCAAATTTCATGCTTTCCTCTACAGCTGAGCTAAATTCTATTGTATACATGTACTACTTTACTACAATCCTTTCATCAGCTGGTATATAGCTAGCTAGCCTGCTCCCACTTCTAGGCTATTGTGAAGACAGAGCATCAATGAACATGTCAGGTATCTCTGTAGTAGACTAAAATCCCTTTTTAGTATATCTCCAGGAGCACTCCATTTGACCATAAGATAGTTGTATTTTTAGCTTCTGAAGACCTTCCATACTGATTTCCATAATAGCTACATTAGTTCACACCCCCATAAACAGTGGACAAGGATTCATTTTTTCTCGTATTCCTTTGTTTGTTTTTTAAGGGAAGAAAGCTTTACCTTGCTCACATTTTCAGAAGTTGAGTCCATGGTCCATTGGCCCCAAGAACTTTAGCAGCACACACGACAGTGGAAACTCATTTTAAAGTGACATATTCTTAAATGGTATGGTCATGAGTACTGAGACTGTGGCGAAAAATGCTAAAGAAGGCCTTCTAGAGGTGTCATGTGACTCTTCCTGCAGAGATGAAAACAAAGTTCTACTTACCCCAGATAAAACACCAAGAGAGTAAAGAAATTGTTTCACTTGGTGAACTGGTGAGTTTCTTAGTTTATTAGTGCTGCTTACAGGAATATGGGTGGCTCAACGACAGCTGAATCTTCTAAGTCCATTCCAGAATGAGTGACAACTCACAAAAGCAGTAGTTCTTAAGCTCCCTCCGTCATTTACAGGTGGCTTGCCTTGTCAGAGAATCTTCTCTCCCTGGAATAAGGCTTTGTGGATCGTGTATAGTTCTTCATTTTCTTAAGCTGTATAGGCCTTGTCAGCCTATTCCTCCCTCCAGGAGAGATGGTTTAAAATTAGGTAGAATTGCTACATGATAGTCTATCCCCCTTTTGGCTTGCATTCTCTCTATCCCTCTTCTGCAACATTCCGAGAGCCTTAGAGGAAATGTCTAATTATTTTCTTGTATTTATAGGTGAACATTAGACCTGTGCTAGAAAAATCGTTTCTTCTTAGAGATTAAACCAGGTATGATCACTTTCATGAATGGTAACTTGGTAACAAAAACTGTTTTGACAGGGTTTCCTTTTAGGTGTCCAAGAGGAAGAGGACTTGATTGCCAAGGGTAGAGTTTGAGTGGTTTCATATTTTGATTGACAGACTTAGGTTATGTAAGGTTTCACTCACTACACATGTTCTTTCCAATGATGCAATGATTTTAATGTCAAGCATATTTAGATATGCATAGGCATATGGTGGTAAATACAAGTTTTTCCCTAAATGTTGACTAGGAAGACATAGCTTACCTTACTGTGTGTACATGCAGAACTGGTCAAACTAGCTTGAACCCTGCCTCTAGTTCGTAGAGGGAATCTAACCATAACATGGAAGTTACTAATGGTTGGTAATGAAGAAAACATACTCCCTTGTTTGAAGGAGGATGCAAATCTAGCTTGATGCATGGAAATGCATTGCTAGGAGAGGGATTGTGTTTGAATCAAGCTGAGTTGAGTCCCAGTTTGCTAAACTTTCCCTGTACTTTCCTGTCTCAGTATGCTATCTAGAAACACAGGCTGTGCCCTGAATTATACTACCAGATTGTGGGGTGGGTCTGAAAGTTGCGAATGAAGTTGGTTTAACCTACAATAGTCATATCACTATTGCACAACCATGTCAGAGGTGTAAGCGCATCCTACATAGTATTTTGGCAGTTGTAGTGGTTTGAATAAGAATGGTCCCCATAGGCTCATGTATTTGAATGCTTAGTCACCAGGGATTAGAACTGTTTAAATGATTAGTAGGTGTGGGCTTGTTGGAGAAAATGTGCCACTTGGGGGCAGGTGGCTTTAAGGTTTCAAACACTAAGACAAAAGTAACAGTAGTGTAGTATTCAAGGTCCATAACTGAGTAGAATGACAGACCTTATAATCCTTCTGACATGGCAAAAACTAGCCCATAGTAAGTGAGCTTTCAGCTCAGTCTCAGCTGGGTTTCTCCATGAAACTCAGCCAAAGCATGCTATGTCTTCAGTGGTATATGGACTTACAATGTAGTTATGATATGAAAATAGAGGGGTAAGAGCCTTTTTGTTTTATGGACTTAAAGGGTCTCCATGGTCAACAATTCATAAGGTAGTGGCCCACCCCTGACACTAGAATTTTCTTTCAAATAATCTCTTGGCTCATTTGAGTGCTCTTTCATACTCACAGAGAATGAGTTCATTTAAACCTTTAACTGTAATTTTTTTATACCCATAAAGATGATTTTCTAAATCCATAAGATACTTTAGGGTTGTCATTATATAATGAAATCATCTTCTAGAAGGTGAACAGGATTTATGAAGTCCTGCTGATGTGTGTTCTAAGCAAGTGAGAATTCACTTTGTAAAGCTAAGAAAACACTTTTCTGAGTGTATAAAGGAACATTAACAAGCTTCAGTACAGCTAGAAATGATCCTGTCACTCATATCACTCTCAGAAGAGCAATGTTGGGTATAGAATCTCAGGCAGGATAGGGGGCATTGCACATCTCCCCTGCTTACACCCATGAGTCATCTGCCCTACTCATCTTGGGTGCTGATGTTGCTACTGCTTCTCCTCTGGGCATCACCCCACCCACAATGATCTAAAGGGGAGCAAGGCTATGGTCTAGCTTTCTGTGCCTGCTGTTAGAGCCAGCTCCCAGCTCTGATAGTCTCTAGAGCATCAGAATGGCCCTTGTACTTCCATCAGCCATGCTGAAAAGGCCCAGGCTAGGCTAACAATGTCATGAATCTTTCTTACAAGGGAGAGGTATACACAGCTTATTCTGAAGAACTCACTACTCATCCAGGAGACAAGGTTCCTTTTTCTCACCTGTACCTTTTCCTCGTGTCAGACTTTCTGGAACTTTTCTGCTCAGGCTTCATAGCTCTTCAGAATCTCACTAGCACAGCATTTGGCTTTCTGTCAGCTGTCATTTTCCTTGAGAACTCTGACTTGACAAAAATCATACATTTGCCTTCAAGCGTCCCTGACAGACAGACCTCCTACCTGATTTGCCCTCTCTTGGCTGTTTTAGCATTTTATAAACTTGACTCATACACCTATCTAAGTCATCTGGATCTGCCAAGGTTTTATCTATTTGGTAAGAGTCACATCCTGCAGTGGGGCTCAGCAAAACCATTACAGTAGCACACTAGTCTGGAGGCTTGTACTAAATCGAACATTTTTCTTTCCTTTCCCTTTATTTCCCCTCCTTTTCCCTTCCCTTCTCCTTCCCTTCCCCTTCCTTCCTTCCTTCCTTCCTCTCTTCCTTCCTTCCTTTCTTCCCTCTGTCCCTTTCTCCCTCCCTCCCTCCCTTTCTTCCTTCCTTCTTTCTTTCTTGCTTGCTTTGTTTTTCAAGACAGGGTTTCTCTCTATAACTCTGGATGTCCTGGAACTTACTATATAGACCAGGCTCACCTGGAACACAGAGATCAGCCTGCTTCTGCCTCTTGAGTCTTGGTTTAATGGCATGCACTACCATCGCCAGGCCTCAAACAGTTTCTTAAATCTCCTATGAACATACTTTCATTAGGCTCAATGAACAAGATATTGAGCACCATCCCTTACACACCCAATTCTTTCAGCAATGCCCATATCTCCTGTATTTTCCTTCCTGTGTCTGCTGCTCCCTCAGTATAGGCAGGCCCATTGTGTGCTTGGCTAGACTGGAGGGAGGGAAGCTTAGCTGGAGCAGGTGGGTGCAGGCAGGAGCTTGGTGGTTGGTGAGTGCTCCAGCAAAGAACACACACACCCAGGAACAGCTTCAGAGAATTGATTAAGTTTATTGGGGGCTAGTAAAACCTCTGAGAGGTAAGTAGGGACTATGTATTGGGGTGAACATACATAAGTGACTGGAGCCAGGGTGCTGGGGTTGCCTCATTTGCATGAGGAGGAATTCCAGGTGTTGCTGGACGTGACCTTATAAGGGGAAAGGAAGTTTAACCTGGCTATCAGGTACATGACCTCCTCTGATGAGGAAGAAGTGGTGGGCTCAGGACTATACACACAGGGACATGTATGTCAGGACAGTAGGAGGAGCAATAGATGTGATTTCTTGGGTTTGCACACACCTTGACTCCACTCTTGCTCCAGGCCTGCTCCTCCCAGTCTCACATCTGTTGTCTTTCTAATGCTGATACCGATGGAACTTTCAGCTGTGTATAACCTAGCATTCCTAATGGCTCTTTTGAGTCAATCTCTCAGAGATTTGTTTCCCTCCTATTGCCTCATGTTGTATATAACCTTTCCCTTAAGGAATGATGTGTAGTCAGTTACTTGGTTTCTGTGTTTTCACAGCACTCAGACATAGCCCATGCACACCCACATCCCTCGGCACCATATGCCAGCTGAGAGGGGCTTTCATTCCTTGTTAGAGAGTCTTCCACAATGCAAGCAGTTCAGAGGCGAAGCATTCTCTGGTTGTCACAGTGTCCCATGGTAGGTCATTTTTCAGGCTCTCCATTTGCATGCTAAATCATAGATTTCCTCTTTCCTGTTGAGGGGTCTTTTATAAGTGCTGTCTCTCTTCCTTCTTCATTGTCTGATTTTCCTGTAGGGTCTCAGTTTCTGGCTCCTAGGAATGTTTCCTTAGTGGGATCTAGCCTTTGTTCTTTCCTTGGCATCCCACTGGCTGTTGGGAATGGAAAGCCAGTACCTGCATGTCTTCTCCCTCTTTCCCAGTTTTCCTGCCAAATGGAGGGTAGTGTGGAAGATAACCATCTGCATGGCTCCTTACCACTGTAATTCCTCCCTCACACAGACAAATGCTTTCTGAGCAGACAGCTCCGTCTTAGTTGCATGTTTTATTACTCATACAACAACTGTCACAACCTGCTTACAATGCCATCCCATGCATGATACCTTCAAGGACAGTAATATGTTACTGTTTCCTTACTGTTAGCCATTCAAGGGTATCCTTACACTCCTCAGGTAGACCATATTTATACAGATGGTTTGATACCCCATATCACACAGAAAGAGTTAACAAGCCAGGAATCCTATTAAGGATGATCTGCTTTCAGATGGCTTGGCCTTCATTATATGCCTCATCACCTCCACAGAGAGCAGGAAGCCACTACTACAGCAAGGGGGCTTGGGATTGTACACCACACTTGAGTTGTATATGAACTGCCCACTGCTGCCCTGTGTAATGGCTCCTCCCCAGGTCACCTGCAGTTCTGCCTGCCATTTGTAGATCAGTTGTGTTGCATGACTTTCTCCTAGAGAAGCTTCATTCAGCTCAGGTAAGGCACACAGGGCACACCAAAGGAGTAGTTCTACTCAAGTCTAGCTTAGTAACAAGTGAGTTTCCTGGGGTTGCTTATAGGTGTGAGGATGAATCCAGGGCATCCCTGAAAAGTCCTCCCAGCATGGGTGATGAATCATGACAACTGCATCCCTAGGTCCCTGAACTTGCAGCAGATTCACTGGAACGTCTCTTTGTAGAAATTTATTCTATTTTATAACCTTGTGGGGAGGGATGTGAATCTTGCAAATTTGATGCGCTTCCTAAACCTTTTAAGTTTTGTGACTTCTCCAGACTTACAATTCTTCCTTCTTCCTCCAGGAGGGAATAGTTATAAAACAAATACATGGAAAATTACTAAACCATAACATCACTTTTTAATTTTTGCTATTCACTTACCAACAACAGACACTAAGCTTTAATCATCTTCCTCCTTTCTCCTCCCCACCCACTATTGCTGAGTCTCCCCATGGTTAGAGACATGTGTCCACCCTTTGACCAGGGAGTGAGAATTTCTAGACCTCTGGCTATGCCAATGCAGATAGTTTGGATGATTGACACGATCAATTCAAATGAAGTGATCAAGACTGCTGAATGTGGGAAAACCAAATACTCATCTGATAATGATGTCACACCCAGAAGGCACCCTGTACAGAAGAAGCTTAATGGAGGATGGTCTGAGCATCCATGCTAGATACTGTGGGCAAATGAATAGTCTATACTATGCCTTAAACTATGGATCATGAGCTCATGGTATGGGGATGGGAAGGAAAAACCTGAACCTGAATGTGGGGCTCACTGATCCAGCTGTGCTGCGGGCCAGCAAGCTCTGAACATGTAATGATGAAAACTCAATTCAAAAAAGTATGTAGTGAACCCAGGCTGTTCCAGGCAGTGCTGACCCATGTTGCATGATGGAAACTCACAGTTTTGTACTGTACATGCCATATTCACCATCAAAGAACACTGCCTGAGACACTCACCCAGTCTTGACTTGAGACTATTGTGTTATGGATTGTAGTTTATACAGTTCATTCAGAGTTTTCCATCCTCATAGAAACATAACAGTTTAATTATAGAAAATAGACTTTCAATATATCCCTACCATTGTTTTTCAGCATCTATCAACTAGGCATATCTTTGAGTTATAGTGTACTCCCATGCTTTGTTTGTTTATTTAATTTTTGAGATTGTAATTCCAATATTTCTCTCTTCCCCTCTCTTCCTCTAAATCCTTTATGCTCTCCTTGAAATTCATGGCCTCTTATTTTTTTTTTACTACTTGTTGTACATATATGTATGTGTATACACATTTACATTCCTAAGTATAACATGATCAGTCCATACAATGTTACTTGGTTGAATGTTTTCAGGACTGATTGGCACTGGAAAATGAACTGGTATTCTCTTGGGAAAATATTAAGTGGTGTCATCCCCACTTGGCAGATATGGCAACAATGTACAGAGAATCTCAAGAATCTTCTCCTGAATACATGGTCACTGTAACACATGGAGAGATCCACAGGTCTGGCAAGACACTAGGTACACGGCAAGTGCAATGTAATGAAGTGTGATCCAGAGAACCAAGGATGCATTATCTCTGATGCCCTTCAAGCAATGTCCACTGAGGACTAGATTGACCTGAGGCTCTTCCTGAGGCCCTGCTCTCTGGAGGAAGAAAGTAGCTCCTTCTCTAAACCACAGCTTATATGGCCTGGGCCAGGCCTAGGGAGGTACTCATGTTGGTGAGACTGGATAGATATACCTCATCAAGGCAACTTCTCTTTGCAGGAGACGAAGACCAGTACAGAAAACCACAGCCAATCAAATACAGAGTTGAGACACGTAGTCCCAGTGAATACATCTACAAAACTCTCACACTGAAAGCTCAGGAAACATTTCTAAAGAGGAGATGAAGAAATTGTAAGAGCCAGAGGATCAGGAAGTCTGCTGTGAGATTGTGTCTCCTAGTAACACCAGAAGCAACAGCCATAAAGTCTCCCTGACAGTGTGTGGTTTTTAAAGATTCCACTTTGAGTACATGATTTCATAAATAAACAATTAAAATGAAGTCTGGTTCAAGATTACATTAGAATTTCCACAATTTCTGAAATGGCCCTAAACATGTGTCTGACATTTTGAACTGCGTGTTTCTGTGAAGAGATATTCTCAGCACTGACAATTATAAAATCAAAATTAGATCAACTATAAAAAACATTGAAGGTGCTCCAGGTCCTGTACTAAGCTAAGATTTAATTCTTCATGTAAAAATAAATAAGCACACCCATCTCATTAGCATGCAAATTTGCTTTCCTCTTTAGTAGGTGGTAAAATTATATGTATACTAATGAATTATTTCAAAATATTGTTTTGCATGGGTAGTTAAAGAGAGCTAGGTCTCCCACAGAGAACTTGTGTTTGGTTCCCAGGGAGTTCACAGCTACCTGTAACTACAGCTCCAGGGGATGTGATATCTTCTTATGGCCTATGGAGGGCACTGATATTCATATGCATGCACACACACACCTATACATAAATAAAATAAATTTCATTATGGTTTATCAATCAGTAAAGGTTTTGTTTGCATACTATTTTATTATCTGTATACCTAGAGGGAAAAAAGAATGGGAAAAGTTTAAGAAGTTCTAGCCCTACCTAGGAAACCTAGAGTTGGCCTATATAAACCAAACTGTTCAAAGGCTCTCCATGAGACATAAGGACCACTGATATTTCAAATTTGAGATATTAAGTTGGTCTGCCTTTCAGGACACTAGGCAGATGTTCAAAAAATAGTGTGTGCCTGTGTGTGTGTGTGTGTGTGTGTGTGTGTGTGTGTGTGAGAGAGAGAGAGAGAGAGAGAGAGAGAGAGAATGAATGTGAGCGTGTGTGTGAGAGTGTGCATATGTGTATGTGTGTATGAGCATGAGTATGTATGTTGCATCTCACTACTAAGGTTGTATTCTACCTTGTCCAGATAGCTCTTATGAACTCTGCAAAATAGAAGACTTCCTTTTCCAGCAGGGCTTCCTCTTCTCTGCCTGATCTGGGGAGTCAGACCCCCAATCTTCTACCTGAGAAATGTCACATAGTTCCTTGGCAAACCTGCAAATTCAACTTCCTCTATCCAGATAAGAACCTGCCCAGCAAGTACCTGAGATTTCTGGAATGCCTCTCTATGCAAATGAGCCATTCATAGTACTTTAAACTTCAGCCAATGGTTTTATATTCATCCTGAAAACTCCTTCCCACCCTCCAACATTCACATAAATTGGTCACCCCACATAAATTGTGTATGTGCACCAGCTGTTTCAGTGAACATCATCTAAGAGAGCTGTATTATTGAATATCATCTAAAGTCCTCAGAGAAGGCATTTCTCAGGGAACCACCTATCCCCACCTCCCCCCCCCCATATGCTCACCCTCCAGGTGTGCAATGGTGTGCTTGGACACCTGAGGGAAGAAACAGAGAATGCGGAACTACAGCTAGTACCCAACATGCATACCACATGTGTGTGAGTATGTGAGTGTAAGGAAGAGAGTACATGAAAGAATATGTGTTCGGCCGGATGATGGTGGCGAACACCTTTAATCCCAGCACTTGGAAGGCAGAGGCAGTCAGATTTCTGAGTTCAAGGCCAGCCTGGTCTATAGAGTGAGTTCCAGGAGAGCCAAGGCTACACAGAGAAACCCTGTCTCGAAAAAACAAACAAACAAAAAAAGAATATGTGTTTGTGTGTGTGTGTGTGTGTGTGTGTGTGTGGAGAGAGAGTGTGTGTGTGTGAGAGAGTGTTTGTGAAAGAGAATGTGTGAGTGTGTGTGAGTATTGTATATGAGAGTATGTGTAAGAGAGAATGTATGTGAGAGTGTGTGTGTATGTGTGTGTTCAAGAAAGAGAGACTACTATATTGAATAGATAGGAATAGAGAGGGCAGCCTTGTCTAGTCCCTGATTTTAGTGGGATTGCTTCAAATTTCTCTATACTTAGTTTTGATGTTGGCTACTGGCTTGCTGTATACTGCTTTTACTATGTTTAAGTATGGTCCTTGTACTGGCTGGTTTTGTGTGTCAACTTGACACAGGCTGGAGTTATGACAGAGAAAGGAGCTACAGTTGGGGAAGTGCTTCCATGAGATCCAGCTGTGGGGCATTTTCTCAATTAGTGATCAAGGGGGTAAGGCCCCTTGTGGGTGGCCATCCCTGGGCTGGAAGTCTTGGGTTCTATAAAGAGGGTAGGCTGAGCAAGCTAGGGGAAACAAGCCAGTAAGGAACATCCCTCCATGGCCTCTGCATCAGCTCTTGCTTCCTGACCTGCATGAGTTCCAGTCCTGACTTCCTTTGGTGATAAACAGCAATGTGGAAGTAAGCTAAATAAACCCTTTCCTACCAAACTTGCTTCTTGGTCATGATGTTTGTGCAGGAATAGAAACCCTGACTAAGACAGTCCTTGAGTTCCTGATCTTTCCAAGACTTTTAAAATGAAGTGATGTTGAATTTTGTCAAATGCTTTTTCAGCATCTAATGAAATGATCATGTGGTTTTTTTCTTTGAGTTTGTTTATATAGTGGATTACATTAATGGATTTCCGTATATTGAACCATCCCTGCATCCCTGGGTTGAAGCCTACTTGATCATGATGGATGATCATTTTGATGTGTTCTTGGATTCAGTTTGCAAGAATTTTATTGAGGGAGGCAGAGGCAGGCTGGTTTCTGAGTTCAAGGCTAGCCTGGTCTACAGAGTGAGTTCCAGGACAGCCAGGGCTACACAGAGAAACCCTGAAAAACAAAAAAGAATTTTATTGAGTATTTTTGCATAGATGTTTTTAAGGGAAATTAGTCTGAAGTTCTCTTTCTTTGTTGGCTCTTTGTGAGGTTTTGGTATCAGTATAACCATGGCTTCATAGAATGAATTGGGTAGTGTTTCTTCTGTCTCTATTTTGTGAAATAATTAGAAGAGTATTGGTATTAGGTCTTCTTTGAAGGTCTGATAGAATTCTGCACTAAACCTATCTAGTCCTGTGATGTTTTTGGGCTGGGAGGCTTTTAATGACTGCTTTTATTTCTTTCGGGGTTATGAGACTGTTTAGATGGTTTATCTGATCCTGGTTTAACTTTGGTATTTGGTATATGTCAAGTAGACAATAAGAGGGGGTCAAAGGGATGCAAATTGGAAAGGAAGAAATCAAAATATCACTATTTGCAGAAGATATAATAGTATACTTAAGTGACCCCAAAAACTCCACCAGAGGACAATTTCAGCTGGATATAAAATTAACTCAAACAAATCAATAGCCTTCCTATACTCAAAGGATAAACAGGCTGAGAAAGAAATTAGGGAAATGACATCCATCACAGTAGTTACAAACAATATAAAGTATCTTGGTGTGACTCTAACCAAGAAAGTAAAAGATCTGTGTGATAAGAACTTTAAGTCTCTGAAGAAAGATATTGAAGAATACCTCAGAAAATGTAAAGATCTCCCATGCTAGTGGATTGGCAGGATTAATATAGTAAAAATGGCCATCTTGCCAAAAGCAATCTACAGATTCAATGCAATCCCCATCAAAATTCTAACTCAAGAGCAATTCTTGAGTTCATTTAGAATAACAAAAAACCCAGGATATCAAAAACTATTCTCAACAATAAAAGACCTCCCTGGCCTCAAGCTGTACTACAGAACAATAGTGCTAAAAACTGCATGGTATTGGTACAGTGACAAGCAGGTAGATCGATGGAATAGAATTGAAGACCCAGAAATGAACCCACATACCTATGGTCACTTGACAAAGGAGCTAAAAAACATCCAGTGGAAAAAAGACAGCATTTTCAACAAATGGTGATTGTTCAACTGGCGGTCAACATGTAGAAGAATGCAAATTGATCCATTCTTATCTCCCTGTACAAAGCTCAAGTTCAAGAGGATCAAAGACCTCCACATAAAACCAGATACATTGAATCTAATAGATGAAAAAGTGTGGAAAAGCCTCAAAAACATGGACACAGGGAAAATGTTCCTGAACAGAACACCAATAGCTTGTCCTTTAACATCAAGAATTGACAAATGGGACCTCATAAAATTGCAAAGCTTCTGTAAGGCAAAGGACAATGTCAATAGGACAAAATGGCAACAAACAGATTGGGAAAAGATCTTTACCAATCCTACATCCAATAGAGGTCTAATATCTAATATGTACAAAGAATTCAAGAAATTAGACTCTTGAGAACCAAATACCCCTATTAAAAAATAGTTAACAGAGCTAAACAGAGAATTCTCGACTGAGGAAACTTGAATGGCTGAGAAACACCTAAAGAAATATTCAACATCTTTAGTCATCAGGGAAATGCAAATCAAAACAACCCTGAGATTCCATCTCACACCAGTAAGAATGGCTAAGATGAAAAACTCAGGTGATAGCAGATGCTGTCAAGGATGTTGAGAAAGAGGAACACTCCTCTATTGCTGGTGGGATTGCAAGCTGGTACAACCACTCTGGAAATCAGTCTGACAGTTCCTCAGAAAATTGGACATAGTAATACCTGAGGACCCAGCTATACCACTCCTGGGCATATACCCAGAAGATGCTCCAACATGTAATAAGGACACATGCTCCACCATGTTCATAGCAGACATATTGTAATATCCAGAAGCCTGAAACAACCCAGATGTCCCTCAACAGAGGAATCATTACAGAAAATGTAGTACATTTACTCAGTTATTAAAAAAAATGACTTCATAATATTTGCAGGCAAATGGATGGAACTTGAGAATATCATCCTGAGTGAGGTGACTCAGTCACAAAGGAACAAACATGGTATATACTCACTGATAAGTGAATATTAGCCCAAAAGTTCAGAACACCCAAGATTCAATTCACAGACCATATGAAGTCTATCTTAGGAAGGAAGACCAAAATGTGGATGCTTCAGTGCTTTTTAGAAGACCGAACAAAATATTCACAGGAGGAAACTTGGAGACAAAGTGTGGAGCTGAGACTGAAGGACAGGCCATCCAGAGACTGTCCCACCTGTGGATTCATCCCAAATACAGCCACCAAACTCAGACATTATGGTGGATGCCAGGAAGTGCTTGCTGACAGGAGCCTGATATACCTGTATCCTGAGAGGTTCTGCCAGGGCCTGACAAATACAGAAGCAGAAGCACAAAGCCAACCATTGAACTGAACTCAGAGATCCTCAATGGAGGAGTTGGAGAAGGGACTGTAGGAACTGAGAGGTTTTGTAGCCCCATGGAAGGAGCAACAGTGTCAACAGGCCAGGTACCGGGAGCACTGACCACCAACCAAAGAATAAATATGGAACAACCCATGGCGCTGGCCACATATGTGGCAGAGGATGGCCTTGATGGACATCAGTTGGAGGAGAGGCCCTTGGGTCTGAGGTTGTTTGATGCCCGAGTGTAGAGGAATGCCAGGGGAGGAGGATGGGAGTGGGTGGGTGGGGAGCACCCTCATAGAGACGGGGGAGGGGGATGAGATAGGGGGTTTCTGAAGGGGAGACCTGGAAGGGGGAAAACACTTGAAATGTAAATAAAGAAAATATCCAGAAAATGAGTAAAGAAAGAAAGAAAGAAAAAGAGAGAAAGAAAGAAAAAGAAAGAAAGAATGAAAGGAAGAAAGAAAGAAGGGGAAGAAGAAAGGAAGAAGGAAAGGAAGGAAGAAAGAAAGACAGACAAAAGAAAGAAAGAGAGAAAGAGACTATGTGGCTGGTGCCTTCTTAGGATCTGTGGCAATCTCGACCCCCAAGCATTGAGGTTTTGGGTGCCTACTGATACATCTGGCTTTTTATATAGGTGCTGGGGAATCTTAACTCAGATCCTCATTCTTATGCAGCAACTATTTTGCCCACCAAGCTGTCTTTCTGGCTCTCAGAACTCCTGTTTTCATCAACCTGCTGTGTTTTCTTGCCCTTGGTGTTTCATCTGCTCAACACTCTCAGCTCTGTAAAGCAACTTGGACTCCTTGTTGGGATTTGATGCTCTCCATGAGCTCCCTGGTACACTACTCCTGTTGCCATATTACTTCGTTGGTCCCAGAAACATCTTGTGCCTGGAGTCGAGGGAGTAATATGCCCCCAGTTGGAAAAATCCCATTTTCATTCAGAAAGGAGAAGTTGAGATTGAAGCTTGAAAATATTGAGGTTTCTGAAATTACTTTGGTGAGATTTCATTTGCAAAATCTAGTAGTCCTCCTCCATCTGAAGTTCTGTTTCCTATGATTTCAGTTATCTGTGGTGAGCAATGGTATGGAAATACCAAATGGAAAATTCCAGAAGTAAACAGCTGATGAGTTTCAAATTGCTTACTGTACTAAGAAGTCAGTTCAAATCTGCTTGTCCTATCCAGGGTGTGACTCAGCCCTCTGTCCTACAGGTGTGTATTGCACACTGCCCATTCATTAGCCACTTAGTCACCATCTTAGTCATCCACTCTTGCTTTGGTTTTGTTCAAAGGAGCATTTACTTTCTCAATAATGTAAAGGGTAGTGACTAGCCATCCAGATGTGCCAAAGGAAAGCCTGCATTGTTATAGCTCAAATGAGAAATGTACCTCATAGACTCCTCTATTTGAACACTGGTTCCCCAGCTAGTGGTGCTGTTTTGGGATATTCTGGAACTTTTAGGAGGTAGATCCTCACTGGAGGAAGTGAGTTACTCTTGGCTTGGCCTCCAAGTTTATAGTCCAGCCTGAGTTCTAACTCCAGTACTCTCTGCTTACTGGTCTACCTTGGTATGAGGTGTTCTAACTGTTGGGTCTTCTTGTAACACACTCTTCCCTTATTTCTTCCCCACTGTGATGGACTTCACTTTTTCACACTCTCAATCAAAATAAATCCCGTCCTTCACATCCTTTACAGTATTTCTGTCAGGTGTTCTACTCAACAAGGTGAAAAGTAGCTAATATAAGATATGTATAGAAAATAAACATAAGTCCTTTGTCATCTGGGGTTTCAGGCATCCACTGGGGATCTTGAATGAATTTTTGTCCTAAGGAGGAGGATGACTATACTGCTTGGTGCCTTAGCAAATGCTGTCTTCTCTTCATTGTTATCTTCAAAAGAGCTTCTAATAAGCAAGGGAGAATGGAGATTATAGAAAAGGGAGTGTAGTATATAACTCTCCTCATGTATCTTCTACTTGTAGTCATTCTGCAGGTGAAACACAAACTCAGATCCTACACTAAACAGGTCCTGTGAATACTCCTACACAATCTCCTTTCTGGAAAGGAAATTTCCTGGTAGATGTTCATTCTGAAATATTTAATTGTATTAGTGAACTTTAACCCAAGGATAGAGATTAAGTTATCTATAATATTTATTTAGTTATTAGCATCCAGTTTAATGGTGAGTTTACAGGTCTCATAATTGAGAGTTCTGGGTTGTGACTCAGATTCACCAAACTGTAGATGAGGATGCTAGAAGAGTCTTGAGGGCTCTGTGTGCTTCTCATCCTATGCACTGAGAATCTCCACATTTCATGGCATCAATCATAGGAGTTTGTCCTTACTGTTTAAGTGCCCTTTCTATGGCCACTACCATTTGATGTTTGGTGAACTCTAGAACATTCTAACACCATCTTAGCACACTTTCTCCTCAATGAAAATTTCACTGGATATGTTTAATTTGGGGCAAACTAAGGTAAAATTGACACTAAAATGTTTCTGACCTGCAGCTCTGGGAGAAATTAAATGATTGGTTCTTCTTCCTGTGGAGAGCCCAGTAGCTCCAGTCATGCCTTCTGTTTGCAAACTGAGGGTTTGACTGTCGAAAATCTCTAGTAGGTGTTTCCACCATTTCTGGATTGTAGTTCATTCCATATATTGTCAAGTTGACAACAAAGAACATCCATCACACCAGTTTTACTGAGAAAATGATGAAGTGAACAAATTCCCACACCACCCATGCCTTTTTCCTGGCATCGTCGTCATCATCATCATCATCATCATCATCATCATCATCATCATCATCATCATCATCATCATCATCATCACCATCATCATCATCATCATCACCATCATCATCACCATCATCACCATCATCATCACCATCATCATCATCATCCTCATCATCACCACCATCATCACCACCATTATTACACACAGACTGAGAAAATGATGAAGTGAACAAATTCCCACACCACCCATGCCTTTTTCCTGGCATCATCATCATCATCATCATCATCATCATCATCATCATCACCACCACCACCACCACCACCATTATTACACACATATGCACAGGTGTGATCCTATCACAGTTCATTTCTAGAGGTCTGAGGAAAACTTTTGGGAGTCCTTCCACTGTGGGTTCTGACCATAAAATTGAATTCATTATCCTGTGCACCAGTTTACCAGTCACCTCATCTCACAGGCCCTGAAGTCTTCTCCTTCAGTCTTATTAGACCATTTCCTTAGGGTGAATTTCTTGCAAACTCTTGTTTTACCATCCTAAACACAAATATTTATTTTCATTCATTTAGGAATCTCTCCTGTTTTTTCCCATTTCCCTTCCTAATTTAGAATTTTTAAACGTTGATCTCATACAAGTCAAATAAGATTGTGGGGTGTAGTTGTTTTTGTATTCTCAGTTTTGGCATTATTTGGATTCTTCCCATCGAGGTTTTCTTCAACAGAAGCCAAGATGTGTATATATGTATAGAGGGATAATTTGTAATTGTATTTTAAGGCATCGGGTTATATGATTACAAAGATCAGCCCTATGGTTTGGCTCCCATTCCCCTCCCAAAGGCCTGCATAGCAAAGAACAGGAATTGGGGGTGGTGGGTGGTAGAGCCTTTAGGAGATATGGGCTTAGTTGGAAGTCTTTAGGTCATTGGGGGCTGGCCTTGAAGAGGACCCCCTTCTCTCTTTGTTTCCTATCCTTGAGGTGGGCGTTTTCCTCCATTCCTCACCCCTACTGTTTACAAAGCTCCCTGCATATGAATTAGAATCTTCTATATGGCAAGCCAAAAGAAACCCTTTCTCTCTCTGAGTTCATTATCTCAGGTGTTTTTTATGACTAAAAGATGATCAACAGAGGATCTGAGTCTCAAGACCTTCAGTGAGAAGGTGGAGACCTGGAAAAAATTGGGGGTAAGTTCTGAGCTGAGAGCTAGAAACTGGCTTTAGATGCAAGAGCTGCTTCAGTCTAAAGGCCCAATTTGAAGTTAGATCAGAGCAATAAGAAGGCCTTGCTAACCCATGGAGAGTTGGCCTTTCAACTCTGTTTAATTAGTTGGTAGATGGATCTGTTTAATTGTTGGTCAGAGAGCACAAGTCAGTCCTTTGGATGGGTAGGTTTGGAATTTTATGTATCTTTTTCACTTTCTCAAAAGTTTGAGTAAAGATATGACTTGTTTCCAATTTTATTTTCAGATAAATGAGACATTATGTAAGACTAATATGTAAGTCCTACATTATGTAGGACTCTGTGGGTTGCAGTATACATTCAAATTCCTGTGTATAAAGTGAGCCTCATTCCACCCACCAATTTCCATATTAATAACTAAGTAGACCCACCCACTCAGGCACACACAGCATGTTTGACTGAATATGGGCACCTTGTAGTCCAGTCAAGATGATACAGAATACAAACAATAACCCTGCTTTCTAAAAATGATGCCGACAGCTAGCTCTTTTCCCCTTCATAGGCAGGAAGTGGGAGGAAATAGAACTTCAAACACAAATTAATATCCGTTCCTCCTATTCCAGTCACAGTGATTCTGTGAGGTTGATGTGAGAACAGAGGAGCCATAGGCAATGTGGTACATGGTGCAGGATCAGTATGGGGTGCAGAAGGATTAGAACTGCATCTCTCAACCACTCCATTCTGCTCCATCTATAGTCTGCTGCACTGATGGCAGTGTGGAGATATATGAATAACAAAATCAAGCTGAGATTGACCTTCTGTCCAGCATACAGCCTTTACAAGTGGTCACATGAAGAGGGCTATATGTACCAATGCAGCTAAGATGTTTAGTTGGCTGTGGTATAATGCAGATAGACTCTGTGGACAAATCACAAAGTATTTTGTTGTATGTCTGTTCCCTCTGGCCAGGAGAGTTCTATTTGCTTTCTTAAATCAAGCAATTGTGGTTACTCTCACAAGTGCTACATGTAACTAGGTCCATTCCCTGATGGCGGTGGGAGCTCATAAGGCATGTAGGGTTCCTGGAACTCAAACGTCCTCCTGAAATCCTCATATGGACCCTCTCCTCTCAGAGATCACAGGCCAGGGCGAAGATGACCACTTGGTCATAGCTATCAGTAAGTTGTCTAGGGGAACTGTTAACTGGCACAGCTTTTCATGGACTGTCTGTACTGAGGGTACGACTCATCAGCCAGCTGTGAATCACCAGGGACTTCCCAGTGATGTCACTGCCTCTGGGTTACTCATGCTCCTTCCTATAAGTGACTGCAGTGAAGTCTGGCTAAGGCACCTGACCTTGGAAGGAATCCTTTGGTCCATTGATTTTCTCCCTATCTAGGGCAAATATGTTTTGCATCTCTTCAGGAAAACCCATGTGACACCTTAGCTGTGGGAAACCTTATGTTTTTAGAGTAAATAACATATGTTAAACAAATGCTAATTAAAGAAAGACAGTGCCCGGGGCTCAGAAGGTAGAATGACAAAGTCGCTCAGTGGTAAAGGGAGGCAGGTTTCAGGGTGACTATGTGTTAGCTCCATACAAAACCAAGAGAAGGAAAATGGTTGCTTGTGTTTGTGTTGTAATATGCAATTGCACGTCTTTCACATTTTAATGTATAGCATTTCATCTAACTTATTTCTAATGAGAGGATAGGAATCAATGACTCCCCCCCCCCCTCGCAGATGAAAACACCAAGGCTCAGAGAAGTTGAAAGGCTTTTGAAATTTATACAGAGGAGTTTATGCAGCATGGAAGGCTGAAGCCTAAATGGGAACCAAGGCTTTTAGATCCAATGGCAGCCCAGCTTCTCTGTATAGCTCTGGAGGAGGGATGTCAGGGACAGAGAGTACACCTCTCCCTTGCACAACCAGAGCATGCTGCCAAGTGCCCGATGACCTAACTGGAGAAAAGTTGCTTTTTTCCATGACTTGGCCACTGATGGACATGATAAAAGAATTGAGACATATAAAACATGGTCAGAGGCAGGGCTGGAAGGATGAGAAGAGCAACAAGGACCATGCATGTCTTTACACATGAAGGTTGTACCAGGCTTATAATATCATTATGAGCAGCTGCACAGACAGACCTGGTTTTGAACTTTGGATCTGTCAGTTAACAGGTATGCATCATGGGAAGGGACTAAACATCTCTGAACCTTGGAGTCCTTAGCTGTAAAGCTGGTACCAAACTGCAAGGAGTGCTGTTAGGGGATAGTTTTCCATGAATTGCTTAGCAGTGTGCTCAACATAAATTAATTATTCAACAATGTAGTTGTAACCATTATTTATTCACTTTCCTGACAGGCTCAGGGCCATGTTTCTGGTTTTGTTCATTTGGTGTTTTTGGTTTTGAGGTAGAACCTCATGTAACCTAGGCTGGCCTGGAACTCCTGATCCTCTTGTCTTCCAAATACTGGCATTACAGGCATGTACTACTACATCCAACTTTACAGAATTGTCTTTTAAATTTTCTTTTTCTTTTAAAGTGTTCTGAAATCAGAATATAGTAATTGTACAAAATAATGAGCTACATTACAAAAGTTCTGTGGATACACACTGCAGTCCTAATTTAATGGATTTAACAAAAAGACAAATTCCATAGCTCCCCTCTGGGTGGTGGGTGGGTGTGGGTGTATACACACCTGTAACCATCTGCATTAGATACAGCTGTGCCTCTTGAGGGTTCCTAGTAGCTTATGTCAGTCCAATGGCTTGGGGTTATTTGTGTCTGTTCCACTATCACGGCATGTTACATGACCATTTCTCTGCTCTCCTGCAGGGCAATGGAAGTCACCTCTGTGTCCATGAGACAGCTGGAGGTGAAGGTTGTGGTTCAGATGTTCCTTGATTTTGGTTGGCATTTGACTTGAACCAGAAGTTCTTCTGTGACAGGGTCCTGAGAGAGAGATGGTCACAGAATCAGAAGATAAAAAAAGGTAAAAAGTTTGGGATCAAGAGGTTTTACACAAGCTATATCTTATGCCGGGCAAGCTTACTAAGATGTGCAGCATCTTATATACTATTTGTGGGAGGGAAATGGTACAAGGTCATCAGGAAGCCATCATACAATGGGACAAAGTCATTCCCACTGAAGCCAATCAAGCAATGTTGCAAAAAGGGAACGCAGGGTATCTCCAGGGGACACACACGGTGGCCTTGGGACTGATAACCATAGCCTCTTGGGTTCTCAGGATCTGAAGCTGCAACTCCTCTCTCCCTAGGCCTGGCCCCAGGCCATATAAGCTGTGGTTTAGAGAAGGAGCTACTTTCTTCCTCCAGAGAGCAGGGCCTCAGGAAGAGCCTCAGGTCAATCTAGTCCTCAGTGGACATTGCTTGAAGGGCATCAGAGATAATGCATCCTTGGTTCTCTGGATCACACTTCATTACATTGCACTTGCCGTGTACCTAGTGTCTTGCCAGACCTGTGGATCTGAATGTAACTCTCCATGTGTTACAGTGACCATGTATTCAGGAGAAGATTCTTGAGATTCTCTGTACATTGTTGCCATATCTGCCAAGTGGGGATGACACCACTTAATATTTTCTTTATCATTGGATGATTTCATGCATGAGTACTATGTACTTTGATCATATTCACCCTCCACATTTTCCTCTTTCAAAACCTCCTGGATCTCCCAAACACATTCCCTGTTTCATGTTTTCTTCTTAAGTCTTTTCTATTCTACCAAATCTTACTACTGTTGCCCTGTGTACAGGGTCTAGACCATCCATACTTCTCTCAACTTCCAAAATAATAAATCTCCTCTACCAGCAGACATCACCTGGTAACAGCTCCTCAGCTAGGAGTGGGATCTCATAATCTACCCCCAATCCATGCTGAGATTCTGAGTGGCTTGGTCCTGTCTAGGGATTGTCTAAATAACCACAGCTGCTCTAATTTCATGTGTTCAGTGGCCATGCCATGTCCAGAAGGCAGCATCTCACAGCACTCCTCCCCATCCTCTGACTCTTACCTTCTTTCTACCCTCTTGGTCATGCTGCTCCCAGAGCCTTGAGGGAAGGGGTTGATAGACATGTCTCATTTAGGGCAGAACACTCAACACCCACTTACTCTTGGCACTTGGATCAATTATAAGGTTTTGTATTGTTCACTGACCTCTTCAAAGAGCAGCTTTACTTTGACTAAGGTGGAGAGCACCACAGATCTGTGGATACAAACATATTTAGAAAGGAAACAAATATGGATACAAATATGTAGAAGGGAGCTTGACAACATAACCATATAACAAAATAAGAATAACAGGTCTCAAAACTCACCTCTTATTGCCTCTCTAAGCCATGAGCTTTTTGGCCAGGTTTACAGTACACAGTCATGAATTCCCTCCTGTGCAACAGGCTTCAGATCCAGTCAGAGAGTGGTTAGTTACCCTTTAACCGTCATGCCAACACTCCCGCAGTGGTCGCATCTTACCTGATAGGTTTGTTTCATGCCATACAGGGTCCAGCACAGGGTAAGATGATCGATGTCTTCTCTCCCCAAGTGACCTCCTTCAGGTACTGTGAAAGCTAGCCAACAGAGAAGAGGTTTCCTGGTCAGTTCAAGACTGATCTCTCTGTACCCTGCAACCAAAGTGTGTGGTGTCATCAGCAATAAGGTCTTATAAGGTAGTTATTATGAGCTGCTAAGAAGGATGGAAATATCCTGTCTCATTTTTGGATACCTCTGAGGCCTTACTGACCAATAACTCATAGGTAGGTAGGGGATGATGCTTTGTACAGGCTGATGTCAGTTGTGAGGACTAAGATGAAACCATCTCCATGAGAGTAGGATGAATGTAGAGGAGAGGCGTGTGCCTCTAATCACAGTCCTTTGGGGGTGAGGCTTTGGGTTGTAAGATTGTAAATTGGATATACATGCCTTGAGTTTCACAGTGAAAGTACAGCTTGAAAGAAATGATCAAAACCCAAGATAATGTGAAGAAATAATGATGTGCAAACATTATAGTGTGAAACATGGATGTACCCTGAGTTACACTCACTGCTCATTCATCCACCAGACTCCAACAGCTGCAGAAAAGGACCCGTGTCTTACCAAGATTTCATCACTAGTGTCTATCAAGTAGCTTACATGAGTGTGTTTGCTGAGTAAATAATCAGCTAAATGCAAGAGGCAAGAAAACAGAACCCTAACAAGGTTAAGTCAGTTATCTAAAAGTTAGACGGATGCCAGTGGGTCATAGGGGATTTGAGCTTGAGTAATAGTGGCTACTTAAAATTAAGTTTTTTTAGTTTGAAATTGGAGCCTCAGTTCTGCTAGATTTAGATTAAAATTAGAGTTGTGTTTTTATCTCTGCTGTTTTGAGGGGTTGTCCTGACGTTTTCAGTGAGAATGTCTCCCACAGGCTCAGGCATTTGAACCCTTGTCCTTGGTTGGTGGTGCTGTTTTCAGGGCAGGTTGGAAGGTGCCAGAGGAATTACCTCACTGGGGGCAAGTTTTGAGAGTTTGTAATCTCCCTCACTTCCATTTTTCTCTCTCTGCTCCATGCTTGTGGTTTAAGATTTTGTTTATTTATATTTTATGTGCATGAGTGTTTTATCTGCACGTGTGTACATGTGCCATGTGCATTCAGCACCAGCAGAGGTCAGAAGAGGACGGATCTCCCAGAATGAGTTATAGGTATTTACAAGCTGCCACGCAGGAGCTGGAAACCAATCCAGGACCTCTGTAAAAGGAGTCAGTGGCATTAACCACTTAGCCATCTCTTCACTCCATGTTCTGTGAGTTCTGCAAGCTGCCATGCAGGAGCTGGAAACCAATCCAGGACCTCTGTAAAAGGAGTCAGTGGCATTAACCACTTAGCCATCTCTTCACTCCGTGTTCTGTGAGTTCCCAGCTTCCTTCCCCAGCCACCATGCCACAATGGACACATAGCCCTTTGGAACCACAGCCTAAATTAATTCTCTCTCCCACAAGTTTTTCTTTTATTTTGCAATGATGTTTTATCACAAGACAAAAGTAACTAATACAGATGTTCACAACAGTAAATTTCCTTAAGTTCTGTGCTGCTGCCAGATGCCTTGCAAGAGTTATTTAATTTGCAAAATTGTTTTTTCAAGTAAGTATTGATTTTCCCCCCTGCGGTCATTTGTGGAAGACAAGGTCCACGAAGGTCAGGAAAATTAGCCCGACTGCAAAAGCAAGCAAGAGGCACAACCACATCTCAGCCCAGTATGCCAGCTTTCCATCCGAAACCCCAAACCATATTGTCATGCTCAGTTCAGCCAATCCTGAGTCTGGCAGAGTCAGGATCTTGAAAAGAAGATTCATAGCAGATCTTTTATAAAAGCTGAGGCAGACTGACCTGGAGAAAAACACAGAGAGGCAGGGGTAGGGGTAAGGGTAGGGGCAGGGAAAGAGTTGATATGCACATCAGGGTCTTCTTGAGATATAGCAGTTTGTCCATCTCTATCAAGATACAAGTAGGCTTCATTTACAACCCTGGTGATGGATGTCTTGGGGCAGAATTATTTATTTAAACCACCAGCTCCACAAATCATATTCTAGTCACTGATAAAGGTACATGATATACTATTCCCATTGAAAAATCACTGAGTAACAACCCTGATTAATAATTCATGCATATATCAGATATCCTCTACTCTTAGCTTTTTACTGGGATTCAAACACAATCTGAAAGCACTTGGCTACAACACACCAGTATTATGCTGGTGGCCGTAGCTTGCCTAGATAGGTTGGTTTTAAAGCATTATAATGTCGAGCACTGGCTAAAAGAGGTCTGAAAGTTTGCAATAGGAAGGTAGGGCCTTCCCTTCTGTCTTCGTTGGGGTTCTATTATAATGAAGAAATACCACAACCATGGTGACTTTTATAAAAGAAAACATTTAATGGGAGTTTGCTTACAAATTCAGACTTATAATCCATTATCATCATGGCAGGGAGTGTGGTAGCATGCAGGCAGACATGTTCTGGAGAAGAAGCTGAGAGTTCTGCATCTAGATCCATAGGTATCTGAAAGAAAGAGGTGAGCCATTAGGCCTGGCTTAGGCTTTTGAAACCTCAAAGGTCATATCTCTTAATCCTTCTCAAGTAGTCCCACCCCATAATAACTAAGCATTCAAATGTATGAGCCCACAGGGGCCATTCTTATTTAAACCATCACACCTTGATATGAAGGACTTTGCAGAGCACTGAAAAGAGGTTGGGATGTTTGCATTGAACTTAATTCTGGTACCCAAAGTGCTTTGTACTGAAAAGGCACCCTTGGTTTGCTCATGGGAGCTGCAAGATCAGGTGAGCTCACACTGGGCAAAGGCTTCATGGCAGTCAACGAGAGATGTCTACCACACACTTCAGGGATGTGAACTTATCAAGGGAAAGGCAATTGGCTTTTCCTTTGAAAGTGAGTGAAGTAGTTTCAGCAGGCAAGTTGTACAGCTGAACCCACACAGGAAGCTGATCATTTCTGTGATGGATTCATGGCCACAACCCAGAAACACAGCTGGAATTTAAAGTTGTTAGATTGTGTTCACAAGCCCTTCTTACTGTTGTGAGTGGGTTTCAGGCGGTGACCAAGGTAGGCATGAACCAGTATTGGTAGCTGGAGAATGGCTTAGAAGAGTAGAAAAGAACAGCAGGGGCCCTTCGCCGTTGATTGGTTCTGCCTTTCAAAAGGGTCTTAACTAATTTGTTGAGACTTTAAGGCAACATATTTTGATTATATCCACCCTCAACTCTTTCCCCTAATTGCTCCCAGATTCACTCAACTCTTCTGTTAATGTCGCTCAGATCTGCCCCCACCTCTGTTCCTCTCCAACTTCTTGCAGTTCTCCTCTGTCCTCTGATTTGTGCTGTCCGTACACTTCTGGCTTATAGTGACCCTTAAGCACACACAGCACATCTATAAAAAGAGACTTAGACCACACTAAAGCCCTGCACAAATACAGCTTTGTAGGTTGTTCCCTGTACAAAGTTCAGGCAGTGATTGTCTACAGTAGCTGCGCCTGACAGTCCCAGGGTGGCACCTGTGGTGTTGGCTGTCTCTAAGGACACTCCAGCATCTTCACTCATCCTCAGAGACCTTGCTCTGTCTCTCATATGATGACACATTCATTATACTATTTATTGAGTTCATACTGTATGTATGCAAGCAATGATGAAAACCAAAGAGCCTAGACTTGCCCTTATAAAGCTGGTGGCTAATGGGGAACATGAATCTTATCAAGTGAATTTAGAAATGCATGTGAACTTGCTAACTCGATCAGAGAAATAAATGGAAAAGACATATGTTTGTTCACAGGGAAACTTAAAATGTAGGGGGTTGATCTGGTCTGAAAAGTCAGGGTAGGCTTGCATTGAAGTCTAAAAATGACTGTCACTGTGACAAAGAGAAAGAACAGTACCAGAGCCAGGTGGGGCACACCTTTATTCCCAGCATTTGGGAAGCAGAGGCAGGCAGACTCTGTGAGTCCTGTGGCCAGCCAGGACTATATGGTGAGACTGTGTCTGAGAGAGAGAGAGAGAGAGAGAGAGAGAGAGAGAGAGAGAGAGAGAGAGAGAGAGAGAGAGAGAGAGAGAGAGAGAGAGAGAGAGAGGCAGAGAGAGGCAGAGAGACAGACAGAGACAGAGACAGAGAGACAGAGACAGAGAGACAGACAGACAGAGAGACAGACAGACAGAGAGGCAGACAGAGACAGAGAGGGACAGAGACAGAGAGACAGAGACAGAGAGACAGACAGACAGAGAGACAGACAGAGACAGAGAGGGACAGAGACAGACAGAGACAGACACAGACAGAGAGACACAGAGAGCGATAGAGACACAGAAACACAGAGACAGACAAAAACACAGATACAGAGAGACAGAGAGACATAGACAGAGAGCACAGTGCTGAGGGAAGAGAGCTAGGATATACGATGGATCTGGGTGTGGTGTTTAAACTTGAAGTATAATTTACCTCCATCATCTTTTTCTGGGAGGTAGGTTGTTTTTGAGATATGTTTGCTATGTATCCCAGATTGGCCTCAGACGTAAAATCACCCTGCCTCTTCCTCATGAATACTAGGATTACAGATGTGTGCAGACATCTGTAGAGTCTTAAACCACTTGCATCATTCCTTGACAGAATACCTAACAAAAAACAATGTAAGGAAGGAAGGAAGGAAGGGTTTCTTTAGGCATGCAGTTGAGGGCACAGTCTGTCATGGTTGACAAGGTATGGCAGCGGGAGTGTAAGGCAGCTGTCACATTGCATCTCCACTCAGATGAATGCTGGTCCTTGCCTTGCTTTCCCCTTCTTTTCTACCTGAGGTCTCATCCTGTGTGATGGCACTGATCAGAATAAGCATGGGTCATCCTGCCTCAGTTAACCTACTCCAGAACCTCCCTCACAGGCACCCCTAGGGGCTCACTGTGTGGGTGACTCTAGATTCTATGGAATTGATAATTAACTACCATACCCATCTACTCTCTGTTTTTAAACCTCTATTTGGACCTATGTGCTTGCCCTCTGCCCTCTATGGAGCAGTGTTTTCTGTACCTCATACCATCTGAGACCTGTCACGTGGTTCATCTGAGCCACATCATAGGCTAAGAAGAGACATCAAAGGTAACCCTAGTATTGTTCTGTCTTTCAGTTTCCACAGAACTTGGGCTCTAAGGCAGTATCCCCCAGATGGAACCAGAAGGGCTTTAAAGCAGTGAGCCTCCTCCAGATAGGATCAGAAAAGCCACTCACTCTCTCCACCAAGCATTTAAGATGCTATGAAAACAAACTCAGCTCTTCCCCTTCCTCCGCACCTTAGCCTGTACAATGCAGAAGATTCTTTTGCCATTCCTGTGGGGCATGAACCAGAGTCAGCAGCACATGGAGGAGGTGAGAGAGCATAGGTCTTTCCCACTAGGGGAAGGTTACATTTGCTCAAGGCCTTTGGTCTCAGGATGGGAGCTTAGCTATGGTACATACATATTTATCCTAGCTGGGCTATGCTTCCCCTATATGGTCTTTGATAAAGCACTCAGCTGAGCAGAGGTTGGTTTCCCTAACATAGCAGAAAAGATAGTGAGTATTTTAATCCAGAGATATACTGAATATGAAGTCAGGTGATAGATACATAAAGCATGAAGCACACAGAATACTTGAACAAATTCTAATGCATTATCACTGAGTATAGGTAGAGGAGGGCAGACCTTCACTTGAATTGTTGAAATCCCTGTCGGGGTAGGGATGATAGCAGTGGCTCACTCCCTTAAGCTTGCCAACTCCTCTACCTCAGACACTAGAAGATGCCTAAAATCAGGACTGGAGAGGACCCATCAGTGCTGCTACCTTGCATCTGCTGAATGTTTGTTCATGTTTGTGTGCATGCATATATGTATGTATGTGTGTGGAAGCCAAATGTCAACTTCTGGTCATTCACCAAGTGCCAACCACCATCTATCTATCTATCTATCTATCTATCTATCTATCTATCTATCTATCTATCTACCTACCTACCTACCTACCTACCTACCTACCTACCTACCTACCTACCTATCTATCTATCTATCTATCTATCTATCTATCTATCTATCTATCTATCTATCTATCTATCTATCTAAGGAAACTGAGTATTTTATCATTCAAGAGTGTCAAGTAGGCTAGTCCAGATGGCCAGTGAGCCTCAAGGATCCTCAAGGAGCCTCTGCCCTTGGCTTGAAATTAAAAGTGTGTATTGTTATGCCTGGATGTTTTTTACTTGAGTCCTAGGGATCAACTTCAGGTCCACTGTTAAGAAGGAGAGCACTTTACTGACTGAACCATTTCTCTTACCCCTACCTCATTTCATTGTACCTGCTTCTGAGCTGCAGGTCCCACAAATGATGGTACAAGTATTCTAAGCATCCGCTTGCTCTGGTTTTTAGAGATATGCTTGACATTGTTTATTTCCCTTTTGTTTGAGCACTTACTTAATTTATTGAGAGAGACCTTAATATTTTAACCATGGTGTGTGGTGAATGGATAGTGCACCCTTTGAGATTTTAGAGGACAATGGTTCTTGGACTACTGAATCCCTATTGATGTTCAGACCAGTTCATCTCTGTCAGTTTCTCCTAACGACACTTAAGTCAAGGGAGAAATTGAACTCTGTGGGCAGATTGATCTGGGTGTGGTCTGGAGTAAGTTTGTTTTCCATCTCTAAGCCTCAGTTTCTTTTTTGATATAGAGAGGTTCTCCATACTAGAGCTGTGTGGTTGGGCATAATCATTGTTAATATCCATAAACTGCCTAATTCAGTGTTAGGCACAGAATTGGGAGCCAGGGGCTGAGACTGGCCCCAGTAACCACAATGGCAGTTATTGTCATAGCTACTCAGCCCATTTATATTGCTTATGCTCTCCAAAGAGTTCTTCCATTGAGACAGCCACAGAAGAATAGCATCTTGCAGTTAGTGACAGAGGGGGGATAGAATACCCTAGTGAGATGAGAGACAATATCTACAGAAAGTCTGAACTATTTCTGTTTCTATAATACTGACAGCCCTAAAACAAAGCTACAAGAGTAGCTCATAGGGAGCTAGGGATCACTGAGTCAAGAGTGAGCAAAACTTATGCTTTCCGTCTCCACAACAGAAGTGCTGGCTGTCCACAGTGGTGTTGCTTCTCACTTGTAATCTCAAAAACTGAGCGGAGTACAAACTTTATATTGATTGTGGAGACCTTACAGGCACCAGGAGACCTGGGCTAGTAGCTTTGTCTGTTGAGTATCACTCTCTGGAACAGATGCAATGTGTTCAGTGGTAGCTATGTATGCCTCAACATGCTGGAATAAGTCCAAGCTTTAGAGATCCAGTGGGAAAGCTTCCACAGAGCAGGGATTTGTGCTTCTTAAATGCCTGGCGACTCCTAGGAAGTTGAATGTGTTCTTCACCACTGCTCCCTCTAAATAAGAGACTGTCTCAGGCCACTGATGTACTGCACAGATGTGAACCCCACAGGCATGGAGTGGAATTAACACTACCACCTACTAAGTCAACCTGAGGGTGTCTTGAGGGAAGGTGCATAAAATTAAACTAATTCAGCAACAATGCTTTTTAAAATGTTTAAGGAAGGTTAACATTGACTACCCTGTTTTGATCATTTCCTGCTGTATAGGAGCATCAACATATCACAGGCTACTCAACATATACATGTAACCAAAACAATAATTTTTGAAAGAAAATGAAACTAGGGGTACAGAGATGGTTCAGTTGGTGAATCATCTGCCACAGAAGGCTAAGGGCCTGACTATGACCTCCAGATTCCACATAAAAAGCCAGGTGTGATAGCACCTGTAATTTCAGAATTGGGGAGACAGAGACAGGGGAATTTCTGGAGTCTATATAAGAGCCAGGAGAGTTGGATCAGTGAGCTGTCCATCACAGAGATATAGACTCTGTCTCAAAAGGCAAGGTGGATAGTATTTAAGATATAATACTCAAGGTTGACCTCTAGCTTCTACACTCTGATGCGTACCCATGCACATGCATGTGTACCTGCATATATAGACACACACACACACACACATAAACACACACACACTCATACAGATACACACAAATACAAACACAGAGAGAAATAATGAAAGAGAGGAGAGAGAGAGAGAGAGAGAGAGAGAGAGAGAGAGAGAGAGAGAGAGAGAATTAACCTTGAAAAATGTGCTAGACCCCTCTGCCATCTCTCAGGGAGGCACTACAACCTCCAGAAATTTATGTTTACCATTCTTAGGTCACGACTCTTCCTTTGGAGATAGGAACAAATGTCAAAGTGGAACTGGGTATCATTATGTAGTGAAGGACTTCCCTCATCTTGGGGAACTCTCCCATCAGGGCTCAGGTTTGAAAGAGGCAAAGCAGAGATCACTTGCATTCTGCTTCTGTCCTGTGATGGTTGACCTGGTTGACAGATGTCTAGGGCCACTGAAAGCACCTCTGTTCATGTCTGCCAAGGCATTCCCAGAGGAGACTGACATGTGTGACAGCAACTGAGTGAAGAAGACTGCTGCAAACACGAATAGCACCACCCAGTCAGCTGAAGGCCTGGATAGGAAAAATGCTAGAAGAAGAGGAAGTTCACGTGCCAGCTCCATTCTGCCTGAGCACATACATCTGTCACTGTGGTGCTTGTCACTGCTGCTGTCACCTGAGAAAGTCAGACTCTCACTTCTGTGGCCTCTCCACGTGGATTTAACACCACACACTCTCCAGGAAATTTCCAGGCCTTTCAGCGTCAGACTGTGACTGCAGAGGTGCCCAGTTTCTCAGACTGAGCAGCTCTTGGGTTCTCTACCCCTCCACCATCCAGATACCACAATCTAAAACTATCCAATAAGCCCGCCAGCCTGTATACATTACTGATTTTGTTTTGCTAGAGAACCCTGACTAGTGTACCTACTTAAACATCACTGGAATGACAAGAAAGATTGGAGGAAAGATGGGAAGGAGGAAAGAAACGAATGATAGATGACTTTACAGAGTAGAAATTGTTAAATTCTGGCCATTTTTCTTCTTTCTTCTTTTCATGTGTATGTGGCTCGCACACGTGTGTGTGTGTGTGTGTGTGTGTGTGTGTGTGCGTGCATGTGGGTGTGTGCGTGTGCATGTGTGTGTGTGCATGTGTGACTGTATGTGTGTGTATGTGTGTTTTGTGTAGTCAGGGTACACAAACATGCACATGAGTGTGGAACTCTGAGGATCTTGATAGTTTTCCTTGATTTCTCTTCCACCTTATTCATTGAGGCTGAGTCTCTTGACCAAAACCAGAGATCATTGAGACTGCTGGACTTGATAGCTATCTGCCTTCCTAGACTGGAATAACAAACTGCCATGCACATCTGGCATTTATATGGGCTCCAGGGACCTAAAGTCTGGTCCTTTTGCTTGTACACCAAGGGCTTCAACCACTGAGCCAGCTCACTAGCCCACATTGTAGGCATTTTAAAGCCAGAACCAGAAACTGTATGCAGAGCTGTTAACGCCCGAGATGGTCTCCATCACCTAATATAATTAGACAATGCCTGCTCCTCACACAGAACTGGGGGCCTGTGAATAATAAACAGGAGACATCAGGAAAATAGAGGATACTGGAGGTGGCAGATGGGGGCAATTGGGAGGGATGGATAAACTCTTGAGCTCTCTGCTTGCCTCTCTTCTCACACAGGTGTGTGGAGGGTTTACATCTAGAGACATTGACAGCTCTGTGAGAAAAGACATCTGAGATGTTGAAAAGTGCCAGGTCCCAAATAAAGAGACCAGTTCCCCTTCTCATCACCTAGATAAAGTCCCACCCATCATCAGTCTTGTTCCTGTGCACATCCCTGACTCTGAGAACAGGGAACTCTCACATGTTTTCTTAGAGCTCTGCTTTTCTACTTGAGTGCCATCCTTACGGTCTTCTTCAAGGCGAAGTGGACAGACACACCTGCCACAGTGTTTAAATCTGTGAGACATAAAAACAGCCAACGAGGTTGGTAGAAATCCCTCAGAAGCTGGAGTCATGACTGTGATGACAGAAACCACTGGTTTCCATCAAGAGACATCTGGGATGTTTCTTCTTGAGATAGGATATCAGATATCCCAGGTTGGTCTTGAACTCTACAAGTAGTTGAGAATAACCTTGAACTTTTGATTCTATTGCCTCTGTCTTTAAAAGAGTGCTTAGATTACAAGCACATACTACCATACAGAGTTTATGTACTGCTGAACTCAAACCCTGCTAAGCAAGCACTCTACCAACTGAGCTACACTCCTAAGCTCTCAGCCCACATTTTTTGACACAAGGTCTTTGTCTCTGTGTCTGTGTCTTATCTCTCTATTTCTCTGTCTCTGTCTGCCTACGTCTCTTTGCTCTCCCTCTCCCTCCCCTACCCTCCCTCTCCCTCTGCCATTCAAGGTGTCTTCAGCTTCAGCAATCCCCCTGTCTCCTGAATGCTAAGGTTGCAGAATGAGTCACTATGGCAGGCTATTAGGTCTGGATTTTTAAAAACACAGTGTGAACATGTTCCTAAAGTGAACACACATCTTACTCTAAAGCAGTCTTTTTAGGAGGAATACATGCTCAGAGGGCTAGGTGACTAGTCCCTTATAACATAGAGGTTTGCGTTTGAATACACTGCTATTTGTCCTAATACATCAAGAGGTTCCTGCTTCTCAAGGTGATTCCTTGCTTGCAAAGTAAAACCAGTGAAAGAAAAGGTTTCCCCAACATAACATTTCTGTCATGAAATTCCTATGAGTCAGTTGGAATGGATTGTCTGTTAGTAGACTCTTCAAGCCCCTTTCTTAGGGACTAAGTCCCAAGAGATATTATTGGCCATACACTGAAAGATTGATTCTAGGATTGTTCTGTATATTGATCAAAATTTTTAGTGCTGAGATTCAATATGGCTGCCCTTGAGGACCGCCATAAGACAGCAAGAGTGGAAACCCACACAGTCTTAAAATGCATTATTGATGTCTGACTTTATGGGGACCTAGGACATTTTGAGGAATTCTTTTTAGTAACTGAAAAAATATCCCTGTTCTTCAAATAAATAAACAAGCATTCTGGTTTCCTTTCCAGTTGCTTTGAAAAACACTCTAAAACACTCTGACAAAAAAAA
>NW_022196904.1:106034780-106045928 GCF_008632895.1 Mastomys coucha
AAAAAGCAACTTAGGAAAAGGAGTTTATTTTCATTTTAGTTCACAATTCCAGGTTACTGTCAATCATGGGATCCTGAAGCTGCTAGTAATACCCATATTCATCAACCTACCATTTTACATTCATTTTGATTATTTGAGACAGGGCCTTAATGCAGTGCCAAGTCTGGCTTTGAACTAAGGACCTGCCTTCCTCAGCCCCTGGAATTCTAGGGTTATAGGTGTGTAAGATTACAGCCTAGACCCTTAGTTACCTTCTAGTTTTTTTGTTTGTTTGTTTTGTTATCATTTGTTTGTGGGTCAAATGTTCACTGTGGTGACCTGGCTGGCATAGAGCTTGATAGGTAGACCATACTGGCCTCAGTATAAAAGGTAGGCCCATACTCAAAAGAATAAAATGCATGTATGCTTGTGGCTCATCTCCTCTTCTTCACTTTACGCAGTTCTGACCAGCATATGAAACAATGCCATCCACGTGAAGGCGGGTCTTCCCACCTCAACTAACCCAATTGACAAATATCTCTCACAGAAATGTCCACAGGCTAACTGGATCTAGACAATTCCTGACTGAGAATTTCATCACAGATGATTTTAGATTGTGTCAAGTTAACAATTAAAACCAGCCTTCAGAGAAAGTAGATACAATCAGCACAGTGGTAGAAAGCCAAGCTCTCAGAAGCCTGTGAGCTTTCACACTTCAAATGACAGCAGGATTCCTGTGAACTTGGTGGTTGGTTGCCACCCGCTTGTTCTCTGGACCCTACGATTGGCAGCAATGCAGAGCAGACAGAGGATCATCTAGTGTATCTAATAAATCAAAGCCTGGCCTGAAATTTGGGAAAGCTGAGGGTGGGAAGCTTGTGTTATGTCCTCTGGGTAGAGAGCGTCCTTGCCAATGCAAGTTTTGATTGCTGCTTCTTTCCATGGGAGGTGGTACCCTCTGGGAACTCTCTCTGACTGCCTAAATTCCTCCCTAGGGCAAAGAAAATGTATCTGGGTTTTGGAGCTGGGCTCATACAGAAGCTCTGTCCATATCCCCCACACTAGCACTTCAAATGCACACCCAAAGGAAAAACATGCTTGCGAGACTCTTTGCACTCTGGAGATCTGTGGGTATAAAGAGGATGAATCAGGAAAGGGGCTGGAGATTCAAGTCTTTTTTTATGAAGGATATACTCCATCCCCACCGTGAATAGTAGGACATGATGAATAATTCAGTGGTGCTTTCTCTTTCTTGCATCGGGAAGCTCACAGTAAAGGACAATTTCACTATTCCTCCACATCAATAATGTTACCTTCATCAAACCACAGAAGTCAGAGCTATAGCACGGTTCTTACGTTAGAAAAGAATATAAAAGCTATTTAGTCCTGCCCTCTATCACAGACACAGAGAGAAATTGAGGCAAGGTGGTTAGGTTGTTTGCTTTATCTACAAAGGAAGTTCAAGGCAGAATACAACTGGGACCCATGAGTCTCGATCCCTAGCTGTCTCTGCTTATTTGTCATAGACTTCTCAAGCTTGTCTGTATATAACAAAGGAGAATCATCAGCTCTACATCACTGTAATATGGGAGGATGCATGTCCATGTGTATACATCTGTGTGACTGTATGTGTGTGGAGGTATACTGCATATGCCTGTGCATATATGCAGAGGGTAAAGATTGACCTTGGTTATTGTTCCTCAGAGCTATCTACTTTTAATTTTTGAGTCTCTCTCTCTCCCTCTCTCTTCCTCCCTCTCCCTCCCTCTCTTTCTCTGTCTCTCTCTGTCCCTCTTTCCATCTCTCTCTCTCTCTCTCTCTGTCTCTCCCTCTCCCTCTCTCTCTGTCTCTCCTCTCCATCTCTTTCTCTCTCTCTTGCTTTCTTGCTCTCTTCCTCCCTCCCTCCCCCTCTCTCTCTTCCTCTCCCTCCCTCCTTCCCTCTCCCTCCCTCCTTTCCTCTCCCTCCCTCCCTCCTTCCCTCTCCCTCCCTCCCTCCCTCTCTCTCTCACTCTCTTGCTCTCTCTCCCTCCCTCTCTCTCTGTCTCTCTCTGTGTCTCTCTGTCCTTCTCTTCATCCCTCCCTCCTTCCCTCCCTCTGTCTCTCTCTGTCTCTCTGTGTCTCTCTGTCTCTCTCTGTCTCTGTCTCTCTCTGTCTCTCTGTGTCTCTCTGTCTCTCTCTGTCTCTGTCTCTCTCTCTCTCTCTCTCCCCCTCTTCCTCTACCTCTCCCTCCCACCTCCTCTCTGGAACCTGGGGCTCACCTACTCAGCTAGGCTTTTGATCAGTAAGCCTTAGGATCTGTCTGTCTTCTCGTGTGCACGCCTGTGGGTGCTGAGGATCAAACTTGGGTCCTTACACAACACAGCAGACACACTACAACTGAGCCATCTTCCCAACCCCCTGGTCCACACGATTGCAGCATCTGCCAATGGTAGACAGAAGGCTAAGCCTATGTTGTTTCTTTCTGGGAATCCTGCAACCTCAGAGACTCAGCTCTTCACACTGTTCCCTGTGCTATGGCACTTTCCAGAACTTGATAACCCCAGAGGAAGAAGCAGTGCGGTCACCCAGCACTTGCAAAATTCTAAGAAAACCCTGACATGTGGATGGCAAGTCCCACGGTGTTCTCTATCTTCTGTGTCAGAATCCACAGGATGCCAAAAGACAAATGCATTTTTCTCTTCCAAATTATTCCTCCTACAAATGCTAAGCATCTCCATCTGGGAGGCATTTAACATGTCGAGCAGCTATTGCTGGTCTGTAGGAGGACTCGCCAAGTATCAACTATCTCCCTGAAATAGCTCCCCTTATTGCTGCAGGAGCCGCCAAGACTCAACCCAAGCAGGAAGAGGAAAAAAGTATGCAGCAAGGTCCAAAAGTTAGAGGGGAGCGAGTGCAGTGGGGCTCTTGTTGGGTTCACACCCCAACTCTTCCCTCCAGAGATGTGTCTCAAGGAAGGAACGTACAGGGGCAACGTGCACCCAGATGGCTGTCACCTGTTTCAGCTCGCATATGAAGTTCATCCAGATAGGAACAAGAAAACACATTTTCTGCTGGACTAATTTAGAACACAAGTTCCATAAAAGATGGCAGTGGTGGAATATGTGAGCTTGGGTAATACCCAAGACATTGTCTTTACTGTGCTCCTGCCTTCTGACCTGTGCAGTCCAGCCAGTGAGGATTAACACTGGACTAACATTAGGGAGGGGCCCAGGACAGAGACTCTTGTCTCCAACATCACAGAGTACTTGCCACAGGGGAGACTGTTGTACTTTAATTTCTGTTGCCATGATAAAACGCCCCAACAAAAGGTAGGTTAGGGGAGAAAGGTTTATGTTAACTCATTATTCCCGGTTACAGGCCATTCTAGAAGTCAAGGCATCAGGAACTTAGAACTGTTAGTCACACCACATCCACAGCTATAAGTAAAGAGGAGTAAACACATTCATCCTTTGAGGTCATAGCTCACTTTCTGAACTCTTACACAGTCTGGGACCCAAATATAAGTGGGCTGGATTTCTCAATGTCCGTTAACACAGTTGAGGTAATTCCCCACAGACAGGGCACAGGGAGAACTAAATTAGAGCATTACTTAACTAGACTCTCTTCCCAGTTGATTCTGGATTGTATCAAGTTGGCAATGAAAATTAGCCATCAAATGGAGGTATGTGACCTCAAGTAACCCTGAATCTAAGTAGAGTGGATTGCTGTGGCAGGTGATGCCATGGGATTTGCAGGAATTGGAAGAGGTAGAAGTTATTCCTAGGTGCATCGCCAAGTAAGTCACTCATCCTGCTAAGTTAGGATTTGAACAGGGATATTAGTTGAGAAAAGTATCTCCAGCACAGGGATCAGCTTGACAAAGTCACAACCTTGGCTAGAGGAAAAGCTCATTCTGTCATAGTTTCTACTCTTTAGTCAGTGTAACACACACACACACACACACACACACACACACACACACACACACACAAGAGTGGTTTTGGATGCTCAGAGCCAGGCACTGGGCATGCTGAGGTGTGTCAGATAGGATGTTGGGGTGCCTTCATATGGTGGTTGAACAGAAGGGTTGGGTGTAGTATCTGGGATGATAGGACCAATACCTGAAGGACCTCATGACAGTGAGGAAGAACAGGGAATGAGCCCTTGACTCAGGCATGAGAGATTGGGGATGATATTGGAGAAGGGAACGAGTTGAATATTAGTGATGAGGAATGCAGGGGCTTTGAGAGGCACAGAATGTCCTCAGGCTCTGAGGCCAGGCTAGATGCAATGCCCTAGTTGGATGTGGAGACAGGGCAGGGGCTGATGAAGGTGTTGTTGGTTAGCCTGGGGAGTCCCTCTGTTTCTGGAGATGACTCACACCCCACTGGGGTTCTGCTGGCAGCCTGTGGTGGGTGGGAAGGTGTAGCTTGGAAAATGTGCAAAGCTCTTGTCTGCCACTTGTTTGTCAGCATTAACATCCAAGTTTGTACTGCTGTTCTATTTTCCTTGGTATGTTGGCTTTGGTTGCTGATGCCTTAGTCAAGGGCAGTAAGTACAAAGCTGACCTGTATGTTAGATGCCCATTGGTAAGGTATGTGTGTATGAGAGGGACTGAGACAGACAGACACACAGATTCCCTGTGGAGTTTGTGTTATATTACAGTGGTTGTCTAGACATATTATCATAACTGATTCTTTATGCATTCAGTCTATTGACCTCTTCTTCTGCTTGAATGATAATTAATTGACTAGAAAGATAACGTTTCAAACATTGTTTTATGCATCATGTGAAGTGGTAACTTAAGGGTTGTCTGTAAAGTCAGTTGGGTAGTGTTTTGCTGGGACAAAGGCATGAAGGAACACTTAGCTGGAAGTGGACACAGGTGAAAGGACGTTCTGCTAAAGCTAAACATTCCTTCACAAGTCTTCCTTAGCCTTTCACCTGTGTCCACTTCAGCTAAGCGTTCCTTCATGCCTTTGCCCCAGCCAAACACCACCCAACCGACTTTACAAAGAACCCTTAGGTTTCCACTTCAGTCATGTGTATGTTTGTGAGTGTACACATGCAACAATATGTATGTGGATGTCAGAGGACAAGTTGCAGGAGTTGGTTCTCTCCTTCCACTATATTGAGTCTTAAAGATCAACTTCAGGGCATCAGACTTGTTGGCAAGGGCTCTTACCCTCTGAGCCACCTTGCCAGTTTCAGTAAGATAATCTTTGGAATATTTTTTCTGTGTAAGACACATATTTACTTTGTGCATATATTTGTGCATGTGTGCTTGTGAAGTACAAGTTCATATATGTGGGCACTAGAGACTTTAGAGGCCAGACAACTTCTATGATTTTCCTCAGGCATTATCCATCATTTCTGCTTTGAAACAGGGTTTCTGCCTGAATCTGGAGTCTAGGCTGGCTGAACAGCAAGCCTTAGGTGCCCATATGTCTCTTCCATCTTCCAAGCAATAGGATTACAAACATGTGCTCCCTTGCCTGGGATCTTAAGTAGGTTCTGGATCTCAAACTCGAGTTCTCATACTTCTTAGAATGAAAAATTTCCACTGAACCATCTCTCCAGTCCTGATTCTCCCATGCAATACACATATTTATGTATGATTGGCATCAGTGAGGGACCATCCAAACACTTATCTCTAGTAGATTTATTAAAAATAAAAAAACATATTTCAAGTTTCTTTGAATTTTAGGTATTGAATAAAATCTTGTGCATCATTGGGGGATAGATAAATGCTCATTTATATTGTTCTTTCATTTTGCATTTTTATGTGGTTGAGTGGTACCATGTTTATTTTATTCTACACATCCATAAAGACCAATTTCACACCCAGTGCATTTTTAATGAATGATTTGTCAAGCTTTTATTTTCTGAGAAAAGTATGTATGTAGACCAGGCTGGTGTCAAACCCACAGAGAACTATCTGCCTCTGTCTCATAAGTACTAGGATTAAAGAAATGTGCCAGTAAGGCCAGCCATTTAAAATGTTTTATTTATTTTACTTATGTCTGAGTCTGTCTGTCTGTGTGTATGCTATATGCATGCAGTATCCTTGAACACCAGAAGAGGGTATTGTAAAACTCTGGAGCTAGTTGTTGTAAATTACCTATCAAGAATGCCATTGCGGTCCTCTGAAAGGTCCTCTGGTCCTCAGAAGGCAGCTCCAGTACATTAAGTTTTTAAAAGCACTATTGAATACAGAAAGGAAAGAAAACCTAATATTACTCCCAATTTCTTGTCTTTCCTTTGCTTTTCTTGATACTAATGACCTCTTCAGTACACTATGGTGTGACTTTACATACAAATAATCATGGAGGTGGGGCCACGTACTGGGAAATTTTTGATGGGATTCTCTTGTTTTTCTTCTCAAATTTTGTTGTTTTTTTTTTAAATTAGATGTTTTCTTTATTTACATTGCAAATTTTATCCCCTCTGAAAAACCCCCTATCTCATTCCCCCCCCTTCTCCCTGCTCACTAACCTACCCACTCCTGCTTCCCTGTCCTGTCATTCCCCTACACTGGGGCATCAAGCCTTCACAAGACCAAGGGCCTCTCCTCTCATTGATGTCCCCCAAGGCCTTCCTCTGCTACATACATGGCTGGAGCCTTGGTTCTCTCCATGTGTACTCTGTGGTTGGTGGTATACTTAACCCTTACACATTTTTTTGTTGTTGTTGTTATTCAAGACAGGGTTTCTCTGTATAGCCTTGGCTATCCTGGAACTCACTCTGTAGACCAGGCTGGCCTCGAACTCAGAAATCTACCTGCCTCTCTCTGTCTCCCAAGTGCTGTGATTAAAGTCGTGTGCCACCACTGCCCGGTTAACTCATACATCTTTATATGCATCCTCTACAGGTATTTAACCTGCATATATATGTTGACAAGTATTTGTATTCCTTTATCTATGTGCATAGCCATGTGTAGGAATGAGGATGATGTGGTTATATACTGATGTACTTAAATGACCTAACATGTGTGTATATTATGTAAATTATACATTAACATAATTGTAGTAGCCTGATCATATACTTTGGAGACTTCAGGGGATAACAGGCATCAATATAATTAGATTTGAGTGTGAAATTTATGCTATTGATTGGAGCAGCAAGGAAGATGCTCCAATTAAAAGAACTCATGGGCTCAGCAGTTTGAATTCATGCCACACTTCACAGTCTGGAGAATGGGAGTTCAGATTTAGCACCCATATAAATGGCTGGGCATTCAGTAGGGATAAGAGGATGACACCTAAATGCCCTTCTTTGGGCTCCATTTGCGCACACTAGCATATGCAGCACACATATAAGTGTGCATATATTTATATACACACACACAACACATGTAGGGTTCATATGTGCATATTGGTATCCTCTGGATTTCTGAATCCCATGGTAGTTATGACTATTTTTCAGTTGGTGTTAGTGGGTTTTATAGGTTTTCTTCTCATCTCATTTCCACATGACACCAAGAACTTAAGAAGTTCAGTCCTGACACCCATCAGCACCAAGATAGCAAGTCCTCTCTCTGATTGAGTGTATAAACTCACTTTGCTTTATGAGGTGGGTAACACTGTTCTTAGAACACAAAAATGCACATGGGGCTGGATATAGGCACAATGAAGCTAGGAGCAGACTCAGGCCTGTACCAGTGCTTCAAGTTGGCATTGTCCAAACCTCTGCTTTTCATCTTCAATGTCCAGATCTCATGGAGAGGTGGTACTTTGTGTGGTCCAGGAGCTTTGCAGGTATGAGTGTCACTGTTGTCTGATGACTTGCTCCACTGTCAGCTGGTGAATAGGCAAGAGCTATTCTCTACAATGTTAGCAAAAGCTTCCTCTGTTTTGAAATGTCTATTCTATTTGTGTATGATGAGGTATATGGGAGGTGGTTATGTGTGGATGTGGAATTTGTGGTGAGAGAAGTATTTGTGTGAGGGCAGTGTTTGTGTGGGGGATAGCATTTATGTGTGTGGTATTTTGTGGGGGGATTTTTGTGGGGGTATTTGTGTGTGGAGTATTTGTGGGGGGCACTATTTGTATACTGGACAGTATTTGTAGGGAAGCTTTATAGGACAGCATTTGCTGGTGGGGGCAGTATTAGTGTGTGGTGGTATTTATGTGTGCAGGTGCACACACAGGTGAAGACAAGAAGTCAAACTCAACGTGTTCCTCAAACACTCTGCATTGTTGTTTGAGACAGTGTCACACTGTCCTGGACTTTGTAGATTAGGTTGAACTAGTTAGCAAGTCCCAGATATCTGCCTCTCATGTCCTTAGCAAAACCATTACAGGCACGCTCCCTGCACCACCCTCCCATGAGCTCTGTGCAGCAAAATCAAGTCCTAACACTTGAAAGGCAGGGATTTTAAAGACAGAGCTATCTCTTCAGCCCTGATTTTGGCATTACAAAAAAAAGCACAGAGATGGATATTGAATTTTATTTAAAAAAAAAAAACTTTTGATATTTGATGGTTGATTTTTGGCTTTTGACCCACTGATATGATTAATTATGTTCACAGGTTTCTGAATATTAAATGATGCTTGTTATTAAATCTACCTTGGTTTCTTGGAATAAAATCTATTTGGTCATGGAGAATTATTCTTCACAGCACAGCTGAATTGTGTCTGCTGGAGTTCCCTCAGCTTGTTTGTATCTGCATCAATAAATAATATTGGCTTGGCGCTTTCTCTCTCCTTGGCTATTGTTACCAAGTCTTAGTAGTGATTTGAGCCAACATCACTGATTAAATCAGGACATATTTTTTCTTTTTAATTTTTTTCTGAAATAGTTATGCGTCTTGGGAGTTGTTTTCGGGAGTTTGAATTAAAAAACATTTAGATTTAGAATAAATTAGGTCTAGAACTGTCTTTAAATTTTTTCCTCTCCTCTCCTTTTTCCTCCTCCCTCCTCCCCTTCTCCCCTCTCCCATCTTCTCCTCCCCTCTCATCCCCTCATCTCCTCTCTTCTCTTCTTCTAGAGATAAGGTTTTATTACATGGCCCAGCCTGGTCTTGAATTCAGTATATAGCCCAGACTAGTCTTAGACTCCTCATCCTCCTCATCCTCCTGAGGGCTGAGATTTCAAGTGTTTGCCACACCCAGCTCCTTCATACAGTTTTTATATAATCATTTAGGTTCTTTTCCAAGTCATTGACATAGTCAGATTTCTGTTAGGTCAGTATAACTCATCCTTTCCTAGAAAGCCACCAGTATTATTAAGATGTTGCTCTGGGTTAGTGTCCTGAGTAGACCTTGGGTGCAAGCTCCCCAGCCAGTCCCGCAACACCCAGAGGAAGCTCCACTCCCAGGTGCTCTGACATGCCCAGGATCAGAAGTGAAGAGGACCCAACATCTCTCCCAACACCTGGAGTAACTGGGATGAGCAGGACCAGGCACACAGGAACTCCGCCAGCCCAGTGGCTCAGGTTCCTTCTGGTCTCTTTGGGCTGGCATCCTGAGCAGACCTTGGGTGCAAGCTCCACAGCCAGTCCCACAACACCCAGAGGAAGCTCCATTCCCAGGTGCTCTAACAAGCCCAGGATCACAGGATCACAGAATCACAGGATCCCAGAGACAACATGACTCTGAGGAGTTCTGACACAACCAGGATCACAGGAAGGACAGGCTCCAGTCAGATTTAGCAAGGGCAGTAGCACTAGAGATAACCATATGGTGGGGGTGGGGGGGCAAGTGTAAGAAAATAAACAACACAAACCAAGGTTACTTGGCATCATCAGAACCCAATTCTCCCACCATAGCAAGTCCTGGACACACCATTACACCAGAAAAGCAAGATTCAGATATAAAATCGCTTCTCATGGTGATGATACAGGGCTTTAAAAAAGACATAAATAGCACTCTCAAAGAAATACAGGAGAACACAGGTTAACAGCTAGAAGCCCTTCAAGAGGAAACCAAAAATCCCTTAAAGAACTACAGGAAAACACAATCAAACAGGTGAAGGAAATGAACAAAACCATCCAGAATCTAAAAATGGAAATAGAAACAATAAAGAAATCAGAAAGAGAGACAACCCTGGAGATATAAAAGCTAGGAAAGAAAGTAGGAGTTATAGATGCAAACACCACCAACAGAATACTAGTGATAGAAGAGAGAATCTCAGGGGCAAAAGACACCATAGAAAACATTGACACAACAGTCAAAGAAAATGCAAATTGCCAAAAGCTCCTAACCAAAAACATCCAGGAAATCCAGGATGCAATGAGAAGACCAAAACTAAGGATAATAGGTATACAAGAAAGTGAAGATTCCCAATGTAATTGGCCAGTAAATATCTTCAACAAAATTATAGAAGAAAACTTCCCTAACCTAAAGAAAGAGATGCCCATGAACATACAAGAAGCCTGCAGAACTCCAAATAGACTGGACCAGAAAGGAAATTCCTCTCGTCACATAATAATCAAAACACCAAATGCACTAAACAAAGAATATTAAAAGCAGTAAGGGAAAAAGGTCAAGTAACATATAAAGGCAGGCCTACCAGAATCACACCAAACTTCTCACCAGAGACTATGAAAGCTGGAAGATCCTGGGCAGATGTCATACAGACCCTACAAGAACACAAATGCTAGCCCAGGCTACTATACCCAGCAAAACTCTCAATTACCATAGATAGAGAAAACAAGATATTCCATGACAAAACAAAATTTACACAATATCTTTCCACAAATCCAGCCCTACAAAGGATAATAGATGGAAAACATCAACATAAGGAGCAAAACTACACCGTAGAAGAAACAGAAAGTAATCTTTCAACAAATTCACACAAATCTAATTACACCTTTTACAACAAAAACAAGAAGTGACAATTACTTTTTCTTAATATCTTAATATGAAAATTGGTATTACCAACATATCCTAATCGATTGAAATCCAAAATTATGAGGAATTACAAATTTGTTGACCGTCATCCAATAGTCTTTCTAATTTGGTAATTGGAGAAATAGGTCCAATATTGAACAACCATATACACTTTCAGCTTGTTTGTTTGTGACAGTGTCTGACTGTGTACAACATAAGGGTCTTGAAATCTTGCTTCTCCTATCTCAGCCTCTCTATTAGTAATATTGTTTATTTCATGTTTTCATACTATACTATGGTTTACAGAACAGCTTATATATTTCAAAAGTATTTATATACCCAAGGGAGACATAGACAA
>NW_022196904.1:106046701-106050328 GCF_008632895.1 Mastomys coucha
CCACAGTAAGAGCCAAGATTTTAAGCTCTACTAAATACAAAACAGACAAACAAAAAGACTTTATATATTTATGTTCATTTAAGAAAATACTATTAGTGATGTTTTATTTTGAAATACACAGTTAATATGTTTGGAGTTATTTAAAATTTATATTGAGAAAAATGTATTTCCACTATTGCTGTAGACGAGCATCTACATAAGACTGTTAAATTGACTCTTGTTTTATATCAAACAACTTTTATAATACTTATCTTTATTGTTGCAATATTTTATAAATTTTAAGGAATATGACAAAAAAGATATTGTAGGTATGAAGGGGGGTCTCTGGGAAGAGTTGGGGTACAAAAGGGAAACAAGAATATGATTTAATTCTATTTACTTAAAATATGTTTTTAAGGCGAGTGACGTGGCGTGGGCGGGGCTTAAGCAGCAGGGACGATGGCGCATCCTGGCAGCTCTGGGCCACAAGGAGGTGACTGTCAGAGCTGAGGAGGCCACACAGAACACAGGTGTACAGGAATCATTTACCATGGAAGCCAGGGTGCTTGGGAGCCCCACACCTACCTACCATCTTCTCCCCAAGGCCAACCAGCACACTGTAAAAGAAGATGCCAATTCACTGTCTCAATGATCTCCAGAAACTATGCAGCTGAAGAAGGAGATCTCCTTGCTGAACTGGGTTAGCCTGGTGGTGGGCAACATGATTGGCTCAGGAATCTTTGTCTCGCTCAAGGGTGTTCTAAAATATACTGCTTCCTATGGGTTGTCACTTGTAGTGTGGGCCATTGGTGGGCCCTTCTCTGTTGTGTGTGCCCTTTGTTATGTAGAACTGGGGACCACTATCACCAAGTCATGGACTAGCTATGCTTATATTCTAGAGGCCTTCGGGGGCCTCATTGCCTTTATCCGTCTGTAGGTCTCACTTATAATTGTCGAGTCCACCAGTCAGGCCATCATCACCATCACCTTTGTCAACTATATCATCAAGCCCTCCTTCCCGACCTGTGATCCTCCATATGTGGCCTACCGTCTCCTTGCTGCTGCCTGCATATGTCTGCTGACGTTTGTGTACTGTGCCTATGTCAAGTGGGGCACACGAGTATAAGACACATTCACGTATGCCAAGGTCCTGGCACTCATTGCCATCATTATCATTTGCCTTGTTAAACTGTGTCAGGGACACACTAGGCACTTTCAGGATGCCTTTAAAGGTTCCTTGTGGAATGTGGGAGACCTCTCTCTTGCCCTGTACTCTGCCCTCTTCTCTTAATCAGGTTGGGACACCCTTAATTTTGTAACAGAAGAAATAAAAAACCCAGAAAGGAATTTGCCCTTGGCTATTGGGATTTCTATGCCAATTTTGACACTCATCTACATCTTTACAAACATGGCCTATTACACAGTGATGAACATTCAGGATGTCCATAAGAGTGATGCTGTGGCTGTGACATTTGCTGACCAGACATTTGGCATGTTCAGTTGGACCATCCCCATTGCTGTTGCTCTTTCGAGCTTTGGGGGCCTAAATGCATCAATCTTTGCTTCATCTAGGTTGTTTTTCTTGGGCTCTCGTGAGGGCCACCTCCCGAATCTTCTGTCCATGATCCACATTGAGTGCTTTACACCTGTGCCTGCATTATTGTTCAATTGCACCATGACACTTATCTACCTCGTCATGAAGGACGTTTTCCTGCTCATCAACTACCTCAGCTTCAGCTACTGGTTCTTTGTGGGCTTGTCTGTTGTTGGACAGCTCTACCTTTGCTGGAAAGAGCCTGACTGGCCTTGACCTCTCAAGCTGAGCCTCTTTCTTCCCATCATGTTCTGTGTATGTTCCTTGTTTCGTGGCTGTACACCTCTTCAGTGACACCATCAATTCCCTCATTGGCATTGGGATTGCCCTGTCTGGGGTCCCTGTCTACTTCATGAGTGTTTACTTGCCAAAGTCCCAGAGGCCACTCTTTATTAGGAATGTTCTGGGTACCATCACCAGAGTAACCCAGAACTTCTGCATCTTGACTGAGCTAGATGTAGCTGAAGAGAAAAATGTTGAGAGGAAAACTGACTAGAAGCCAGAGATGACATTCCCTGAGGCCCAGAAAGCTGTGACCATAGCCGCCAAAGACCAGTTCCCTAAACCTTCTTAATTAGAGGAGCCTCTTGGCCCACATTCTGTGAGGGGGCTCAGGGCCAGTGCTCTCTCACTGGTAAGCTATGAGAAGATAGCAGTCAGGCCAGCCTGAAGATGGGGATTTTGGAGGGAGGGGAGGTTGGGAGTGGGGCATTGGTGTACTTTTACTTCTAATGAGTAGATGCAGCCCTGACGGAATAGTAGACTGACCGCTCTGGCTCTTGATTCACAGCTCTTTGTAGTTTAAACCAGGAGTTTACATTGGGCCTCCTTCATGGGAAGTTTTCCTCTGGACAAGTCCAGCTACTTGATTTTTAGAGGTCTGACATGCTACCATTTCTTCCTGTGGCTCAAAAATTCTTCCTAGAGGAGAGCGTTGTATCCCTTTTTGGTTGTGGGTAGCATGAACAGCCAGGCATTAACTGACATGGGATCCTGAATTCCACACGAGGAACAACACTCCTCCCTGGACCCTCACATTCAAGCAAACAGCGAGCTTGATGGGAAGAAGACTGTTGAGGATCTAGGCATGAACGTCCTCTAATCTGTGGGTCTGGATGTTGGGGTATCTTTGGGGTTTCATTGTGTATAGAGTATCCATCTCCTTGAGGAGGTGTTGCCTGTCTGACTTTGCGTAGACCATGTTAGCAGCATGGTCAGGATCCTTAGGCAAGGCGGTGAGCTTCTGGCCCATAGAGGAATTCACCAGGGCCACTTGATTGCGGCCTTCCTAGCTGAATTCATGGTGCTATAGAGCCCTTGAGACAAGGGCCGAGAGAAAACCTCACCACTCCAGCTGAGCAGAGCATCTCTTACTACCTGGACAAGCCACAACTGTCACCAAATTTCAACTCCTATATTTCATTATTTATTGATATTTAATCCAGGATATGAGTTGTAACAAACCATTAGTGATCATTTGTCTACAGGATGCAATAAGTGAATTGTGTTTGAAAAAAGTATCTTAGCTGGCCTGCTGGTACACATCTGTAATCTGAACACTTGGTATGGTGGGATATAAGGAGTTTGGATTTGAGGCTAACTTAGGCTACATAATTTCTAGGTAGCCACTCTGGAAAGATCAGACAAGATCTTTTGTCATCATACACCTGCTATACTTTAATATATAGATAAGACACGTTATTATTATCTGGCTCAGGTCCAGCAAGGACAGATGAGCAACTTTATTCAGAAGTCAGGTAATACTGCTATTTTGAAGGACAATCCTTTGTCTTATTAAGACCGTAGATCTTTGTTCTACTTGATATAAAATGTCTTTGGGTTTCTGATATAAACTGCAAGAGTCCAGAAATGTTCTGCATAAGGTGTTATGCAAAATTCAGGTAGATAACCTGATCTGTCAGCTGAGCTGATCTGCCATTGGACTCCTGGACTCAAGTCATCAAGTAGTTTGTTATCTTTAAGGGTCTGTGCAAGGTTTGCTATGTATGGACTCATGAGAGCCCACTCTGCTGGAAGTGGTCATTAACTTTCTG
>NW_022196904.1:106050392-106050725 GCF_008632895.1 Mastomys coucha
AGCTTTGTTTACACTCCGAACTATCTTGGGTGATGGGACAGTATACCTGCTTACCTTCTCTTGTCCAAGGGCTGGTGAGATTGAAGTCTCAGAAAATGTTTGGCACTTGTGCATCTACTGCTTTCTCCCTCTGAAGATCGATGAAGACTGAGAGAAAACAGCTTCAACCTCATAAAGCTCCTGGTAAAGGGTAGAAACAGCTAAATTCTGGTGATTGGACTAAACTGCCAGTTAAAGCCAAAACAGCAGGCTTGGATCTTTGTGAGCAGTGTGTCTTCACTTACATCTACCTTGATGCCCTGAGACACTGCAGTGTGTCTTCACTTACATCTA
>NW_022196904.1:106050894-106069193 GCF_008632895.1 Mastomys coucha
GATGCCCTGAGACACTGCAGTGTGTCTTCACTTGATTGTACATCTACCTTGATGCCCTGAGACACTGCCATCTTGGACACAGAAGAACCTGCTGCGCTATCTTAGCATCCCTCGTGGACATTTCAAGTTTTAGACTTTGTGAACAATACAGATAACTAATGTGGCAGTCTCCCAGTACCAAACTGGCCCTAGAGGCACAGGAGTAACTTTAGATATATGCTTGCTCAATAAAGACTTAGGGGAGAATGATCACACAAAAAAATATGTTTTTAAATGTTAACAAATTCAGATAAATTGAAATCATATAACTTTTCTCATCATAATGCAATAAAAGTTAAAAAAATGTTAACACTATTTAGCACATGGCTATTCATGTAGTATTCCACAACTTATTTTTATTTGCAGCTTTTTTAATCTGCCTGTAAGCTTAGGTAGAGCATTGGTAATAGTACTCTAATTCCTCCCCTGCCTCTTATGTGACCTGAGGCATGTCTGCTCCCCACTTCCTCCCTCTGTCCCTTCACTGTCAGCCAGGGGTAATGGTCCTGCCTTTGTAGGCTTGTTAAGAATGAAATTTTCTTTATGTTCATTTACTTATCGGAGAGTGCATTTATGTATAGGTGTGTACATGCCTGTGCTACAGCATATATGACAAGGACAGAGGACAACTATCTGGGATTATTTCTCTCCTTCCATTATGAGGTTGCCACGGATTGATTTGGCCAATAAGGCTTGGTGGCAAGAGTCACCTGCTGAGTTATCTGGCTGGATCCTGTTCTTAGCCAATACTAGGCACATGCCAAGTGCTCAGTAAGTATTTTTATGACTAGTTTTAAACATTCGTATTTGTAAGAAAAGCAGAATTCATATTTACATAATTAACATATTGATTGATTGGTTGATTGATTGATTGATTCATTCATCTATTCTGACTTCATCATTGAAAATCCCAGCCTCTGTTTCTTTGCTTATTTCCCCCACTGCCTTTGAGAAACTCTCACTGGCACATCTCATTGCACTTCTCATCGACCTCGCATGCTCACCATGCAGTTTAAGGCCTGACTGAACCTGGACAGTCACAGTTTCATACCCTGTCTCTGTGGTTAATGCATTTCTGCCTGATAATTTTTCTTTTTCAGCCAGCCCATTATTTAAGAGGGGGATTTTTTACTTTGTAAACTTTTGTATTTTTATTTTTGTCTTAATTTGCTACTTCAATGGCTCATTCATTTGGATTTGAAAGAGTATTTTCTGAGCTAGAGAAGTGGCTCAAATGTGGTAAGAGCCCAATGCTCTACCAGAAAGCCAGCATCAGGATCCCAGAGGCAATATCAAGCAGTCTAAGGGACCCAATGGACCCTTTCTCACCTCTATAGGCACATAGAAACACAAACATACATAGTCACGCATAGACACACACACATACAGACACATACATACACACATACATGCATACACACAGTAAATCCTTTTTAAAAATGAGTATTTTCCATTGCACAGCTCAGGGAGTAATACTATATACATATAGCTTAAATTAATATTTTGTACACATCCCCCAAAATGACCTGGACTATTACTGATTGCTTTGAATGTGTGCCTGAATTAATTTGACACAAAGTTTTAAATCGTATTAATTAAATTCCTGAAAGGAGTTTCATTGTATTCTGGATGCGATGTTTAAAAATTTATTCAATCAGTATCAATTACATTATGCAGATTCCATGTGTCCTTGTTTATTTTTGCCTCATTATTTTGTCAAAAACTCCGAGTGTTCAGACCTTACACCCCAATCTGTTTGTGTCTATTAGTAGTCATTTTAGCTCAAGTTATCTAATGAGTTCAGCAAGTAAACATTTATGACTGTCTGCCCTGTGAGCTGCATATCTATTAGTACAAACACTGCTGGGGTTCTAGCTTAGAGAATTTCACTTGCCTTCGGTAGCACTTGATATTCCTCAAAGCCCCTGGTTTGATTTCTGTTTGCACTGAACTGGTCCCTTGTTTGTCTGTTCCTCTGAATTGAGCCCAAATGTATACTTTAAGCTGAGCCAGGGTGGACACAGCACAAAGTCACATTTAACATTTTGATTCAAACTCAGATTTTTAATTGGGGAGCTTAAAAGGTCTACATTTGAGTGGTGTCATGAGAGATGTATTTAGAAGATAACCTAGGCTACTATCTAGTTCTACTATCTGAGGCTATGCATCTAATAACTAGAGGTACAGTTTGAGGCATACTGCTTACATGGAATGTTGAATGTATCCTAAGACCTGGGGCTCCAGTAAAATTTGCAGCATATTGTTGCTGCTGATTGCTAAGCAGCTAAAGTAGACAAAATGAAGTTGAAGAGCTACTTGCCATGGGGTAGGTGAGCTTTGAGTGACTCTGTGGAACTTCTGGATCAGAATTCTGAACAAAAATAGACTCTGGAACTTAAGCAAAAAAAAAAAATCCAAACTTGAGCTCCACTCCTCCAGGAAGCTATGAATTTACAGTCATTCAAGACATGCAAGGAGAAAGAACTGGACATCAGTTACATTGGAGATGACTCACATCTTGAGCAGAGACTGTAACCCATGGAGATCCCTCAAGTCTTTCTCAATCGACAGAATGTGTATTTGCTTGAGAAGCAGCAGTGTTGACAAGAAGTCTTTGCAGCTGTTTGGGTTGTAATTTTGAATTCGGTTTTGTCAAAGAGCTATCTAAAGAAAATTCCCACCCCCAAGCATCCCATGTGGCTATGTGGCTTGTGTGTATACATGTCCACTCACACCTTGTGTGTATACATGTCCACTCACACAGGGTTCTTAACTCTGGCTGAACAACAGAGTTACCTGAATGTTTGTATAACTACCTAGGTCCAGTTCCCAACACTTGTATTTTTTTTTTTTGATCCCAAATATCATTTTATAAAGATTTGTTGATTTATTCATTTATTGTGTGTATTAGCTAAATATCATTGGCAAAATGATGCTGCCGTTTATTTTCTATTTCCCAACTCTGGCAAACAACTCTGCTCTTCTTGTGTGTATATGTACACACGTTCATCCTCCATAGCCTCCTGTTTCATTCATGGGGCTATCCTTTCTATTTCCTAACCACATGATTTGAAAAGAGTGCAGACTAAGATTGCAAGTAAAAGAACTTGTGAGTGTCAGAGAGCATTCACTCAGGCCAATCAGGTGTCAGGATCATGCACTAGGACTTGTCCCTGGTAAAAGATCAAAGGAGCTGAGGCTATCTAAGATCCTGACAAAGGAACATGTAAAATAAGGTTGGACTGAAAACCAGAGAGACTTTGACCAAGATCTCCATTTTACAGTGAAATGAGTTGTTCTAAACTCCAATGTCTATCAGTAGAAGAAAGGAGGTTTACTCCTAAAGGTCAGATATTAACTTACTTGACAGACCACTCTTGTGTGTGCACGAGTGTGTGTGTGTGTGCGCGTGTGAGTTTGGGTGTGAGTGTGGGTGTGAGTGAGTGTTAAATGGAGTTATGCCACTTGGGGTGATACGATTCTCCTCAAGAGCCTAAAAGAATTTCCAATGCTACACATGGGAAACCTCCCTATAAGTTGTTGGTCTGGCAGCTGGCATGGGGATAGGGAATGGTCTAAGAGCATCCCAAGCAATATAGGCTATTGCTATTGCCCTTAGTCACTTCCCAGAAATTGGAGGTGAGACCCCCATTGGTGAAGACACCACATACCTTGGACACAGAGTTTAGAGACAGTGAGCTGGAAGTGACCTGAAAATCTCCTCTCTAAGAATTAGCTCTCATTATGCGATGCAAGCTGTCAGGGGAGAAAAGCAACCACAAGTTCTACTGATCTGTAAAGCCTGTGAACGACAACAGTGACCAGATAGCACCAAGGGTACAACAGAGCACCTTTATCTTAAGGATACCAGTGGACTTACAATCTGTTCAATAGGAGAGAATTCAAACCCAGCCCAGCACGCATTGCTGTTGAGGTCATGAACTCTAGAGGAAAATCTACTATTGCCATGTTCCTAAACCAGTATAAATTCTGACTACACTCTAAATACGTATCCTTATACATGCAGATGAGTGTAGATTTCAGCCCTCATCAAAGAAGCTCAGTTTTACAGCAGACAGAGAACAATATAGAGATCCATGACTGACCATAGGGTTCCCAATGCCAGCTGATACATCTGCAACACATACCCTGTACTTATGGCTTAGGGAAGAAGGTCCAGAAAAATACACATGCTGTGAGGTAGTTAATGTCTTCTAGACATGACAGAGGCATTGTACCCATAAAATATCAACAATATGACCACTTACAAGACCTGGACAATGACAATATCAGTTAACATGCCAACATAAGTGGGAAAAATTCTCACAAAGCCCCACTTCTAGATGAAGAGCTGCAGGCAAATAATGGCTATTGGGAGAGAAAGAATCAGTATTTTCTTAGGCTGAAGCCCCTAATAGGTTATTTAACCCCAAAGTATCAGCCCTAAACACATGTAAATACGAGACACTAAATAGGCCTAGTAGGTTGTAGTCATATACCTATATATATGTATATATATATATATATATATATATATATATATATATATATATATATATATATATATATATATATATATATATATACAAGAATAATTAGAAGAGGTCATGAATTTGAGAGGTAGTTGGGGCCCTGGAAGAGTAAAAGGGAGAGAGGGGGTTACAAATGAAGTAAATACTGTTTTCATGTATGAAATTCTCAAAAATAATTAAAAATAGCTTGTAAGGCACCCTGACAAGGTGAGAAGCAACTGTTGGCAGGATTTGATTTCCATACACGCAGCTCTCTGTGACTCTCCATGACTACAAACGCCCCTCGCTTCCCAATGTCTGCTTGTCTGATAAGCAGAGGCATTAGGGCTTTTAAGATGCTGCAAGTTACCTAGAAGGTTATCACTTGGGTTTTCTGTTCTTCCGGTGATGTTTATCAGCCCAACCCTAGAACGATTTGGACATGGAAGCCAGGCTGTTCTAGGAGACTAAGACCTTGGAGGCAAGCCTGTTTATTTTTTTAAGCTGGAAAAAAAAAAGTCAATTGTGAGAGTTTCCAAGGTTTTGCAGACTCATTGTGTCTAATTCCAGCTCAGATACAAAGAGAATATTTGTATTCTGTCCCTACATGTCCTTTATTGGGCTCATCTGGTATTCTATAAGAATAGCCTCAACCTGGGATAATCTTAAGCCCAGGCTCCTTCAGAGAGGTTGTTATTAAAAGTCAAAGAGGCAAATAGAAGCAATAGCATGTACTTACAAAAAAGGAAACCAATGTAATTAACATGGGCAGTCATGAGAAACTTCATACCAGTAGCTGGTCAGCAGAACAACAGGAAGCCATGGTTAGCCAAGAAAGTGGGTAACTGAGACCTGGACCCCAGAGGCTGAGTCTCAATTCCTAGCCGGGAGAGTGCTTGCCTCTTCAGGTCTGCTTGCCTCTTCAGGTCTAATTGCCTCCATCAGTTTAATCCTTAAAGAATTAAGTCCAATTGGCTTCCATCTGTCTACATTTGTAAATGTCATTCTACCCAGCATGTGTTATAAAGATTAGCTGTGCCCCTTCGTTTTGTTAGCATGAATCAATACTGTAGACTTCTCGGCTTGCTGGATTTTTAAGTCATGTGAATCGATGTCAGCTATTTGTGCAGCACCCTTTATAACATGCTAATTTGATATTGGATAAAATGCCTAGTTTGGGAAGACAATTATTGAAAAATTTCAGATTCACTTAAAGGTTAGCTGGAACAGTATAGAAAAGAGTGATTATGCTACTTTGTTAGTACCTATGCATGCCTGGGTTTCATTCCTAAGGGAGAGGTTCTGCAAATGGAAGCATGAGTCAAGAAGATGCAGAAGAAAAGCCTTGATTTGGAACTTTGGTGGTGGACCCTGGACACTATCCACTGATGATTTTATAGTACTGGGCATGCTCTTGAAAACACAGCAATGATGCTGAAAATCACATCCTAGGTGGAAAACAAGAAGCATAATATATTTCCTGGAAACAGCATTGTTTCCAGAAGACATAATCTTTGTTCCTCAGAGTAGAGAGAAATTAAGCAATACTCATTCAGCAACAAAAGTCTCAGGCAGATTACCCAAGGGTCTGGGCTCCAATATAGCCAGCCCAACTCTTTGTCTTCAGCCTGTACAAACGCATATTGATATAGTGATATTAGTCAGTCTAAGAGGACCCAGAAAATCACTCCATTTCATTAGTTATGAAAAGCAACAGAAATCTTTCTCTCTCTCCTTCTCTCTCTCCTCTCCTTTCTCCCTCCCTTCCCACCCCTCCTCCTCCCTCTGTCTCACTTTGTGTGTGTGTGTGTTTGAGTGTGTGTGTGTGTATGTTTTTGCATGGGCACATGTGTGAATGCAATATACACATGCCAATGTGCACATGTTCAGGTAAGAGGAGAATGTCAGGTTCCTTTGTCAATCTGTTTCTACCCTATTTTTAAAAACAGAGACTCTCACTTGATCTGGAGATCACCAATTGGGAAAGACTAGGTTTGGCCAGAAAAAAATTCCAGTAATTCCCTTGTCTCCATCTCCTAACACTGGACTTGCGGCTGTGTATCACATGTTTGCTTTCTATGAGAGTTCTGGAGATCCCGATTCATGTCTTTGTGTTCACTTGGCAGGTATTTCATATTCTCAGCCCCTTAAAGCAACTATTTTTAAAATTTACCTACTAAATTAGTAAATACTGAAAACATACCAAAGCTTATAAATATTGATTGGTAGACAGCTAGAAGGTTTTAAACTACTACATTCTTTCTGACAAGTTTTGATAAAATGTATCTGGTAACTTAAAGTGATCTTACCCTTTGAGTAGAGTAAAGCCAGTTTTAGAGCATCTAAAACAAACAAATGTCCATACTTCAGGATATTTATTGCTGAGTTCATCCAAATAACAAAAATCTAAATAACAAAAAAGATGATCACAATCTTTAGAACAGGTAAATAAAATACTTGGAATCTCTCTATGGTAAGTTGTCTTGAATTGTTTAAGAAAACAGAGGGTTTGTGAAGAAAGTTTACTTCCTGGAAAATGCTTAAATAATAGCCCAAGGTAATGTAACCAAAAGGCAAAATTATATACAGGCCTGCACTGCTTAACAATGGGGAGGGCTTCTGAGAGGTGAGACCTTAGTCATTGTATGTACATGGGCTAAGACAGTCAGAGCATCTGGGGAAGGACACTTGAGATTAATATGTTTGAGTGTCTCTGCAATAGTTATTGTCACAGGCATTGCTTGTTTTCCTGGTGACCTAGAGTCTTTATGTTAACATTTTATTTTACTTTTGATTAGTGCATTATAACTATATGCATTTATGTGGATATATATATATATGTATATACATGCTGTGTGGGTGAATATGTGTGTGAGTGTTTGTACATACCTGTGTGCACATGCATGGTGACCACAGGAAGGTCCTTCAGGTTTTGAGCTCTATCGCCCTCCTCTACCTTATTCTCCTGTGACGGGGTCTCTCCCTAGCCTTGGAGCTAGGCTGCAGTCAGCAAGGCCCAGTGGCACTCCTGTGACTGCCTCCCCACAGTTCTAGGGCTACAGGTCCATACATCCATGCTTTGCTTTTTATGTAAGTCCTAGGGATTTGAACTTGGCCCTCATAAAGGGGTCTTACCAACATCTGCTGTGATACATCTATGAATAATAATCATATCAGAGTGTTTAGCATATCTGTCACCTCAGACATTGCTCATTCCTTTGTAGTGATACCATTCACAGTTTTTTCTTTGAATTACATACCGTTATTAGCTAACTGTAGCCACTCTACTATGTATAACATCATAACTCATTTCTCTAGGTAACTGTAGTTTTGGACTCACTAACCCATTTCTACTCACTTCCCTCTGTAACATCCCTGCTACCAGCCTCTGACAATCACCGTCCTAGTCTTTCTATGAGGTTGGCATTTTGTAGGTTTCATAACAGGGAGATATTATTCAGTAACTATTGCTCTTACTTGATTCTCCTAAAGCAATCTCACATACAAGTCCATCTATGTTTTTAACATGTTTTAGCTACAGTTCACCCTTCTGCGGGTAAGTAATTTCTTGCTGAATTACACATATGTTGTATTTTTCTCTATATGTGTGGAGAAAGGAATACATAGCTATAGATACACAGTGCATTTATTGTATCTATTCTTCAGTTGATGAACAATTAGAGGAATTATGTATCTTAAGTATCATAGATACTTTCAAAATAAATGTAGGAGTTCAGATACCTTTTTGACAAACTGATTTCATGTCCTCTGGATGCATTCCCAGGAGTCAGATTACTGGAGTTTTAGTAATTTTATTTTTAATTTTTTTGAGGCACTTCTGCAAGCTAATCTAACTTGCATTCTCAACAGTGCATAAAGTATCCACTCCTCCTCTTCCTCATGAATTTGCCTCTTTTTTGTCTATTTAACAATACAGTCATTAGTGTCTTTAGCAACATTCTAGAAGCATGGTATAGAAAGGAATAGAATTACTGAGAAAATGAACATGAGATTAAGCCGGGGTGATACCAGGAGTGAGGGACATCCTAGAACTCTTTTTAGAGGCAGTGATCTTTTAAGCTAACTTGAAAAGAATTTAAATCGTCACAAAGGCAAAAGGAATTAGAATGTTTTAGAAATATAAATATCTGAGTGAGGACTAAGTGGACACAGCCTAGAGAAAGCAAGCTCTGGGGGCCAGATGGAGCCCTTTAAATTCCACAGATCTGCAGTCACTGAAGAGCTTTGTGCTGGGCAGCAACTAACTTTACACTAAACGTTACCCACCTACCCCCTCCCACAGTGCTGCTGACTTAAGTGCCTTTTCCATGTTCCCATTGACTCAGAATGCTACTCTGGGTAACTTTTCATCTGCAGATAATGGCGTACATAAGACAACTCTAGAGACAAGGCATCATGGAATTATGTGAGGCAGCACATGACAAGAAACAAACTAAGTGACATAGAACAGATTACTGCTTGAATATTATATCTATATAACATAATACCAAACCTTCTACCTTCTACCAGTATAAGGTAGAAGTTCTCATCTAGTATCCTATGGGAAGAGCTGTCTCTTTAGATGAGAGGTACAGAGAACAGAACAAAGTGGACCATATGGTAACACCTGCACAAACACTAGGAGGCCACTATATTGTTTGATTGTGCAAAGGGCACCACACAAACCCTTATGCTTAGTTTTCATGAAATGTAGGGATGGGACTAAATCCTTAGTATGGGGTGGGAGTGTACATATTTCAATATTGGTTGACTTTTGAACAAAGGTAGCCTAGCCACATGTGGCTAAAATAGAAAACAGGGCTTCACAGAGGTCTGTGGGAGAGGTGAAGATTTCAGGGTACTGACCTTGAGTGTGGTGGGACAAGCATAGAAGCAGGCATGCTTTGTATGTTGATCTGTGAGCGCTGATGGGGAGGCTTATGATGCATGGTGGCTAGGATTCTGACTCGAGAAACAAGCTGATTCTGTTCTCTCTTGTTCTCAGGAAGAACCTCAAGTAGGAGAAAGTCCTGACATGAAGCCTTCTCAAATCCATTCAGTTTAACATAACAGGCATTGGAGAGGGGACTGGGACATGAGCAGAGCCATCTGGAGATCAAGGTGAATGTGAGACCTGGAGATGCGAGCTGTAGAGGCCTCAGTGCATGGATGGATCTGGAGCCCTGAGGTTGGGTAAGATCATTTAGCAGATGAGAAATGGAGTTACGTTTTTTCTAAGACTGAGCCTGGGACACTAAATATCTTAGGCTGAACAGAAGCAGAGGATCAAAGGACAGGAAATGGCAGCCACAGTTGCCCAGTGAGGAGGACAATGGGGGTGCTGTAGTATCCCCTCTCTACTCATCACTGTGAACTAACTGCTTGGCACAGATGACTTAATGGAGAAGGGCTCGCAGTTTCAGAGGGACCTGTCCATCCAGGAAAGGGGAGTATGGTGGAGCACAGCAGCTCACATCTTGACAGACAAGAAACAGAGAAAGGAGTACCCAGGAGCCAGGGCAGGAAGTGGCTCTAGCAGCATGCTGACTGCCGGTGACCTGCTTCCTCAGGCTGCACCTGTTTTTAGTTCTTCCTGAAGATGCCAAAGACCCCGGGATCTGCCATTTTCTGGAAATATCTTTATGGACAACCTCAGAGACATTCCTCTGTGATCTCTTGAGTATCTTTCAGTCTAGTGCAGTTGGCATTTGAGGTTAACTGTTAATGTTACAACAACATAGCCAAGAGGAGAAGAAATAAGTATTTACGTATGATGGAGGTGGTTATTGATGACACACATTCCTGGATGCTAAAGCTTGGTCTCAGAGAAACACATGCAGGATTTACACACAGGATAGCCACAGGTGCTTAGATAGGGCGGCTTGGGGACAATTAGGTGAAAGTATGTAAAAATAGAGATGAAAATGTAGAAAGAGTGACCACACACACCCCTTTGTAGTGTTCTTTGAAAACAGAATGGATGAGAACATAATGAGTGGACAGAGAGTCAAAGGCTCTGACTTCTGTGCTGTCAGATGAGAAACAATGGACAGTGTTTGTGCTGGTGGCTTGTGCAGCTGAACAAAGATTTACTCAGGAAGCGGGGCAATAGTTGAAGGATTTCACCAGTCACATTTCTGAGGGCGAAATGGAGCCAAGCTTCGACAGGCATCTGGTTCTTCTTCCAAGTGGTTGTCATCTACCTCAGGTTACCAGTTACCTCATCTGATAAATAAAGAGAAACAGCCTGCACCTGAAAGGCAGAGGTGCCCAACCCTCTTCAGTGTGAATAAGAGAAATGCAGAAGTCACCCAGAGTCTCTGCAGTCTGAGATCTCAGGACTGAGAACAACCAAACTTAGCAGAGAATACACACAGAGAGACACACAGACACACACAAACACAGAGAGAGAGAGAGACAGAGACAGAGACAGAGAGACAAAGAGACAGACAGTTCCAGGCTCCTTTGTGCCTGACATTCTCTTGAATGCTTAAAGAGTGAGCAAGTTTGGTTAGAGGCTATGGGAACTCCCACTTCTTCTTTGTGAAATGCAAGGTTTATCCTCCCTTACAGTGTTTCTGTTACTCTAACACAGGGTTAGAACTGTGAGTATTGGCCTGCCCATTCCTTGGGGCCCAGTGTGCTTGTGTGGGATTAGAGACAGGAGGACAAGGGCCAGGAGAAGTAGACTTTCCGATCCAAGCTTCTAGGGCACCCATGATGAGGAGGGATGGACTATTACTTGGGGATTAGGTATGGTCCTGAGACCTATACTCTCTTTTAATAATGCATTCATTAGGAATAGAGTCTACTAATGCACCTGGCAAACACAGTGCATTCTCCCAGGCTCTTTAGTGGCCCCATCAGCAGAGGCAGCCTCACAGCTCTTTCTCTTATCGAAGATTGCCCATCTGTGACTCTGAGGAAGGGATTAGAAATGTGAAGGTTGGGGACTGAACAGAACTGAATGTCAATGAGTGGCACACTCTGTGTGTCAGTGTCAGGTGATTCCCCATAGCTCACCTTGATTAGTCCTTTCTGTCACAAGTATCAGGTAGGCAACAGCCTTAGTAAGACCTACAAGAAAATTCAAAGAGGTTCTGACATTTACCCAAAGCCACACAGCTACTAAGTAGACAGTTCATGTGGGAACCCACCAGCTTTCTTCTTGTGTTTATCTTACGTTCCTTCACACCGGGACTTCCCAGCCTGGGTACCATTTACATCTTGAGTTAGATGGTGATTCTGTTGCAATAGAGAAAGGGGTGCAGCCCTGCATCTTATAGGGATTTAACATCATCCCAAGGGCAGTATTGTCACCTAGCTGGCTGAAGTCATCTCAAATATCTCCAGCTATCGCAGGTTGACCTCAGGGGTCAGGGGAGATCTCCCAGGGTTGGGAACCACTGGCCTGCATCATGTCTTTATACTCACAGCAACTGGTAACATTTCTAGAATGTCAGATTTGCAGTTGCTGTGCTTATTAATTCTCCTGTGTATCCCTTCATTTGTCTTGCTGATAGTGTGTCTTCTCTAAGGCAGGCCCTCTGCGGGGATCCGGAGGAAGGAGACGCATGATGCAGAGTCTCTGAACCTGAACTTTGCAGTCCAGAGGGACAGTCAGACACACAAGGAGGCAGTGTTGGGATACAATACCACCAATATCTCGGGCAGGTATTTATGCCAACCTTGGGATGGAGATTTGGAGAGAAAGAATTTACTTGGTACCCAGGCTTCAGAGCTGATTTAGAAGATAGTCTTATCTATGGACTTACACGGAGGGATTGGCTCTGCTGATTCTTAGCATCCTTAGTGACCCAGCTGGCAGGATTTCCTCTACAATTTTTCTTGTATTTATTTATAGAACAATATGCATATTTACACCTTACTGAGTGTATATGAGTTTGTGTGGGTGAATACAGGTACATACACATACCACAGCATGTACCTGAAACTGGAGAACCTTCCAACTTGATTGAGATGGAATTTTTCTTGTTTTATGCTTTACATGCCAGGCTAACTGGTATGTGAGCATCTGGGGATTCCCTTGGCTCTGCCTCACAACTTGCTGCAGCAGCGCAGAGGTCATGGTTGTGTTCTAGGGATCTGAATTCAGGTCCTCATGTTCGCCCAGCATCCACCTCATCTACTGAACTACCCAGCCCCTGTGAGCATTTTAAAAGTGTAAAACCTAATGCTATTTTGCACATCAGGCCTATAGAGATGCCACTCCTTTCAATGTTATGGCTAAAACATCTGCATCACTATAGAAGTCTCTCACTAACATCTTGGTAGCTAGCATACACCCACCCCACCACCACATACACACAGCAAAACACACCATGTGACTTCTAGCATTCTAGGGTTTTTCTGAGTGACTTGAACTTTATACCCACATGCTCCTCATCTTACCGCAGGGTTATATCTCAGTCAATCCATTGTAACCTGAAAGTGAGGTGAGTAGTAAGTGTGGTGAATTCACACATCAGCTGAGCAAAACATCACACATGCAGGCTTCAGCTGCAGAGTGTGTGGTTTCCTGCCATGATCTTGTGGTTAGTTGGTAGCTGTGGTTCATTGCTACTGCTTAGCATCATGAGAGGATCACATAACAGATTAAGAGTCACTGGCAGAGGAAATAATAAAAATTTACAATTTGGGCTAGCCAGGTGGCTCAGAGGGCAAAAAAAACCTTGTCAGCAATGCTGAAAAGACAATCTGAGTCTAGTCCTTGGAACCCATATGGTGAAAGGAGAGGACAAGTTCCCACAAGCTGTCTTCTGATATTCACATGCAATGTATGCAACGCCAAATGTATATTCTCAACATACACACACACACACACACACACACACAGAGAGAGAGAGAGAGAGAGAGAGAGAGAGAGAGAGAAATAAATTATTTTTTAAAATCATAATTTCAAATTTCAAATTGAATCATAAGTATTTTGCACCATCATAAAGTCAGAAGGTCAGCCAGGCACCGAGTCAGGAGGATTTTCAATTTCCGGTCAGCTGGACCATGTAGAGATACTCAGTCTTAGTCAATGAAACAATGAATTGATTGATCAGTCATGCAATGAATTCAGCATGCTCTGGGAAACAGGTTTGTTTTTTTGTTTTTTGTTTGTTTGTTTGTTTTTTGTTTGCTTTTTTGGTTTGTTTTGTTTTTTTCTTTCTTTCTTTTTTTTTTTTTTTTTTGAGGCAGGGTTTCTCTGTATAGCCCTGGCTGTCCTGAAACTCACTCTGTAGACCAGGCTGGCCTCGAACTCAGAAATCCGCCTGCTTCTGCTTCCCGAGTGCTGGGATTAAAGGCGTGCGCCACCACCGCCCTGCTTCTGGGAAACAGTTTTGAACCCACACAGTGTTTTCTGTCTGCTTTGCTCTCCTCACCATTACTATGCTGTTGACTTTAGCCATATTTTATTCACTTTTTTTACTGCTGTATAAAATCCCATTGAGCGAAGTTTACTATAATAGATTTATCCATTTTCCAGCTGATGAGCATAAAGGTCACACTTTCTACTTGTTATTAATAAAGCCATCATAAACCTTTTAAGTTCTGCATTTGGATGAACATAAACACTCCTTTCTCTTGAACATGTACCCAAGGCTAGAAATGCTGGATCATGGGCTTGGGATATATTTAGTCTTAGAAGATACAGCCAGGCTTCTTCCCCAGAGATGGCTTGCATCCATGGGCAGCAGCTCTCCAGAGTTACAATTATGGTCTGATGTCTTAGGACAGCATAGGGTGGTCACCATACAAAGGCAAGGCAGGCAGCAGGACTGGGTTGAGAGGAAGGACTGTACCACTATTGTGATCTTTGTCATAGCACCTGCATTTGGCCACCCAGATGGTGGGGGTGGGGCGGGGAAGACAATTAGCAAACAAACCTCACTGAGGAAGAAATAGACAGTACCTCTATCCTCCTGAAGGAGCTAGAAGATAGGGGTGGGGCAAGGAGAAACCAGAGAAGCCATACCCAACAGCTCAACCACACCTGGTCTGAAAGAAACATCAGCAGTTGTGTCTTCAACTTGACAGAGACACAAAACTTTCAAGAATATAGTGGGGCTCTGTAAACTCCATGATCATTTCTTAGCCCTGGACAGAGCAAGGATATCTCTCTCAAGCTCTTTCTTTCTTTGTGGTGTCTGCTTGCCTCCCTCCCATAGTGCAAAGTAGTCCCAGGATAATATGACCATGAGGAATAGAGTTCCCAGAGGGGTGATTGCTTTTCATGGTTACTGTAGCCTAGTCTACCTGTTGTTGGCCAAAGACAATCAGCTGTGACAGCCCACACACAGTGATGGACAGAACGTATTAGGAACCATAGCTACTCATAGTGGGGAGCTCTGCTTACTCAGCCCCCTTTTCTGTCTTCATTGTCTCCTTCCATGCAATTAAATCTTGGACCAGATCATCTCAGATGGTATTCCAGTAGATGAGCCAGTCCTCAGACAATCCTATCCTTTGCTCAGTTAAAAATGTGGATATATATCCTCCCTGAGTGCCAGGGACCATCTAATAGTTTGGTTGTCATCACACCTTATGAGAAAGATATCATTCTTATTCCCACATTGAAACTGAGGCACAAGGAAGCTGAATAAAACCCATCTGAAGCCTCAGCAGTGGTGAGCTGAGTGAACTCTCCATCCTGGCTGAGTGATTTCCAAGCCAAGTTTCTGTGACTACGATAATGTATTGTACTCTGGTGTTTCATCCTATGGGAAGAGAGAGGCACAGTGCTTTGTCATTTAACGGCCATGTTAGCATCATAAGCCAGATCCGTTCTCAATTTCTCTAACACTAAAATGAGGATATCATTTTCATCTTCCAGGAATAACAGACAGGTCTAAGAGAGTGGCCAGCACCATTGTTACTAGCTACTGACTACACATTCAATTGCTGTGTAAGTCCAGGTAGAAAGGAAGGATGCCTGTGGGGATGACCATGCCTCCCATCTCTATCCCAAAGACAATGCTCTTGAAATTGTGCCAGGCTTAAAGCTGAAACCCTGTGTAATACAGCTTTGTGTGGGGGGGCAGGCATGAGTCGAACTGGACTTTTATTTTTTATTCAATCCCCACACACTTCCCTCCCCACCATAACAGTGATAAGTGTATACTTTAGGAAATTGGAAAATACAGGAAAGGGGGAAGGGCATTGGTGATTTCTGCAACCAAATAAGTGGCAACTGATGCTGCTGCATTTCTTTCTACTGTGAGTGGGTGGGGTCATTGTGGGTATGGAGTTTCTGCTTTGCCTTTTCTCACTAAATAATCCGACATAAGCATTTCCCCAGGATAATGACAATCTCTGCAATCATCATTAAGTGCCGGATAATGCCTCATTGTATCCATCATGATTTAGTTGCTCCCATAATCTTCCTAAATTTCTCACTATTATGACAACAGTAAAATGACCGCGGTTGTGTGCATAAAACTTTTTATTGGAGTTTTGAGCCATTTTCCCTAGATGCAGGCATTTTTCAAAGTTCCTGATACAAACTGCCAAATAGTTCCCTAGAACTGTGTAGCCATGTGATGCTTTTGCCTAGAGAACAGAATCTCTCACTGCCCTAGTGCAAACCACAGCTACAGGGTTTAACATCTGTGTTAATCCATTGTTAATGAGTTGCTGTTTATTTAAATTTACAGACCTTGGGATGCAAAACATTGTTGCATGTTTGCTGATATCATTGCACAGTTTGGATTTTCTCTTTATGTTTCTTACTCTCCCTCCCCAACCCCTTTTTCAAGTTCACTGCGATGTATTCCAAAAGGATACAGAGAAAGAGAGAGGGAGACAGAGAAAGAGACAAAGTGGGGAGGAGGGGGAATGGAGGAGGGGGATGGAGGGGGAGGGGGAGAGAGGGAGAGGAAAAAGGGAGAGAGTTTAAAGAACAGCATGACAGACAATGATTTTCCTACCATCCAATTGATGAACCAGAATATTCCTTTATTGGCTGGGAAGATGGATCAATTGGTAAAGTAACTAGCATGAGGACCTGAATTTGATCCTTAAGAGCCCCAAAAAACTAAAGCAAGGGTTTATAATGCCTAGCATTGGGGAAGAAGAGAGAAGCACATCCCTGAAGCTTCCTAGCAGTGCCAGTCAGCAAGCAAATGATAAACTCTGTGATGAATAGACTGGGAAGATGGCTCTGTGGGTTCATGCCTGCCATACAGGCAGGAATACTAGTGGTCCATCCTCCAGAAACCATGTGAAAACTGAGCATGACAGTGCATGCATGCTGGTAAAGTGAGTTTTAGAGGGGAGGAGACATGTAGATACTGAAGACTCACTCATCAACCCTGTGAGCACTAATGGTGAGTTGTAGCCCTTTTTTAAATATTCTTTTTTATTAGACATTTTCTTTATTTACATTTCAAGTCTTTCTTCTTTCCCCACTGAAAAACCCCCTATCTCATCCTCCCTCCTTCCCCTGACCACTAACCCAACCACTCCTGCTTCCCTGTCCTGGCATTACCCTACACTGGGGCATTGAGCCTTCATAAGACCAAGGGCCTCTCCTCTCATTGATGTCCCACAAGACCTTCCTCTGCTACATATGCAACTGAAGCATTGAGTCCCTCCATGTGTACTCTTTGGTTGGTGGTTTAGTCCCTGGGAGCTCTGGGGTTACTGGTTGGTTCATTGTTGTTCCTCCTAAGGCAAACTCCTTCAGCTCCTTGAGTCCTTTCTCTAGCACCTCCACTAGGGACTTTGTTCTCAGTCAATGGATGGCTGTGAACATTCACTGCTGTATTTATCAGGCACTGGCAGAGCCTCTCAAGAGACAGCTATATTAGGCTCCTGTCAGCAAGCACTTGTTGGCATCCACAAAAGTGTCTGGGTTTGGTAACTGTATATGGGATGAATCCCCAGGTGGGGCAGTCACTGGATGGCCTTTACTTCAGTTTCTGCTCCAAACTTTGTCTCTGTATCTCCTCCCATGGTTATTTTGATCTCCCTTCTAATAAGGACCAAAGTATCTACACTACACTGTGATCTTACTTCTTGAGCTTCATGTAGTCTGTGAATTGTATCTTGGGTATTCCGAACTCCTGGGCTAATATACTTAATCAGTGAGTGCACACCATGTGTGTTCTTTTGTGATTGGGTTACCTCACTCAGGATGATATTTTCTAGTTCCATCCATTTGCCTAAGAACTCCACGAATTCCTTGTTTTTAATAGCTGAGTAGTACTCCATTATGTAAATGTACCACATTTTCTGTATCCATTCTTCTGTTGAGGGACATCTGGGTTCTTTCCAGCTTCCGGATATTATAAATAATGCTGCTATGAACATAGTGGAACATATGTCCTTATTACATGTTGGAGCATCTTCTGGGTATATGCTCAGGAATGGTATTGCTGGGTCCCATGTCCAGTTTTCTGAGGAACTGCCAAACTGATTTCCAAAGTGGTTGTACTAGCTTGCAATATCACCAGCAATAGAGTAGTGTTCCTCTTTCTCCACAACCTTTCCAGAGTCTACTGTCACCTGAGTTTTTTTATCTTATCCATGCTGACTGGTGTGAAGTAGAATCTCAGGGTTATTTTGATTTGCATTTCCCTGATGACTAAGGATGTTGAAATTTCCTTTAGGTGCTTCTCAGCCATTGGGTATTCCTCATTTGACAATTTTTTGTTTAGCTCTGTACTCCATATTTAATAGGGTTATTTTGTTCTCTGGAGTCTAACTTCTTGAGTTCTTTGTATATATTGGATATTAGCC
>NW_022196904.1:106069444-106104132 GCF_008632895.1 Mastomys coucha
AATTTTATGAGGTCCCATTTGTCAGTTCTAGATCTCAGAGCATAAGATACTGGTGTTTTTTCAGGGAATTTTCCTCTGTGCCCATGTGCTTGAGGCTTTTACCCCCGCTTTCTTTCCTATTAGTTTCAGTGTATCTGGTTTTATATGGAGGTCCTTGATCCACTTGGACTTGAGCTTTGTACATGGAGATAAGAATGGATCAATTTGCATTCTTCTACATGCTAACCACCAGTTGAGGCAGCACAAGTTGTTGAACATGCTGTCTTTTTTCCACTGGATGGTTTAAGCTCTTTTGTCAAAGATCAAGTGACCATAGGTGTGTGGGTTCATTTCTGGGTCTTTAATTCTATTCTATTGATCCACCTGCTTGTCACTGTACCAATACCATGCAGTTTTTACCACAATTGCTCTGTAGTACAGCTTGAGTATGGGGATGGTGACTCCACCAGTGGTTCTTGGTTCTTTTACTGTTGAGAATAGTTTTTGCTATCCTGGCACTCTTTTTTTTGTTGTTTTGTTTTTTGTTATCCCAGATGAATTTTGGAGTTGCTCTTTCCAAGTCTGTGAAGAATTGAGTTGGAATTTTGATGGGGATTGCATTGAATCTGTAGATTGCTTTCGGCAAGATGAACATTTTTACTATATTAATTGTGCCAATTCATGAGCATGGGAGATCTTTCCATCTTCTGAGATCTTTGATTTCTTTCCTCAGAGACTTGAAGTTCTTGTTATACAGATCTTTCACTTGTTTGGTTAGAGTCACACCAAGATATTTTATATTATTTGTGACTATTGTGAAGGTTTCCTTAATTTCTTTCTCAGTCTGCTTATCCTTTGTGTAGAAAAAGGCCACTGATTTGTTTTAGTTAATTTTATATCTAGCCACTTTGCTGAAGTTGTTTATAAGCTTTAGGAGTTCTTTGGTGGAATTTTTATGGTCACTTATGTATACTATCATATCATCTGCAAATAGTGATATTTTGGTTTCTTCCTTTCCAATTAGTATCCCTTTGACTTCTTTTTGTTGTCTAATTGTCCTAGGTAGAACTTCAAGTACTATGTTGAATAGATAGGGAGAGAGTGGGCAGCCTTGTCTAGTCCCTGATTTTAGTGGGATTGCTCCAAGTTTCTCTTCATTTAGGTTGATATTGGCTACCTGTTTGCTGTATATTACTTTTACTATGCTTAGTTATGGGCCTTGAATTCCTGATCTTTCCAAGACTTTTATCACAAAGGAGGGTTGGATTTTGTCAAATGCTTTCTTAGCATCTAATGAAATGATCATGTGGGTTTTTTTCTTTCAGTTTGTTTATATAGTGGACTAAATTGATGGATTTCTGTATTTTAAAATCTATTCTGCATCCCTGGGATGAAGCCTACTTAATCATGATGGATGATCATTTTGATGTGTTTTTGGATTTAGTTTGTGAGAATTTTATTGAGTAATTTTGCATTGATATTCATAAGGGAAATTGGTCTGAAGTTCTCTTTCTTTAGGGGGTCTTTTTGTGGTTTAGGTATCAGAGTAATTGTGGCTTCATAGAACGAGTTTACTAGTGTTCCTTTTGTTTGTATTTTGTTTAATTATTTGAAGAGTATTGGTATTAGGTCTTCTTTGAAGGTCAGATAGAACTCTGCACTAAACCCATTTGGTCCTGGGCATCTTTTGGGTTGGAGACTATTAATGGCTGCTTCTATTTCTTTAGGGGTTATGGGACTGTTTAGATAGTGTATCTGATCCTGATTTAACTTTGGTACCTGGTATCTTTCTAGAAAATTGTCCATTTCATTCAGATTTTCAGGTTTGTTGAGTATAGGCTTTTGTAGTAGCATCTTATGATTTTTTTGGATTTCCTCAGTTTCCGTTGTTACATCTTCCTTATCATTTCTGATTTTGTTGATTTGGGTATGTTCTCTGTGCCCTCTGGTTAGTTTGGCTAAGAGTTGATCTATCTTGTTGATTTTCTCAAAGCACCAGCTCCTGGTTTGGTTGATTCTTTGTATAGTTCTTTTTGTTTCCATTTGGTAGATTTCAGCCCTGAGTTTGATTATTGCCTGCCTTCTACTCCTCTTGGGTGAATTTTCTTCTTCTTTTTGTTCTAGAGCTTTCAGTTGTGCTGTCAAGCTGCTAATGTATGCTTTCTCCAGTTTCTTTTTGGAGGAGCTTAAAGCTATGAGTTTTCTTATTAGGACTGCTTTCATTGTTTCCCATAAGTTTGGATATGTTTGGCTTCATTTTCATTAAACTCTAAAAAGTCTTTGATTTCTTTCTTTATTTCTTCCTTGACCAAGTTATCATAGAGTAAAGTGTTCTTGAGCTTCCATGTGCATGTGGCCTTTCTATTATTTTTGTTGTTATTGAAGACTAGCCTTAGTCAGTAATGATATGATAGGATGCATGAGATTATTTCAATCTTCTTGTTTCTGTTGAGGCCTGCTTTGTGACCAATTATATGGTCAGTTTTGGAGAAGACACCATGAGTTGCTGAGAAGAAGGCATATTCTTTTGCTTTAGGATAAAATGTTACATAGATATCTATTAATTCCATTTGGTTCATAACTTCTTTTAGTTTCACTGTCTCTCTGTTTATTTTCTGTTTCTATGATCTGTCCATTGATGAGAGTGGGGTGTTGAAATCTCTCACTATTATTGTTTGATGTACAATGTGTTCATTGAGCTTTAGCAAAGTTTCTTTTATTTTTTATTAGATATTTTCTTTATTTACATGTCATATGATATCCCCTTTCCCAGTTTCCCCTCCAAAAAAAGAAAAAAATAATAAAATAAACCCTGTTCTCTCCCCACTCCCCATCTCAACAACCCATCCTCTCCTGCTTCCTGGCACTGGCATTCCCCTACACTGAGGCATAGAACCTTCACAGGGCCAAGGGCCTCTCCTCCTGTTGATGACTGACTTGGTCATCCTCTGCTATACATATGCTTTGGGAGCCATTAGTCTCCCTATGTGTACTCTTTGGTTGGTGGCTTAGTCCCTGGGAGCTCTGAGGGTATTAATTAGTTCATATTGTTTGTTCATTCTAAGGGGCTGCAAACCCTTCAGATCCTTCGGTCCTTTCTCTAGCTCCTTCGCTGGGAACCCTGTGCTCCGTCGAATGGATGGCTGTGAGCCTCTACTTCTGTATTAATCAGGTACTATCAGAGCCTCTCAGGAGATAGCTATATCAGGCTTCTATCATGCAGCACTTGCTGGCATCCACAATAGTGTCTGGATTTGATGATTGAATATGGGAAGGATTCCCAGGTGGAGCAGTCTCTGAATTGTCCTTCTTTCAGTCTCTGCTCCATAGTTTGTCTCTGCAACTCATTCCATGGTTATTTTATTCTCCCATTTAAGAAGGGATGAAGTATCCACACTTAGGCCTTCCTTCTTCTTGAGTTTCTTGTGGTTTTTGGATTGTATTTTGGGTATGCCAAGCTTCTGGCTAACATCCACTTATCAAAGAGTGCATACCATTTGTGTTCTTTTGTGATTGGGTTACCTCACTCAGGATGATATTCTCCAGATCCATCCATCTCCCTAAGAATTTCATAAACTCATTGTTTTTAATAGCTGAGTAGTACTCCATTGTGTAGATGTACCACATTTTCTGTACCCATTCCTCTGTTGAGGGACATCTGGGTTTTTTGCAGTTTCTGGCTATTATAAATAAGGCTGCTATGAACATAGTGGAGCTTGTGTCTTTATTAGATGTCGGAGAATCTTCTGCGTATATGCCCAGAAGTGGTATAGCTGGGTCCTCTGGTAGTACTATGTCCAATTTCCAGAGGAACCACCAAACTGATTTCCAGAGTGGTTGTACCAGCTCATAATCCCACCAGCAATGAAGAAGGGTTCCTCTTTCTCCACAGCCTCACCAGCATCTGCTGTCACCTGAGTTTTTGATCTTAGTCATTTTGACTGGTATAATTTGGAGTCTAAAATGTCTTTAATTTCTTTTTTTTAGTTCTTCCTTGATCAAGTTATCATTGAGTAGAGTGTTGTTAAGCTTCCACCAGTATGTGGGCTTTCTATTGTTTATGTTATTATTGAGAAGCAGTCTTAGACCATGGTGATCTGATAGGATCCAAGGAATTATTTCAATCTTCTTGTATCTGTTGAGGCTTGTTTTATGACTGATTATATGGTCAATTTTGGAGAAGGCACCATGAGGTGCTGAGAAGAAGGTATATCCTTTTGCTTTATGATAAAATGTTCTATAGGTATCTGTTAAATCCATCTGTTTCATAACTTCTGTTAGTCTCACTGTGTCTTTGTTTAGTTTCTGTTTCCATGATCTGTCCATTGCAGAGAGTAGGGTGTTGAAATCTCCCACTACTATTGTGTGAGGTGCAATGTGTGCTTTGAGCTTTAGTAAAATTTCTTTCATGAATGTAGATGCCCTTGTTTTTGGAGCATAGATGTTCAGAATTGCGAGTTCATCTTGGTAGATTTTTACCTTTGATGAGTATGAAGTGTCCCTCCTTATTGTTTGTGATCACTTTAGGTTGAAAGTCAATTTTATTCAATATTAGAATGGCTACTCCAGTTTGTTTCTTCAGAACATTTGCTTGAAAAATTTTTTCCAACCTTTTACTCTGAGGTTGTGTCTGTCTTTGTCACTGAGGTGGGCTTCCTATATGCAGCAAATTGTGCCCTATTTACATATCCAGTCTGTTAGTCTATGTCTTTTTAATGGGAATTAAGTCCATTGATATTAATAGATATTAAAGAAAAGTGATTGTTGTTTCCTGGTTTTTTTTGTTGTTGTTGTTTGTTCTTGTTGTTGTTAGAGGTGGAATTATGTTTATGTAGCTGTCCTCTTTATTTTCTTGCTGTTTCTAGGGTGTAGTTTCCCTCCTTAGTTGGAGGTTTGCATTTATTATCCTTTGAAGAGCAGGATTTGTGGAAAGATATTGTGTAAATTTGTTTTTGTTGTGGAATATTTTGGTTTCTCCATCTATGGTAATTTGAGAGTTTTGCTGAGTATAGTAGCCTGGGCTGGCATTTGTGTTCTTGTAGGGTCTGTATGACATCTTCCCATAATCTTCTGCTTTCATAGTCTCTGTCAAGAAGTCTGGTGTAATTCTGATAGTCCTGTCTTTATATGTTACTTGATCTTTTTCCCTTACTGCTTTTAATATCCTTTCTTTGTTTTGTGCATTTGGTGTTTTGATTATTATGTGACAGGAGGAATTTCTTTTCTGTTCCAATCTAATTGGTATTCTGTAGGCTTCCTGTGTGTTCATGGGCATCCCTTTCCTTAGGTTAAGGAAGTTTTCTTCTATATTTTGTTGAAGATATTTACTGGCCCTTTAAATTGGGAATTTTCACTCTCTTCTATACCTTTTATCCTTAGGTTTGGTCTACTCATTGTGTTTTGGATTGCCTGGATGTTTTGGGTTAGGAACTTTTTGCTTCTTGCATTTCCTTTGACTGTTGTGTCAATGTTTTCTATGATATCTTCTGCACCTGAGAGTCTCTCTTCTATCTCTTGTATTCTTTTGGTGATGCTTGTATCTATAACTCCTGACCTCTTTCCTAAGTTTTCTATCTCCAGAGTTGTCTCTCTTTGTGATTTCTTTATTGTTTCTACTTCCATTTTTAGATCCTGGACAGTTTTGTTCAATTCCTTCACCTGTTCGGTTTTGTTTTCCTGTAATTCTTTAAGGTTTTTTTTGTACTTCCTCTTTAAGGGCTTCTAGCTATTTACCTGTGTTCTCCTGTAATTCTTTAAGGTATTTTTGTGTTTCCTCTTTAAGGTCTTCTACCTGTTTTCCTGTGTTCTCCTGTATTTCTTTAAAGGAGTTATTTATGTCCTTTTTAAAGTCCTCTATAGCATCATGAGATGTGATTTTAAATCCAAATCTTGCTTTTCTGGTGTGTTGGGATATCCAGAACTTGCTGTTGTGGGAGAACTGGGTTCTGATAATGCCAAGTAGTCTTGTTTTCTGTTGGTAAGTTTCTTGCACTTGCCTTTTACCATCTAGTTATCTCTGGTGTTAGTTGGTATTACTGTCTCTTGCTTGAGCTTGTCCTTCCTGTGGTCCAGTAACCCTGTCTCAGCATTCCTGGGAGACCAGCTCTCCCCTGGTAGGACCTGTGTACAGACAGCTGTGGAACAGTCCCAGCTCCTGGGTGAAGATGGAGGCTGGAATGACCCTGTCCCAACTGCTCCACTGCACCAGCGGCCTGTGTGCTCTTGGCTGGTCTTGCCTTAGACAGTCACCAGAGAGAAAATGGTGTTCTCACCTCTGAATCTGGGAGTCAGAGCACTCCCTGGAGACCAGCTATTCCCTAGCAGGACCCCTGCACAGAGGGCTGCAGAATAGCCCCAGCTCCTGGGTACAGATGGAGGTAGGAAGGACCCTATCCCAGCTGCTTCACCACTTTTGTGGTCTGAAAGCTCCTGGCTGATCCTGCCTTAGTCACTGCAGAGAAAATGGCCAGTGAGCTGCAGTCTTAATGAGGGACATGGCATCAAAGCATCCTTCAAAGGAAGACCCATAAAGGCAATTAACATTAACTTCTGGTTTCTACATATGCACAGGTGAGTGCACCTGTGCACACATGTGCACACATGAGATGTACACACATAGATTACTAAATCTTTAAAATAAAGTATATGACTTTCTGAGGAATGATACCCAAAGTTGTCTGGTTTGTATGCACACGTATGTGTACACACACACACACACACACACACACACACACACACACGACTTCATCTGGATATGTCTTTCTATCTTCTTTCTTCTGCTATAACCACAATTCTGACGTTGTTTCTTCAGTTATCTTCATGGCTTTGCCACCTAGATATTTGCCTAAGCAGTTGTTTTCTTTTCTTTTCTTTTCTTTTCTTTTCTTTTCTTTTGAACTTAAAATAGATGGAATACCATTATAAATGTTTTTCTGTGGAGTACTTCACTCAGCCATTGTTCCAAGCCCTTGTTGTGGTTTCACCTGGAATATTTTCCCCCAAGGTTCATATGTTGAAGGCTTGGGTTCCAGCTGACGGTAGTGATGTTGAACAGTGCCTACCTGGAGGAAGTAGGTTATTAGCAACATACCCTTGAAGAAAGGATACTGGGACCCTACCACATCTTCCTCTCCTGGCCTCCATCCTCCTTCTCTCTTCCTCCTTGACCACCAAGAAGTAAACAGTTCCCTATGCATTTGGCTTCATAAAGCCAAATGACCATGGAGTAAGAACTCTGAAACTCTGAGCCAAAATGAATCTTTGCACTTGTTAAATTGTTGACTCAGATATATTTTTTTTTTGACTCAGATATTTTTGTATCTTAGTGACACAATGCTGATTATCACATCCATGTTGATGTGTGCACTAAAGTTTCTGTGATTTTCCCCCGAGTAACATCCCATTGGGTGATTGGGATATGCTGAGCCATTTGTGTGTGTACAGCCCCATCTTTACTCCATAGTCTGTTGGATTATACATTTATTTTATTTTAATGTATATAAATATATTTTCTAGATTATTTTGGTTCTTAGTCATTTCTGTGACGACTAAAGAACATAAACCATGTGGTGGTTTGAATAATAATGGTCCCCGTGGGCTCATATATTTGAGTGTTTAGTCCCCAGCTAATGGAACTATTTGGGAAGAATTAGAAGGTGTGGCCTTATTGGAGGAGATAAATCATTGGGGGTAGGCTTTGAAGTTTAAAAAGTCCATGCCGAGACCAATCTCACTTAGTGTCCTCCCCTCACACTCACGGCCTGAAACTTGCAGATCAGATGTGAACTCTCAGCTAGTACACCAGCACCATGCTTGCTTGCCTGCTGCTATGTTCCCTAGCATGATGGTCATGGACTCATTATCTGGAACTGAAAGCAAGACCTCAACTATGTTTATTATATACACTTCTTTGGTCATGTATTTTCTTTACATCAGTAGAACAGTAACTAAGACAACCCTCTTCACCACATTCTGCCTATTGGATTTCAGTTCTGTGCCTGTCCTTATGTAGGATCCACTCAACTAGCACAGCAAGATGCTTGAAAACTACATTTCCCAGAATCCTCAGCAACTGGCTATTGACTCTTAGCAGTGGAGCAATCATCAGATTTTGCTTTTGGTTTTTTTGTTTTGTTTTGTTTTGTTTTTTGTTTTTTTGGTTTTGTTTTGTTTTTCAAGATAGGTTTCTCTATGTAGTCCTGGCTGTCCTGGAACTCACTCTGTAGACCAGGCTGGCCTCGAACTCAGAAATCCACCTGCCTCTGCCTCCCAAGTGCTGGGATTAGACGTATGTGCCACCACTGCCCAGCCAGTCATCAGATTAATAGGTGGAAAAATATAGAAGCTGCTTTTCTGCTTCTGGTGACAGCATCAAAAGGAATTCGGATTCCTGAACTCTAGATAATATCACCTATATTTTACCTCTCCAGGGCTACCTTTTCCTCTGCATCTTGGTGAAGCTGAGAGTGTGTAAGAGAATCTGAGCTTGTTTTCTTTCACTGTGGAGGCATGGAAACCAGCTCTCCCTCAACATCTCCCCTCCAGTGAATACAGTGGTAAGTTGTGTCCCAATGTACAGGTGATGAACTACTGTCCGCTCACACTAGTCCTTCCTGACATTTTGGGGTCATCTTGTTTGGAGATGGCATTGCAAATTGTCCTGGGGACCTTGCTTCCTTGTGTCACTACAACTAGTCACAGCCAATGTCGGAAGAAACATTTTATCCATTATGTTACAATTCCTCAATAATTCTATTTGGGCTCATACCTGAATGGGCTGCAAGAAAACGACCAGGCCATTATTTTAAACACCGAAGCAATCATGTCAGGAGCACATAAACCACTTCTGCCCTGGTAACTACTGTAAGGGGGAGACTTGAGGGCTGTGCCTTGTGCCTTGTGTTTCCTCTTTTTCACTTTTGAGGAGTAAAAATGCCCTCAGGCTCTCCCTTCCCCACCTTCTGTTAAGTCGGTTAGGATGCAGGCAAAGGCTGACCCCATTTTGGAAGTTCAGCCTTGGAGGGAGCCCCTGGCACTTGCCCTCACATATTTGGCTTTATATGTGAAACTCCTTTGGAACACAAAAGCTGCTCCTTGTGACCTCAGGGACAGGTGCCCTGGGGAGTCAGGTGGATTGAGTGTTCAGAATACAGAAGTTATTTTAGAAGAACACGGGCACAGCATTAGACTCACATGGCAGAGGAAGCCGAGCAGAGGGCACTGTGACTTTGCAAGTCTCAGTACAGAGGGGACTCCCTTCCCTCACTTTCCAACCATGAGTCTGAAAGTCAGTATGCCCAGCTTTGAGTTCTGCCTGATTCACCTCCAGGTAGGTCGGCTCCTTTTGTGCCTCAGTTTCCTACCCTGAATAATGCTGTAGGTAACAGCAACAGCATAAAGGCTAGAGTGAACCAAGTAAGCCATATAAGGGCTGTAGAGTAGCCGTTGGATACTACAAACACTTAAAACCACTTAGTAACCTCCCATGCTGTAAATGTTGGCTGTAGCCATCTGGACAAGTTTTACACACTTGTACTGTTCCAGAGTCAATACCCTGGCTCGGGACTGTGAGAATGAATCTCAAGTAGATTCCATGCGGCTCTTTGGGCTTTTTTGGAGGGAAGGATGGGGATGAGGCTGTGGAGGAAAGGATGGGGATGAGGCTGTGGAGGGAGGAATGGGGATGAGGCTGTGGAGGGAGGGATGGGGATGAGGCTGTGGAGGGAGGGATGGGGATGAGGCTGTGGAGGGAGGGATGGGGATGAGGCTGTGGAGGGAAGGATGGGGATGAGGCTGTGGAGGGAAGGATGGGGATGAGGCTTTGGGATCAGGATCATGACTAGGATCAGAGAAAGCATCATCAAAGACACATTCTTCTTATTGGTTATTCTTCCCATGATGAATGAGCCAGGCCCTCAGTGGAACAGCAGGAAACAGGTGGTTGGATGGTTGATATTGAAGTGATACTGATAGTGAACTCAACAGAAGCTAGAATCTGGAAGGTAATGCTCTGGACATGTCTGCCATGGAGTTTCCAGATTAGGTTAGCTGGTGTGGGAAAATCCATTGCAAGGCAGTGGCAACAGTCTGTGGGCTGGGCTTCCGGACAGAATAATGGGGAGGAGAGATCAGCAGCAGTGGCTGGAGCAGCAGCTGCAGTGGCTGGAGCAGCAGCCGCAGTGGCTGGAGCAGCAGCAGCAGTAGCAGCAGCAGCAGCAGCAGTGGCTGGAGCAGTAGCAGCAGCTGCAGTGGCTGGAGCAGCAGCTGCAGTAGCAGCAGCAACTGCTGCAGTGGCTGGAGCAGCAGCAGCAGCAGCAGTGGCTGGAGCAGTAGCAGCAGCTGCAGTGGCTGGAGCAGCAGCAGCAGCAGCAGCAGTAGCAGCAGCAGCAGCAGCAGCAGTAGCAGCAGCAGCAGCAGCAGCAGCAGCACTCACTCCTCTCTGCTTCCTGACAGGAGGCAGCTTTGCCTTCTCTCCTCCATGCCTTTCTTGCTGCGACAGACTGTACCCACAGACTGTGAGCCAAAGCCCTCCCTTCATAGCTTGCTTTTGTTAGGCATGTTGTCACAGTAGTGAAAAAAAAAAACTGATAAAACTCCTTGCCCTCCCCCCGCCCCCGCTGAAGAGGTAAGGGCAGGAATTCCAAAAGGAGGCTATCCTGAAGGATGGAGAGAAGTTAGGGAGTGGAAATGGGGGAGAGCGGGCGAAAGACCCTCACACTGAAGCTTCTAGACAGCAAGTTTCCCTTGAAGCTGAGAGGGCTCTCTAACACCTCCAGGAGGATCTGCCTGCCTTTTATCAATCACTTCAGGTGTTAGGCCTCATTCAAGGACTAGGAAGATAACTATGAACCAAAATCTACCTCCTGGTGGAAACTCACAGTGAGATGATGAATGGCTGATGTTTTCCTGTAAATAAATAAATCACAGAGATGGAGCAGAGAATTCATGGGCAAGAGCTACAGTGCTAGATGAGAAGTTTGAAGAAGGTGTTGATAAGCATATTACCTTACCCCAGAGATGGCATAAAGCAAGCCAAGAAGGGAGAGATGTGTGCATCTCTGTTGAAGCAGCTCATACCACAGTCCCAGGACTCTCAGGTCTGAGGATCAGCAAGAAGACAAGTTGGGGTGGTGGTGGAGGAATTGGACTGATTGAGAACAAAGGCAGAACAGGGAAATATTTGGAAACCACAGTAAAACAGGCAGATCCTCCTGAAGGTGTTGGAGAACTCTCTCAGCTTCACGGGAAGCCCAGGCAGCTCCCATGATACTTACTGCCTAGAGTATGGGCTGTCTCCCCAGAAAGCAATCCGTTCTTCCGAGAGGCTGTATCCTTTGAGCACTGCTCTCAGTACTCAGGATAAACCCTCATACCCATTACCTATAAGCTGCGCTCAATATCCAATGCTTCATACCCCACACCAGTCAAGTTTCACTGTGGCAACTGAGCCCCTGCTTCCAGTCTCTGTGATGCAGCTTCAGATATATCACCCAGCCTTTTGAGTCTCTTTTCTAACTTGGAGAACGAAGACATCCTAGGATCCAAAAATGCTGCAGAGTGTTCTAAGATACCTGGTCAGTGCAGGGATGCTAATTGTGTACTTCACCAAACATCTTAGAGATAAGTCAACATGTTTGCATAAATTCCTCTCAGTAAGATCCTAGCAGCACCCTGGGATCTAAGTGATATCTCCATGTGAGAACACTCTTTTTTCCAGGATGGGTTTGGGCAACATGCCTGAAGCACATGGCTTGCAGGAATCAAACAGACCCAGGCTGTCTGATTGGCTCCTTGTGAGCTTATGAACAAGGATGGTATGAGAGGGAAGGTCCCACTGGACAGAGAAGGCAAGCAATCTCTTTCTTCTGCCCCCAACCCTCACCCTGCTCTCTTAATGTACCTCAGGGCTCAGGAAGATGGAGCAGGGGTTGCTGGAGTCTTTCTGATAAGACCGCAGCTAGGGCATTGAGTAAGGGCTGGAGTTTTACCAAGAGCTCCCCGAGAAAGCAGCTTTGAGTTGAAACCAGGGGGGGCTATGCACGGGAACATATGGGGCATCCCAGGCCTCTGTTAGGGGTCAGATGGGACCAGCCTTCAGCCCCAGACTCTGTGAGAGACTCAAAACAACAGGACAGAAAACACAGGCTGACATGTTTGCCTTCGTGTTCAGGGTTGCCTAGCAACCACAAGTGACAAGCTGCCAAGCCAGTGATACAATCACAGCAGGCAGATCAGAGTTAGCCAATTAAAACTTTTTTTTTTTTTTACATTTTCCTTTTTTGTCCTCATAATTTCATTTAGTCCTGACTGCCCTCAGACATGGATTAAAAAGCCTGCCAAAGAAGGAGCTCACGCATATGACACAGTCAGAAAATATACCCTTATCACATTCTGCTAATGAGTGGAAGGGAGAGAAATTTTATTAAAATGAAGATGTGGGGGCCTATGAGAGTTTGTACAACTCTGAAAGTAAAACTTTGCCCTGGCATTGGGGTCAAAGCTCATGTTTATCACCAAGTACATTAGGACCCGGGGCTTAGGATGTTGCTTGACATGGAAGGGTCACTCAGTAAGTGGCTGAAGAAATGAGTGACCCTAGGGGAAACTGTGGAGCCAACAACCACTTCAACATCCTGGAATGATCAGATGATAAATAAAACCTTAGCACCTTCCACTTGTTTGCCCTCCCCTCCCCTTCAGTCTCCTCTCCTCCCCTCTACTCTTTTCCCCATCCCTCCCCTCTCCTTCCTTTTCCTTCCTTCTCTCCCCTCCCCTCTCCTCCCTTCCTATCTTCTCCCCTCTCCTCTCCTCCATTCCTGTCCTCTCATCTCCTCCTCCCTCCTCATTTTCCCCCTCCACACCTCCCTTCTTTCTGCCTCTCTCTTCAGATAGGACCTCTGTGCAATCCAGGTAGGCTTCAAACTCATGATATTCTTGCTCTCTTGAATGCTAGAGATTCCAGGCACCCACCGTCACACCCTGCTTTTCCACTTTCTTTTGAGTGTTTTCTGATTTCTCTCCATAGCTTTCTGGGTAGATCTTAATAGGAAAAGGAAGAGTCCAACTTTGGGCTGGAATGATGGCTGTTTAATTAGAAAGATTGACCATTCCCAAATCCATGCTATTCTCTTCCTTTTCCAAGTCCCTCAACACACTTCTACGGATGGCAAACCTCTCCTGGATGCTCTGTCTCCTCCCACTACAGAGACAGAGACAGCAAATCCCTGCCTGAGGATCCCAGTGGTGTGATTCTGTCCAAGCACAACACCTGCTTCAGTTCTAAAGTGTCTGCTTCGTGGGGACATGGTTAAATGAGGTTCTCAGAGACAGGAGCTGTGCTCCCATATTATTATTCTTCTTCTTTTTTTTAATGACACATTAAAACTGTCTTGGTCTGTCAGGCAGCTCTGAACATCAGGTTATTCATCACTGGGCTTTAGAAGGCATGATTACTTTCTCTTATTCGTAAACTTCTGTGGCCTAAGAATCTTTGTATTTTATAATTTTTCCTTTTCGGAGTTTCACTATCCTAAGTTACTATGTGCATGTTTGCGCATGTTCACAAAGGTGTGTGTTCCTGTGTGTGTGTGTGTGTGTATGTGTGTGTATGTGTGTGGTGTGTGTTTATATATAAGAAGGATTACAACCCCCCCCCGAAACCAGCTTTTATCCACTTGAGAACAGAACAGCCTCCTTTGAGAACATAACTTGTAAGACAAAAGCCTCCGTCTTTGCCTCTAGTAGAGCTCAGAAACACACGGGCAGCCAGTCTGTGCTTTATAAGACAGACTTCCTGAAATGCACTAAAGGAGGCCTACCTGCTTTCTGAGGGCATTCTCCTTGTCCTGGGTCTGTGACCCTGCTGCAGAATTCACTATGGATCACCGTGGGCAGCATCACCTTCTTCTCTGCACTTCAAGCTAAGTCTTCGTTGTTCACCTACAGAGCCTGGTGACTCTTGTGTCCCTTTGACTGGGCTATGGGCTGCCCAAGAGCTGCTTTTGCATGGCTTCTGAACAGATATAAAGAAAGTCTATGCACTCTGCATAGAGAGGGCACAGACAGAGCAAAGACAGGCTTCCATTGGACTCCTCGTGGTGAGCCAATAAGTTTGTTAGGGTTACTTACAGGTACATGAACAATTGTGGGGCAGCAGCATCTCTTTAAGTCCCACTTCAGTGTGGATGACTCCTGATACTGCTCTGCTGAGGAACCCAACCGCAGTCAACTTCCTATGTAACTCTCATGCCCTCCAAATCCATGAGTAGCAGGGAAGGAGGCAGTGGAGACTGGGAGGTCAGGAGCATCTCCTGGCCCTCCCCACCTCTTTCCATGAGGGAATGTTGACAGCCTCTTACCATAACCACAGAGCTGACTGTCACCTATATATATTCTGATGTGGGGGATGTTATGAATAAGGTCTAAGATCTTCTATAGGTCAACACAACTACTCTGCTTGGTGACACCAATGGTCTCATCTGTCCCCTGCTTGTTTTGTATCATTAATGCCTCCGACTAAAAATTGTTCTGTACCACCAGTGGTAATTATTGTTTTGTATTGTTTTTCAAAGACATAAAATAAAATAGTTTATAATGCTCTAAGGCATAACACTCTCTGGCTATCGTTGCTGAATAAATTACATATATATTTCATTTCACTGTTCTGTAACGTGAATCTTCTTACCACCTTCCTTCTTCGTCACTGCAATATCTGAAAAGATACAACAATAATCCACCACTGCACATTGTTACCAAATAGATGTTTCTCATGAAGCCATAGTGGGATCCATCATAACTCCCTCTTTTGTAGTGTGTGTGTGTGTGTGTGTGTGTGTGTGTGTGTGTGTGTGTGTGTACATGTGCATGCAGGTTCGTGTGTGTCTAGGTAGAAGTTAAAGGGCAACATCTGGTACTATTCCTTGGGTGCTATCTGCCTTCTTTGTTTTTTAAATATAGAATTTCTCATAGTCAAGACTGACTGGCCAGCAAGCCCTAGAAATCCCACTTTCTCTAATTTTCCAGCATTGGGATTACACCAGAATGCCCAATTTTTATAATGTAGGTTTTGGGGGTTGAACTCAAGTCATCCTCATGTTTAGAAGACAATTGCTGAGCCTTCTCCCTAATGCCTCTCTTGCATAATGACTGAAGAACGTACTGTAGAGCCAGTCAGTAGATTCTTATTTTCTAGGAAAAGCTAAAAGTTTTAATGACAACTCACCTGACAAGAGTTGACAAATATCTATCAAGCCCATAGGGAGCATGGAATCACTTTTGACAGCTCTATTATTTTTCTTTATCTCTAAATCTTTGGGGTCAACCTTCCCTGTGGGGAGATCAAATTCTTCCTTCTTTCCTCAATCTCTGTGAGAAAATAGGAGAACACTGGAAATTTGTAAAGATCTTTCCAGATACAACTCTGCACACAAGTGTCTGAGGTATGTGCCACATATGAAATCTCTGGAGCCATCACTTTTTCATTATGGAGCATCCTGTGTGCTCATAGTCAGCCCCCATTAGGGATGCTTGCCATTTCTCCATAATTAGATTCCCCATTATCCAGGCTTTCTTAGTCATCTTTTATTTAGTTGTGAGATATAGCTAGCATTGTCTCATATATAGTAATTATACTGAATTTGTTGCTTAGTTACATATGCATTTTAAGTTAAAATGTAGGTTTTAATTATTAATTTTGATCTGTGAGGGTGGTATATGTATTTTGTGTGTGGAGACCAGAGCATATAATCGTTATTTTATGTGCCTTGTTTCCCTGAGATGGGGTCTCTCACTGAACTTGGAGATGACTATTTTTCAAACAGGCTAGCGTGTAACGGGCCCCAGCAGTCCTCCTATCAGTTGGGGTTACAGAAGCATAGGACCCAGCTGTTTTGTTGTTTTTAAACAAGGGTTTTAAGGATCCAAACCCAGTTCCTCATGTTTGCATAATGTGTTTACCTTTCTCCCCAGACCCCTAGGATTATATTTTAATGATGAGAATTTTAAATTAATTAATTAAATGTGTTCATATATGTATGAACACCATGTGCATGCAGAAATCTACAGGTCAGAAGAGGGGATCAGATTTGCTGGCACTGGAGCTATAAGCAGTTAAGCTGCTATTTGGGTGCTGGGAACTGAACCCATATCCTGTGGAAGAATAGCTAGTGCTCTCAACTGCTAAGCCATCTCTCCAACCCTGAACAAGAATACTTTTTATTCATATTTCAAAACATAATTTCATCTACACTTTCCCTATACATTTTCATTATCTTCTCTAGGTTATAAAGGTCACTTTTTGAAACACTATGCAATTTCCTGGGTGTATCAAACTTGCCCACTCAAGATTTGAGACCCACTAACTTCAGAGATCACAAACAATGCCTCAACTAGAAGTTTTATTCCAAGTTACTAACAGTAATTCACACAGCTTGGTACACTTCTTCTATCAAAAAATTGAACAAAACACAGAGATGCATGTGTGAATGGTTCAATGAACAATAATAAAATGTGACTACCCAGGCAAAGGCACAGGATGTCAAAGGACAGAACTCATTTCTCCCACTGACTTCATTTCTATGTTAGAAAGAATCAAACCAGACTACTTGATTTCAATCTCTATGATATACATGGCAAAAAGAGAGGGGACATACACACACACACACACACACACACACACACGATGGATAGATTAGATAGATAGATAGATAGATAGATAGATAGATAGATAGATAGATGAATGATAGATTATACATAGATAAAGGATGGGTAGATGATAGATAGATAGATAGATAATAAATGCATTATAAGTAAATATATGATATATATGATAGATAAATAGATGATAAATAGATAAATATATAATAAATAGATAAATAATGATAAATACATATATATATACATATATATATATATATACACACATATACATACATACATACATACTCACACACATACTATGAGAGCACATCCGGGTTTTAGTTCATTTCATTTTCATTGCTTTAGTAGAGTTTTACATATCTGTTTGTTAATGATAAATGTAAGCCCTTTGTACAGTGTGTTGTCAACTGACTTTATAGATTTTATTTTATGAAGCAATTCTTGCCATGTCAAGGCCACACTCCCAGGAAAGAGAGCTAAGAGTGTGTTAAATTTCCTTGTTTACCAATCTGTCATGAGGCCTCCATAAATACCCACAGGTAGCATAGATTGAGGTCATTTCAGGATGACATGTTTTCTTCCAGAAGTAACTTTTCTTCAAAGAAAAGGAACTGGTCATGGATCCTATAGTTTGAAAGATTATAAAATTATAGGTGTATAGGGTGACACACATTTCTAAGTTATAATTTTGTCTTGATATCTTACATTGTTGGCATGTCTCTATGACATTTTTTAATTGAAATTTTGTCTAATGAGAACAAATTTAAAATATACAAGGAAATAACATTACAGCACATGAACACACTGTCCACAGTATTGTCCAGCAGTAACAGAAAACAGACCAAGGTGCTCATTGTCTGGACTCAGGTGGTGATGAACCCTAGTTCCTTTCTGGGTTTGCTACTGAGAGCATCAGTGTTTTGCAAAACATTCTATATGAGGAGGGAGAAGGTACAATCTCTACACTTAGGAGCCAGGTTGATGACCTTTGATGACACCCACCTGCTTCTCTTCGGGCCGATGTGAGAATAATTCATGTTGCCCTATGAGATGTCTTTAATCCCTTTACTGTCTTACTATCTTCCCAAGCAGGATACATAGCATGTTGGGCAAAGCTGCTGTGTCCATGTGGACTCATGACTACCTTTCATCTGTGGTAGACATTACTAATCAACCCTAGAGCTTAGCCTAGCTGTCCTGGCTAGGGTTAATCAATCAGCGCTGACAAGTGTGATTGAGTTTTTGGCAGAAATGACTGCTTGAGTGGGGGAAACCACTTGATATTTTGCCTTAGGACTTTTCACTTTTTCTCAGAATGACATTGCAATTATATCTGGTAGAAGGAATAGGGAGAAATGTGAATTGTCTTATACAAGAGTTAGCATTTTAAAAAGTGGATGGATGGTTGGTCATACTTCCCCATGAAGTTCACAGCCAACATTTCAGATTCTTTCCATGAAATCCTGTCAACCAGTCTGACTCGTTCGCACCACAGCATGTCAGAGAATCTCACCAGTAGATGTGAGCTGACACGTGAGGTGAACCTTTGATCACCCCAGCGTCACTGGGCTTTGATTGAACAATATGCTTCCCTTCATCTGTGCAACTTTCATCCTTAAAATCAATGGTGACCAATTTTCTCTGAAATAAAAGTGGAGTTATGTGTTCTTATAGATGTTTGAAGAATTTATTCCTTTTCTCTTTAAGTCATCTTCTGGGAAGAGACATTAAATCACTGGATTTAAAAAAGAAATTGGGAAAGGAAATCTTAGACACATGCTAGAAACAAGCAGAGACAGCAAAGCCTAATTACCAAGGATGACATCCCCCAACAGGACAAAATGAGACTCCGCACAGAACGAAATGCACACTGGCACCTCTCAGCAGTGAGGGTGGCAATGTGTAGCAGATGTGAGGGGGTACAAGACATCTGGAATCTGGGAGAGTGAGGCTGGGCAGGAAGCTTGCTGATATTGGGGGCTGAGCATGAATCCTCCAGAGTGAGAGGCTGGCAGAAAGATGGACACATCTGGTTGCTGTTCGGGACCAGGCATCCCTTACACAAGCTGTCCAAGTGAACTATTTCATACAATGCTCATACACCCTGGATTGCTTCTACAGCATCCTTAGGGAATGAGAGGCAAGGGAAAACATGGTCCCCATGGAAATCGAGGTTGAAAGCATGGGACACCAATGGCCTCTGACTAAGAGTTTATCAACCTCTATAGAAGGTAGAAATCAGTGAAGACATTCAGGCAGCAAAAGAGTTGCTTCAGGAAATACTGGAGCTGAGTTAAAAAGAAATCACTCACATCCATGCTACCCCAAGGCCATCAAGAGGAAGTCTTTGTGTTATACCCAGAGCAGACAACTCTAAAAGGTCCAGCCTCAGAATTAGATGGAAACATGGGTCCCTTCTTCTGTTTCTAGTTCCTCCATACTTCATGATGTATTTCTGGAGGAAAAAAATCCTATTTTAATGATGCCAAGTTGCCTCCTTTCAGCACATTAAAAAAGGGAACGATTGGCTGAGGCTGTCACGCTGATGGGAATAATTTTGTCGCTGTGCAATTTGGCTCTTGCTCTAAAGCGAAGCACACATTTTCCTCCAGTGTATTTTAAGCTGGAGACTTCTAAGTAAATGGGAGGTGGCTGATTTTATTTCTGCGTGCAGCCAGCCTTCACTGGCATGGGCTCTGATTTGGCCCAATCAATTTTGCATTCATGCTGAGAGGCGAGTTGATCAAGTTCAAGGAACATCTGTATCCATTTATCTGGGGTTGGATCAAAACATGGGAACCTCTCCTTTCAAAAGGTTTGAGCCCTTTCAGGGACTGATGCAAGACTCCTGGACAATGATCTTTAAAACTTCAACATCTTCAGGCCTGAGGATGTAGCTCAGTTGGTGGAGCGCCAACCTAGTATGCACGAAGTCCTGCATTTCCTCACCAGCATTGCATAAACCAGGATTGATGGTGCATGCCTATAATCCAAGCATCTGGGAGATGGAAACAGAAGATTAAGGCTCAGGAAGAAGTTGCTCTCAGCTCCATAACAAGTTCAAGACCAGCATGGGACAAATGAGACCCTGTATCAAAACCAAAAATGACACCACCAGCAGTTTGATTTCCTCTGAAAATAGCTTCAGCAAGTCTTAACACAACACCATCCTGGTAATTTATGAAGTTTTCTTTAGGAGTCTGTCTCTCCCAAGATGAGGCATTTATTAAGGGAATCTTCGTTATCCAGTTAAATAGTCTCCAAAAAGTGACGCAGCTGAATACCACGGAGTATATGAGCCAGAGTGTCTGCACATCAGGATGCCAACTCATCCATTGACCCAGCCATTCCTCAGTTACATCTGTCTTGGCCCCCCAACCCACGTTTTTATTTCTACTTTCCTTGCTAGCTGTCATAGATTTTGTGTGCCAGCAACTCGATAGCTTGAAGAGGGTTGTAAACATCTTCTTGTTCAATTACATCAGAATTTTTTCCTTTTATGTCAGCAATTAAATTTATGAGAAAAAAAATGAGTTCACTCTCTAAACCTAAGGATATTCAGTGAAGTTCAAAGTAAATAAATAAAAAAAAAAGCAGAGCAATCAACTTAACAGTTGTTAACTACAAATGAGGAAGTAGGTCTCAGAATCCAAGAGATGTGATTGCAAGCACCAAAGCCAGAGGCGGAGCAGCCAATGAACTTGGATCATCTTTTCTCCATAAGTTGTCACCTCTTGATCTCCAATGTGAAGTGACTAGGTGCAGTTTCATTCTTGGGAGAGTTTAAAGGAGATGAATAGCCAGGTTCTTCTCATTTTCTGCAGAGAAACAAACTGATTGAGTGCAGGTACTCTAATGTAGATATCTTTGTTCTCCTGGCCCCTGGAACATGAGGCATTGGCTTGAGGTTGAGCCCACTCAAATCCTAGAAGAAAGTGGCTGAGGGAGACTCTTTAAGAGAGGGTTGATGGACCAGTGGAATGGGAATTTCATAGGGACATAATTTGAACCATAGGATCCTTGGTTTTACCTAATCTGAAGTTGTGTGTGTGTGTGTGTGTGTGTGTGTGTGTGTGTGTTCATATGTGTGTGCCTATGCATGTATGTGTGTGTGAGTACAGAGGCCATAGGTTGGTCTTGAGTGTTTTCCTTTCTTAGTTTCCACTCTCCACCTTAGTTTTTGAATCAAAGTCTCTACTGACCTTGGTATTCATTCATTTATATAAACCTGTGGCTAGTGAGCCCCAGGGATCTACCTGTATCCACCTCCCCAGTGCTAGGACTAAAAGAACATGTCACTAGAGATAGGACTCAGCTTCTGATACTTGTGCTGTGGACACTTTACCCACCAATCCATCCCCCAATCTCTGGCAGCTATCTTTTAACAAGATTCCCAGAGACTCCATGTGTGCACTCAGGATTGAATACAGGCTCGGTAGAACCTAGGAATAAAACCAAGACTATAAATTGGTCTCCCACATAAATCTAACCATCTCTGGTAACCATAAATGAACTTCACTTTGTGTTTGGTCTTTGAGGAAGCCCCAATGGAAGACCATTAATAATCCACAGAAACATATGCTTTTCACCTGAGAGACTGGGAAAAGCAACCCAGGCCATCACAGAGCAATAGTGTCACAGTGTTCTTTTCATGTTTCATATAGCGACATCCTTTCAGGTAGCATACCAACACCCAAGTCCAACAGTATGAGCCAGTAATGGAGTTTATGACCACTGTTCACGTAACCCTTATTTTAACCAGTTCTGCAGGTGGGGCTCTTGGAGGATTACTGGGTAGCTTAAGTCCACACTCTTGGGAAGAGATTGCTGAGGTTTAAGACTAGGGTTTCTCAGACCCTGAAGGGGTCTCTCTTAGCAGCTCTTCTACTCACACTTCCACCCAGGAAGCCCACTGGTGAGCACTTCCTGCCAACATTGCTAGGGAGAGACTAGCAAAGTGTTTCTCCCTCTGCTGTCTCTCCCACACTTCAGCCTTCGCACTGACGTGACCAACCCAGGCTGTACCCCCATGTATTGGCTCTATTACACTCCCAAAAGCACACCATCAGTCATAAGCCTGGTGAAAGGGCTGGTTTTGATGGGGGAGTGTTGATATGGCTGAGAGAGAGACGAAGGGGGACAATCAGAACATACTGTAAATAGAAATAGAAGTGTCCAACTATAAAATTATGTCCCTTGGGGGCTATCCACCTTGTTGCTTTCGTTTATTTGTATGCATTTTTAAAATTACTTTGGTTTGAAAGACAGTCTAGAAGTATGGTCTGGAAATCACCAGTTAGTCCAGGATGGCTATCCAGGCTGGAACCCCTAGGGATCCACCTGTCCGTGACACCAGGCTTGCAAGCACATACCACCCTACCCAGTTTTTTATACACAGGCCCTGGGGAATCTGATTCCCATCCTCAAGTTTGTACAGCAAGCACTTTGTAAGCTGAGACATCTCTCCAGCCCTTGACACAAAATATTTTGAAGCATGGTGGAATACAACTTTAATCTAATTGCTTGGGAGGCAGAGGCAGGTAGATCTCTGTGAGTCCAAGGCCAGTCTGGTCCACACAGTGAGATAATCTAAATTAAGTAAAACAAACCAACTACCACCAAAAAAAAATCCAGTACATCATATTTTGTTCCTTATCTTCAAATCCCAGTTGCAAACAGATTTAGCAATGTTCACAATGTGATTTTCAGATGAATGAATGAGTGAGTGACTGAATGAATGAACAAGGACCTTGGCACTGCTTATATTGGTTCTCTGTACAAACAAACTTGAACTAAAACTTTAAGGATCAAAAAAATATTTGCAAAAAGAATTTCCCCGGGGCTTGTGATCTCTTTCCTCTGGTGTCCGCAACACCAGTCTTCCTTTACATACCCAACACTCACCCACCCTGCTAGCTGATTAATGATGGTATCAGTACATGCCTACCACAAACCTCACATTTTCTTAAGTCTGTATAAAAACATGCAATTTAACCAGAGCCTCCCTCTATCAGGTTAATGTCAACGCAGGCTGATGCATCCGGAATGTGTCAAGGCAGGTGTGGGGCGGCAGACTGTAGGACTCCTGAAATAACAGGCGCCTTCACGAGCATGTGTGCAGGTATCTCGCTTCACCGAACAGCTGGCCTTTATTTCTGTCCATTGCTGCCTCTCTTCATTTTGAAGGGAAGACAGCCTGTCAAAGCGAACCTAGGGAGCTTGGCTAGCTGTGAGCGTTTGAAAGGGCAGAGTTTGGAGTTTTATTTTCTTTTTCTTTTTCTTTTTTCTTTTCTTTTTTTGCTTTATTCTGACTTTCAGAAAGAAAAAAACAAACAAAACAAACAAACAAAAAACAAAACAAAACAAACAAACAAACAGAAATCTTGCCATATCGGGAAATGGGCAACATAACACAGTAATTATGTAGTTTGGAGGTAGGCACAGACACACAGATTTGTTTGAAACTCCAGTTCTTACTGATCACCAATACAGTGTGGCTAAATGTTGGATCTATGACCCTCAGGGTTTCCTTTCCCCTGAACTATCAAGAAATTCTAATAGTAGCAACTTAAAACTAAAGTCTTAGAAGCCCCATTCATCCAGAATGCTCACACGTCAATCCTGTAATTTTCCAGGCACATATATGTATCACAGTAATCATAAGTCAAGTTTGAAAGCAGGGCTTTTAATTGTTTCCCCTTGATGTAAATGCTTGTCACAGGGCTGTGGCTGTATCTCCATGGCAGAGTACATGCTTAGCATATGCAAACTCCTGCTTCTTCTGCAGCTCTGCAGAAAGAAAGAAAGCTCTGCTGTGCTGTACAATAACTGCCACACATAACAACCACTAAATAAGTCAATAATTTATTAAACAAATCTTTTTATAATTATTCTTTTGAGACAGGATGTCTAATTCAGACTTTCCTGGAGCTCACTCTATAGCCCATGATGACTTTGAACTTCTCATTGTCCCACCTCCACCTCCGGAGTGCAGGGATTGCAAACATGCATTACCACATCTGGCTCATTGGGTTCTGGGGGATCAAACCCAGGGCTTCATGCAAAATAGGCAAGCATTCTACAAGCTAAGTTACACCCCTTTGCTAAAATATTTTTTTTTTATGTGTGATAGATATCATACTGTCAGGATGAGCTGAGCTTTGCTGTGATAACAAGTATCTCATCTCTCTTCTCTCTTTTTTTGGTATTTATTTATTTAATTTATTTTATTTTTTACTTATTCACTTTACATCCTACTCACTGCCCTCCTCCAAGTCACCTCCTCCCATAATCCTTCCTTCCATTCCCTGTCTCCTTCTCCTCTGAGCAGGTGCTCCCTCCAGGGAATCCCCCCACCCTGGCACATCAAGTCTTTGCAAGGCTAGGCGCATCCTCTCCCACCAAGGCCAGACAAGGCAGCCTCACTAGAAGATCACACCCCACAGAGAAGCAAGAGCTTTTGGGATAGTCCCCAGTCCATTTGTTCGGGACCCATATGGAAAGTAAGCTGCAGTTAAGGAATGATCCATCAGGGTCAGCTGTGGAATCTGCTTCTGTCTCCGGGATCTCCTATGCCAGCATCACAGAAAAAAAGAAGCATGCACAGCAAAACCACCCTTCAGCTCTAACAGTTTACACTGATGTGTTTCTTTTATGCCCAAATTTCACTGAACAGAACAAGTCATGTGCCCAAGACACTGAGGGAGTAGGATGTCCCATAATGCCCTTGGGTACACCCAGTGACATTCAATGGACATCTGTGTCTAATGAACCTGTTAGGCTGGTGTGCCCATGAGACCTCATGCTCATTCTATGGGTCTGCTGGTGTGTTGGTGCTGGTTGTCTATTACCTACCCTCAGACAACTGTATTCCACATACCTCATGCTCTATTGATCGGGAGCAGTGAATGCAGGCTGTCTGTTATTGCTCTAGACCTTCCAGATCTGGAAAACTAGGAAATGGAGTGAGAGCAACAGAGGAATGGTGTGGCTGTTTTTCTACACAACAGGAAGCCTGCTTACTAACTCTTCTCAGCCAAACACAGTCAACAGCTTTCAGTGAATTCCAGAGAAGAAAAATGATAATTCTGTGAGAAATATTTATATGTAGAGAAGGATAGAATTTCAGCCACAGAGTACTTGGATTGATTAAGGGAGGACCTAAGTTTTAATCATGTCTACCACCCATGCTGTTTTGAGACTCTTCAGAAGCAAATCTTAGAGCCTCAACATAAAAGCAATAGTCAGGCCTGATAGCATAGATGAAAACATTGGGTCAGACTGGCTCTCTTGGCCACACTAGGAGCAGAAAAGAACTGGAGGCTGAGATCAAGTTTGGGAACATCTGCTTAATTCCTAAAACCCTTACAGGTGCCCACCAATCTCAGACCATATTTAATAGATAGTGTTCTTTGAATGACATGATTCACTTTATAATTAATATTGATAAGATCATTGGACCGAAGTGTGTCCCTGTAGACTGGCTGAATCATGAATCAGGTCATAGTCTTGGATGAACCGTTTGTGTGTGTGTGTGTGTGTGTGTGTGTTGTTTAAATGTAACATAGATGTATGCATTACTTTATCTGTGGCTCGTATAGGATTATTTCATTCATCCATTCTACTAATGTTTACTGATTCCTAACTTGGGGAAATGGGGTCTCTTAATTCATAAATTCACATCTTCTCTCAGTGGCCTGGATCTCCTTCAGGGTTCACAAGGTTGGCAGAATCAGTTGCATGGTTTTTATAGCTTGGACCCTATTGTTTATAATTGCTTTTCTATATTGATAAAATTTATTGGCTAGTAAATTTATGGATGGATCAGCTAATATATGTGCTTGCCTCCAAGATCACTTTTATCTGCTGATCACTTGAGTTGATTCCTAGAACCTATATGATACAAGGAGAAAATAAACTACCCAGGGTCATCCTTTGATGACCACACATAAGCTGTGGCATGTGTGCACACTCAACCACACAGACACACATAAATGATACAAAAGAATAGATGAATGTAACAAAAAAATGCTATTTAACATTTATAAATGATGACATTTCTTTGTGCACCAAAAGCATCCTGCTAGCTTAGTTCTCCTCTGGTTATTTCGGTAGAAGTCTAGAGCAAGGAAAATCCAGAATCTCTCAGGTTATCTGCCCATTCCTCTCATAATTCTGTTTGTGTAATCTTATTTATACCTCGAAATTCTGTGTTTTCCATGAACAAAGGCACTCCTGGGTTTGTTTGTATCTTCCTTCCTCATCTCTCACCAAGCACCAATCAAACACACCCCTTGGCAGATTCGTCCTGTGTGTGAAAAACAGAGAGACAAACACTAAATGTCACTTGTGTGGGAGACTTGAGAGTGAGCCCCCTCTGCAGTTGTCATCAGCTCCCATCTCAGATTTTCTGGGGGAGTTTCATCTTCAAACAGCCTTTCTCACTGTCCTCAAAGGCACTTGTGTCTGGCAGACTGTATGTCCCAATTTCTGATGTAGGAAATGCTCACATTATACATATTGTACACCCAATGATACTCTGGAGAGAATCCCAAACCAGCTGGTCACTTTCTTAGTGAGAGACTTTCTGTCTTCTGGAATTCCATCTGCAATAAATAAATAAATTTAAGAAGGGGAATGAGGAGTTTGGCTGAGATAGATTGCACATTTTAAAGATTTATGTATTTCTATCTTATGTATATACATGTTTTGTCTGTCTGTTCTCTGTCTCTCTCTGTTTCTCTGTCTCTGTTCCTCTGTCTCTGTCTCTCTGTCTCTCTGTCTCTCTGTCTCTCTCTCTCTCTCTGTCTCTCTCTCTCTCTCTCTATCTCTCTCTCTCTCTGTGTGTGTGTGTGTGTGTGTGTAAAGTTTCACAGAAGCAATGAAAGGGGGAACTCACTCCAGATGGCTGGTAGCAACCATATGGAATCACGAAACAGAACTGAAACCAGGTCTTCTGGAAGAGCAGCAAGTGTTCTTTATCTCTGAGCCCCATCACCAGCCCCACCTTGTTCACTCAATAATCTCCAAATTCCTAGAAATGATTACTCTGCAGTGACTTAGATATGATGTCTTCTTAAAGATGCATATTTCTACCTGGTTAGTGTCTTATATCTCAGGCAGATTTACCACTTGAAATATGTACACTTGATAAGACTCCTAGCAGCTAGAATCACCAGGTAATACTATGTGGTGTGCCCTGATATGGAAAACAAGAAATATTAGTGGAAGGGAAAGTGGGACTGGACATCAAAGAATAAAACCAAAGATAAGCCTTGCTACACACCATGTCCTCCTCCCCCTTCCTTTTTAATATGAACATTCTCAATCCTTGCTTACTCTTCTTTAAAAAGATTTTTTGTGAGTCTGTGTTCATGTGTGCATGCATGCATGGGTACATGTATGCATGCATGAACAGGTGCATGTGTGTGTTCTGAGAACCAGAATTTGGTCCTTACATGAGCACCAAGCTCTCCCAAGTGCTGAGCCATCTCTCTAGCCCCCATTCTTGCTTGTTCTTATTTTTCAAGAAGTTTTAAGGAATTGGAGAGATGGCTCAGTGAAACATTCTTTGAATCTGCAAAGGGCCTGGGTTCAGTTTCCATCACCCACATGGAGGCTGGAAACCTCCCATAACTCCAGTTCTAGGGAATCTGATAGCCTCTTCTGGCCTCTGTGGGCATGTTACACATAAACTCAAGCAGGCACACACATACATAAACAAATATAAAGAAATAAATACTTTAAAGAATTTTAAAACATTCTTGGGGGACATGAGGAAATTTGAATTTGCATATTAGGTGCTATGGAATATGTACATTTTTCTAGGTGTGATAATGTAATTGTATGAATTATTTGCCTTGTCCTGAAGAGGCTTATTCAGAGATGAAGAGCCACAATGTCTTCAAATTTAAATAGTTCCTAAAGATACACAGAAAAATACACAGATCTTGATATGATTTACATGTACCTATATATAGATACGATAGGGAAAAACATAGATAGATGACAGATAATATTATCCTAGGAATAATAGACTATTATTATAGTCTATTGGATAGATAGTATTATACTAAACATCATAGATGTATTTACTGATAGAATTGATAGAAAGATCTTATATATGGATAGATAGGTGGATGAATAATGGATAGCATGAACACTAGATAAATGGATGGTTTGAAAGGTAAATGGATGATAGATAAATGTATTAGTACATAGAAATAATATAAATGGATAGATAGATAGATAGATAGATAGATAGATCAATAGATAGGCTATTTTAGACAAATGCATGGATAGATATTACATTAATATAGAGATAGTTAGATGCTAGATATATATTTGCATGGATGGCTAGAAAGATATAGTGATGAATAGATAGATAGATAGATAGAAAGAAAGATAGATAGATAGACAGACAGATGTTAAGCAGGCAGTCAAATGGATAGTGATATTTAGATAGATACATGGATAGAAAGATACTATATAGGATGTATGATTAGGGAGGTATGTAGAAAGATAGATAGATAGACAGACAGACAGACAGGCAGGCAGACAGACAGATAGACAGACAGACAGACAGACAGACAGACAGACAGACAGACAGACAGATAGATAGATATGGATAGATAGATGCTAGATAGTAAATAGATAGATAGTAGCTAGATAGATGATGAATGAATATATGGAACAATCATAACAAAATATGAAGTGTTGAATCTAGGTAGTAGTTGTCACATCACTTTTACAACTGTTTCTGAGTATTTGAACAGCACTTCCCCAATTTTAACTTGGGGGAAGTAAGGTAGAATTTATGCTTCTAGCAACTCTGCCCTGCTCCTGAGTGTCCTCAATCTGGGCTCTTACATCTCCTTAGTAGCAAGACAAGGGACCCTACAAATGAGGGAATGCATTTTGGTTGCAAAGTTGCTTTGTCATTCCTTCCTGGAATAGGGACAATCCAAGACCCCTGCCACTGTTTTTTTTTTTTTTTTTTTTTTTTTTTTTTTTTTTTTTTTTTTTTTTTTTTTTTTTTTTTTTAGGGGAAGAGGAGGTATGCTCAGAATTTTGCCCTTAGGTACAGAGATCTAACTCTCTTTGTAGCCTTAATCACCCATGCAGGTCTCTGTCTCATCAGAATCCTGTGTCTGTCGGTCTCCCTTACCCCCAGACAGATCCCATATCTGTCAGCTGCCTATACCACAAGCTAGGAAGAGACCTTACAGCCTCCATTCTGAATTACCATTCCTTCCTTTCTTCCCCCTGAGGCACAGGGACCAGCTGTGACATTCATCTGTTGATAATATGCTGTAAATCTGTCTGACCTGAGCCCCAAGGCAGTGCTGTGTGGCAGGTAAGAGGTGGGTACTGAAGGCTCTCAGAATTGGAAGTTAAGGCCTTGTGTCTGCAACCTGGATAGCTATCATGAATCTTTCTATCAGAAAGCTTTCTCTGGGATTAGACTGCGTGCCACCAAGCATATGCCTCTCTGAAATGGCTGGGTCAGAATCCAGCCAAGCATCTTCTGGAAGCCTCTGATGTCTGCCATTCAGAATCTGGCTGCTGCCTCTGTCTGGGATCATGGTCACAGGTGAACAGAGCCCAAATCAAGCCAGTCACTGGAACAACTAGTAGGGGCCAGGGACATCTGAAGAGAGATGCTGTGCAATACAGCCTCGCTCCTTCCTAGGGCTCAAGTCTTCCTGTTGTTGGCAAAAAGTCTTAGCCACTCGTGGCTTTTGCTCAACCTCCAGGAAGTTCTGTATGAAAGCTGAACCCAGTTGGGTAGGAGGTTGGATCTATTACTCTGTTTCCTTTTAGAAATATTTTTATTTTATCTATTTATTTGACTGTGTTGATTTTTGAGAGTGTCTCATGTAGCCCAGGCTGGGCTCCAGCTTGCTAGGTAGTGAGGATAAACTTGGACTTCTGGTCCTCCTGCCTATATCTTCCAAGTGGCAAAATTATAGGTATGTGTCACTGTAGCTAGCCTATGAATGGTAAAATATCTTCAGATCCTCCATCAGGGTAACTAATTACAACTGAGTTGCCTAGGATTGGCCTGGTGTTGTCAGTGATAGCATCGCATATGAACACCCTTTAGCTCTAGGGCAGTAGAGTGAATAGCTGTCCCTCCCTGCTTCCCTCTTTCCTCTTCTTCTTTATAGATTTTTGTCCCCTATTGCAAGCATAATCATTTTATGATGTTTTCTAGCTTCCTGGTTCCCATCTAATCTGGAAGGTACCTGTAGCATCTACAGCACAGGTGAAGCCTTACCTCATAAACATCATCAGGCTGCCAATGGTGCCCACATTCTAGCTTAGCCAGCTATCTTATGGATTTAGATAGCACTCTATAACCTCTATTTTTAGAGAGGACCAAAGGTGGATACTCCTGCCTAGGGTCCCACAGATAGGAACTAAGAATTGAAGTCTCAAACAGATTACAGGAGACAGATCACAGAACCTTTTTACTCAACTAGCTCCAGATGCAAGGACTATAAGCCCTGAGCAAGACTGAAGGACAGGACAATGTGGACTGCACCTGGGTTATTGTTTCTTTGTGGGCAGAAAATCAACCCCTCCATCTTTCTCATTTCCTTCAGGGCTCCTTTCCTGCTGTCTTCCTCCTTATCCTTCTCCACTGCCCCAAGTGATACTTGGCTGTGTATCTCTCCCTGACACCCTAGTTCTTTCCTGTCAGTGGAATTCCTCTCTCCCTGCTGACACTCCCTTATGTTCTACAACAAGTCCTTCAGTGGGTTTTCTGTCTCCCACATACTGTTCTGCACACACACCCTGCACTAGGTCTAGGGGACTATGATTACACCTAGCCTCCATGTAGGTCACTAATTTTCTCAAGCTTTGTAAATGGGAATGGGGCTGTATTACTTCTTTGACCAACACCAAGACCTAGAGACATGGCAGACACAACTGAAAGGAAGATGGGTTGTGTGGCTCCTGGTTTCAGGGGATCCCGCATGATCCAGGTGTGGCGGAGTTCACGGCTGTGGGAGCATGTAGCAGAGACTCCTCACATGATGGTGAACCAGGAGAAGCAGAGCACCGGAACAGGAAGCAGATAAGACTGCCAAAGGCTTTCTCTTTGTGACCTCCTTTTGCTAGCAAGGTTCTACTTTCTACAGGCTCCGCAGCCTCACCCAATCTCACCACCTGTTTGGGACCAATCCTACTCACAGCATGAGTCAGAAGGAGTCATTTCAGACACAAAATATAACAGCAGCTTACAGTCAAGGGAGAGAGGAAAAAGACAACTTTAGAGTAATGGCCACACTAAGTGCCTACTTGATGCTGAAGAATCTTCTGGGCATGCTGCATTTGCCACCTCCTTGAATCTATGTCAAGATTCCTAGAAACATCATTGCCAGTCTTCCAGGAAGGGAACAGGAAGCACAGATAGTGAACAGCACCCTTGGGGCCTCCTGGCAATGGACGCTCCATGCTGTGAAAGCCTAGGTTCCTCATCAATGCTGTGTTGGTTTGTTCAGTTGGTTTGGTTTGATTTGATTTTTGAGACAAGAGTCTCTCTCTTGATCTCCTACCTCAGCCTCCTGAGTTGTAGGATTCCAAGTATGTCCTCCCACACCTGGCTTTTGTGGCCATTTCAGCTAGCTACCCCTGTGTCATAGTTACTTTCGTTTTGCTGGAATAAAACACCCTGACATAAGTCACTTCATAAGTGACATAAGTCACTTAAGAAGGGGAATATTAGGACTTACAGATCCAAAAGAATGCAGTCCACCAAGACAGAGAAGACAAGGTATCAGATAGACAAAACATGATGACAGAAGCAAGAAGCTAGATGGCCACACAAAGGAAACAGAGTATGGACAGGAATTGGGCTTGTCTATAAAGCTGTAAAGCCTGCCCCCATTTCCACCTCTTAAAGCAAAACAGCTTTCTCAAACAGAACCACCCACTGGGAACCAGGTGTTCAAATACAGGCATCACATTTAAATGACAGTAGAAAATGACCCAGTATTTGGGAAAGTAGACTAGGAAGGAAGAGTCATCAGGGAAGACTGCTCAGAGGAGGCATCACCTGGTCTTAGACCTCAGAGATGCAGAGAATGCAGGGAGAGCAAGTTTAGCATAGCAAACCCTGTCTGCTTAAGTCAGGCCCAGACAGAGGACTTAAAAATGCAATGCAATGCTTCAGCCCCACCCCCTGGCAATTGGATGCCATGCTCTGGGTACCAGCCCAGGACTCAACATTTGTATAAACCTCCAGGGAGCGCTTACCCTGTAACCAAGGTAGAGATGGGTTGGTGGAGGGAAAGGTACTGCAGGGCACAGGGCCTCCCCATTTTTACCTTTTATATTTACCTTTTTTTGCTAATAGCCTTTCCAACTTCCACTGGTGGCCTTAACTTCCTGTTCCTAGCAACCCTGTGCTGATAAGCAAAGGGAAGACCTCAATAGAAGGAAAGTCTGCCTCAGGAAGATGGTAAAAGCAGCTTTGCTTCATGAAGTAAGGGAACGGCCAGGAGGGGCCAGGTGACGCTCATGTCACCTTCTGACTCCCAGCTGACAAATGGCATTCTGAGCCCTATCTCCTCAGAGTCTCCTAAGCTGACCCTTGCAGATATCTGAGAAAAGACCAAGCTGTCCTCTAAGATTAATGACTCTGGAGAAAGAATGAAGGGAGGAGGGGGCTGGGCCAGAGCTCCAGGGATACAGGCTGCTGCTAGCTGGCTCTGTGCTGACTGTGAGTGGGCCCCAAGGCCCTGTGCATCCACAACATCACTATGCAGGGTCTGTGCCCATGCACTCCTCTCCTTAGCCTTGGTGGCATGGTGTCCACTCTTACATTAGAAAGCATTTAAACAGCTTGTGTGCCACCGAGCGCCCACCATGCTTCCTCCCTCCATACAGCCTTACTGTGGCTCACTGGATTTGCCTTGCTGGTTTGTCTTAGTTGTGAGGTGCCCTCTGGCTCTCCACTTGCATCTTTCCCATGAACATGCCTCCTCTCCCGCTGTGTGCTGCTGCTGACTCTGGTTCCTTTGCATCTCCCCATCACTGTGTTCTGCTGTATCTCCTTCAGTGTGTGGGCAGGGACTTGGATTTCTCTGCCTCCATCCTGCCCCGTTACCTCTCTAGATATCTGTCCAGGTCTCTCATGCTTTGTCCCTACATCTATCTCATCTTCCCTTTCTGTGACACCATCTCTGTGTCTCCCCAGAGATAGTGTCCCTCTGTTTTCTGACACCGTGCTTCAATGTCTCCTTCATCTTTCCTGAGATTTCATTGCTGTCTGGTCCTCCCTCTCTTTTCCCTTCTTGTCTCTCTGTGTATATTCCTCTTTTCTTCTTTCTTCCATGGCTGCCATCAGTAGTAGATGTGTCTATGAGGTGGCAAGAGGCAGCCTGTGGCCCTGCTCATCTGCCTACTGCCTGGTGGCAAGATGCTGGAATGAGCCTTTCTCTGTTTTGCTGTCTGACCTCTGCAGAACCCCCATCCCTCCAAGTCTTAACTCTGTTGTCTTTTTCCCACAGGGTAGAGAGAATTCTCCTCATTCCACCACTTCAGTCTGCCCCAGTGTTATTAAGAAGCTGTGCCCACAGTCAAGAATACTGCAAACCAACTCTGAAGCTGCAAGGTGTGCTCATGACTTGATAGCCGCAGCTCAGATTTAATAAACCCACATGTTCTGTGCTTGTTCTGCATTCACAACATATTTCCACAGACATCCTAGCGTGTAGATGTCACTATCCTAATTTTCCCCAGAGGAGAATCAGAAAAGGAAGCCAGAGAGAATAAGACACTGCCCAACGTCGCAGCACCAGCGAGAAGTACAAACCTGAATCCAAGCCCATCTAGAGCCATGCTATCCAGGGACAATGGCAGTAGCCACTGTAGCTTTCTTGGCTATTTTAAGTGCACTAAAATTTGTAATAGTTTCTGTGTTGCAGTAGCCCACATTTCAAGGACTTAATAGCTAGCTATCTGGGGATAGTCGTCACCATCCAGGATGGTGCAATGATAGGCTGTTACTATCAGTGCAGGGACAGCACTGTGTTAGATCACTATGGTCAGGGGATTCTGCAGTCACCTTAGGATAAAATGGAAGCATATTGAAATAGCCCTGGGTCATTTGTTGGTTCCCAGCCTCGTTATGTCTGAGCTTGCTCATAAGTCCCCAAACAGCTACAGAGATCCTGTTTCCAAATATCTCCAGGCAGCCTTCCCTGTGCAGCACACACCTGCCTTTACAACCCAGTTTGCGTCTGAGTTACCACCAAGGAACGATGTATTTTCATTACAGGAGGAGAGTGGATGTATGTATTCTTCTAAACGGCAGGGGGAAAAAAGCACAATCTTATGGCAGAAATTGAATTTTCTTATTTCTTCTGGTGTCCAAGGCTTTGAACCCTTCCACAACATGAACAGCTTATCTTGTTCCACTTGATCAAAAACATTTCATAATGCTGGCTCCTTCTACAAGGTCACCTTGAAATCTCTTTCCTGCTTGAAGCCTCCTGAATCTTCTTTAGCCTAATAGAAACATTCTTGAAAACCGAGTCAACTGGACTTGCTCAACCCTGTGCCCTCTCTAAGAAAATGGCATCTCACCTCTCTGTAGTAAGTTACCCAAAAGAGGAAAATAGCCGAGATGCACTACAGTCTAAGCAACATCAAAACTCCGGAGATTTTAAAATCTCTAGATTGTCCCAATATCTTATAGTCCATGGTAACTTAGGCTAACAGAGAGACTTAGTTTGATAAACCATTAGGAGGAAGCTGGAGTGGGCTGGGGAGCTAGCTCAATTGGTAAAGTGCCTGCTGTATAAACATGAGGATTTGGGTTCAACTCTAGGGACCTATATATATATAAAAAAATCCAGGTGTGGTTGTATGTGTCCAGCTCTGGGAAGTTAGAAAGAGATAAATTCTGAGGTTCACTGGGCAGCAACCCTAGCCAAGCCAAGAAGAGACTCTAGAACTAAAGATGGATTGTGCCTAAAAGACAAAAAAGGATGACCTTAGGCAAATATGTCACACACACACACACACACACACACACACAC
>NW_022196904.1:106104142-106114673 GCF_008632895.1 Mastomys coucha
CACACACAGACACTCAGAGAAAGAGACAGAGAAACAGAGATAGAGAAAAACAGAAAGACAGGATGGAGAGAGGGAGGTGAATGGATAGAGAGGGAGAGAGAGAATTTCACATGAGATCTGTTCTGTGGGTTTTAACTTTAGCTTGATACCATTTGAAACAGTATTAAATGAAAAGAGTGTTTGGGACACTTGTTAAAGACACAAGGAAAAAGGAGTGTCATTAATACACTGGGCCTTTGTAGTAGCATAGAGTTTGGGCTGAAATCCAAATCAAGAAGTGAGTATTTATAGCCAAAGAACGGACTGGTAGAGGCTGGATGGAGGCTAAGAATAAGCTCGGGTGTCTTGCTAAAGGCAAAGCAGGTGTCACAATAGTGAGGGTAGGGTATTTTCAATAAATAGATTCTTCTGGAACTGGGATAGTGAGGGTAGGGTATTTTCAATAAATAGATTCTTCTGGAATTGGAATACAAGACACAGAGATAGAGCAGATATCAAAGGTCAAGGTCTAATCAAAAAGAGGATCTTTGCTAGCGTGAGGTGAAGGTAAGTCTTTGTGAGATCACATGTTATGGCCCTAACTCTTTCCCTTTCTGGTTGGGTGGCCTGGGATATGATACGTAAACATCTGTGACTTGGCTTCTTCAATTCCTAAGTGCGGAAAGCCAGGTAGAAGTTATTGTTGAAGGTAGCCCTTGAGACTGAGAAATGTTCTCTGTTGGAGGCTCAGCCATTATCATATTCAGCAGTTCTTCAGCCACGGATACCTTCTACCTGGGATCATCTGCTCCATTTGGCTTCTGTTGCCACATAATCTTCCACCCAGCTGTTTCCACCATGTCTCCAGAAACAGCTAGACACAGCCACAGTCCAGCATGGTGGAAGAAGGATAGTTTCAATTCATAAATTATCTATTCTCAACCACATTTTAACCACACATTTTAGAGATTAGGGTGAATGAACCTGTGGGTGAATGAACTACAAAGCCACTTGCTCAAGCCAGCATGGGTTCAGCATACAACCCAGCCCCATGTCCACTTGACCCTAGCATATTCTCTTCCTGACCACAGTCTCTCCCTTAACAAGGCACTGTGATGTGCAATATATCTTAAAATGAAAGCTTGGACACACAGAGAATTGCCCCAGTAGACTTCCCCAGGCTGTGATCTGTCCTTGGCTGTATCCTTCTGTCTTAACCCTTTCCACTGCACCCGGTTTCCTGTGATGATTGCAGCTCATGTCTACTTTACCTTCCTACCCAGATTTCCCACCTTTCACCAGATGTTACACTCAGATCCTAAAGCTCACATTTTTTCCACTCTTTACCCCTTCGTGTTTGACACCCTTTCATATACATTCCTGCAGTCCTCGGCATCTTGCTCTGGACATGAGAGCAGCATCCCCTCTCTACCAACACCAAAGCTCAGAAAAGGGCTTCTGTCCCAGCCTGGTCCAGAGGATGGAGCTACCAGCCCCCATTTGACTTCTGTCAATTGAGAAGTGACAGCCCAGGCCTAGACATAGGAACTTTGCTTCCAAAATGTGCTTCTACCACACAAAGCATTCAGGACATCATGAAGCTTTTAAATTGTTTTGAATGGTAACCTTTAAATCCCTTTCCAGGCTAAAGGGACTCATGACTTTTTATTTAGGATGTGTTCTCTTCTCTCTCTTTCTCGGTTCACTGGCTTTAGACTTATTATCTTCCATTTGTCTGCATTACATTGCCTTTCCCACTGACTGCCTGAATCACCTGCAATAACCCAGGTCAGTTCTATCTCAGGCTCTCGTTGGGATGGGTGTTAGTACATCATGCTCCTAATAGCCTATGAGAGCCATACCCAGGACAAGCTGAGTGAGAGATTACCCCAAACCCAAGAACAGGCTAAGGAGAGAGAAGAGGGGATTACTGCTGCAGGAACTCTAGTTTTCTACGCAGGTTTTCATGTGTAAAATCGGGATAACCAGTCATTGAAGGAGTAATGATGGGTAAACATGTAGAAGAGATTGGTTCTAGAGCCCCTACCAACACTCAGGGCTACCAAACTCTGCTCAACTCTCTTGGGCAAAATAGCCTAATATTTCTATATAACCCTGCCTTCTCTTCCCGTGTACTTGAAGTCACTAAGTCACTCATTATTCCTGGTACATTGTCAGTGCTTTGAATGTGGTTACTGAGCTCTGTTGTTGAGAGAATAACAGCAAGGGGCATCTGTACATGCTCAGCACTGACACTATTTTTGTGAATATTTCCAATCCACTATGGGTTAGAATCACAGAGGTCATGGAATGAATGTGAGAGAAACATAAAGAGACCACTGCAGATGAAGCCCTGCTTTAAAATGTAAGTTGAAATACATTAATTGTAGGATAAAAGATACTGTGAACACTGCTAGTAAATTAAGAGGGTCAGAGTGCCCAGCACAGCATCTGAGGAATGGTGAGAACCTGATAAATAGTAGTCAGATATGGGTATTTCTGAAGGGATGGTTAAATAGCGGTCCACGTCTCCTACCCAGAAATCTACTCTCTGCTCAGCCTGACATCATTTTATACTGAGTTACAAACTCTTTTATTTGTTTATAGGAGTACAGTTGCATCGCACACAATGAAGTGTGAATTGCTTTTATTCTCACTAGCCTATTTATTGTTCTTATTCCCACACTGCTGACAACACTTGGAAGGACACTTTGTTTCCTTGATCTCCAGTGTTGGTGGCATTGGACTAATGACAAACTTGTGTTTTATACACAAGATATCAGTTGTTTGGTTCAAAAGAAAATATAAAGTTTAAGTTTTGAAAAAACCCAAAGACATGCATACTCTATTGGTGATTATCATGTATTTGAATTAAGTTATTGCTTTTACATACATGTGTGTGTACACACACACACACATACATACACTCATTCTCTCACTCAGATATTTATATGAACTCTGAGAGTTCCACAGATAGATGCATGCATAGACACTCATATAGTGTTGGGCAGTCAACTGCATTTGTGAAATGAACAGAGGAAGCTGTACAGTGAGCATTTGCTCAAGCAGCTACATCACACTGGGAGACTATAAAAAGTGCTAATGGAATTGCAGAATAGACAAAAATCACCCCTTGACCTCTAGTCCCATGCTGTCTTGTTGGAAAAATCTAGTAAATAAATCTTCTCTATAAGAGATGTATATATAGTCTAGGTTTTTTACCCACCTGTGTATACACAGAGCAATCAAATGCACACATTTTAGCATGAGAGTAATGGGAACACATCCACCCACAGGCAAGACTCCAGGAGTCCTGTGCTTAGATACCCGTGCATGTAGGCCCCCATCTAAGTTCAAAGTAAACAGGTTGCTGCAGTTACATGGACAGCTACACAATGCAGAATAAATATGTAGGGAATGACTACCACCTTACAAACAAAGGAACAAAGTACAAAGAGGTTTATTAATTTAAGCTTCACCATAAGGAACTTCCAAAGGCTCCTGCAGGAGATTCTGTACCAACCACAGTAACCATCAAAAGAGGAAAAAGTTGACTTTAAAATCCTTGATGTTCTAGCTCCATGTCCCCCCTGAGCACATTGACAGTGACTTTTAGAATCTCTGAAACACTGGGAGCAGTTGCTCTGGCCAGTGATCAGGTCTTGGGTGGTATGTGGATGTCTGGGGGATGCTTTCTTCCTATGCTCAGGACCTCTGGCCTGTGTAGTTGATGCACAGTGGAGTAAGCCTGCTGTCAGCTGGTGTGTGAGCTGGAGGAAGACAAAGGGCTGAAGTGTGGTGGGAATTGGCCTCTTCATTGCCCTCAGGCTGCATGCTGAACTTTCTGAAATTGCCAAAAGGTCTTACTGTGGATCCAGCTGCCTCCAAGTTGACCTTTTCAGTACAGGGAAAAGTGCTCAGTGCCTCCCATTTGGGTCCATAATGGATTAGCTCTTCAAGCCGGTCATCCATTTCTATTTTGCTCCTGACCTTGGGGAACCACCCCTGTGCTCTAATCTTATACATGTGATGACAAATTCATCTAGAAAGTAGTTCTCAGCTGGAGCGGGATATTGCGTGAGTTACTTTTCTTGTTGATGTGACCAAATACACAACCAAAGGGCAACTTAAAGGAGCAAGGGATTGTGGGATTGTCTTAGTTCATGGTCCAGAGAAATGCAGTCCAGGGTAGACAAGGTGGTGGTGGCGACATCTTAGAAAGTAGTGTAGAATGGAAACCAAGAAAGGGGGATGAGTGTTCATCTGGCCCCCTGCCTTACCCACTTTTGATTCAGTTCATGAATACAACTCAGAGGTTGGTATCACCCAGGTCTTTCAGGATAAGACTTTCCTTCTCAGTAATCTTCTCTAGATACGTTCTCACTGGCATGCCCATAAGTGTACTTCTTAGGTGATTCCAAATCTAGTCAGTTTGACAATGAAAATTCAGCATCCCAGAAACCTCCAGGATGCTGCATGGGTAGTAGGAAGTTACCACACTCTTTGCTCTTGATTGCAGAGGAGACATTCAGGTGATTCATAACTGGGATTGAAACTATGCCCAGCCAATACTTGTAGCCTATCTGTAATTGAATTCTTTCCCACTAAGCATCATTTTTTCATTGACAAAATGAACATGAAAGATCATGTTTTGTGTTCCCTTTGATAAGATGGGAGAAAACCACGTGACTTTTTGGATACACATGAATCTGTGGTCCCCCTTCAAGAAGTCCTACTGTCACCCAGGTGTATGTGAGATACTAGTATCTGTTTGCCAGAGCCCAGGCTTTCTGGCTCAATAGATTGGAACCTATTTGTTCTGCTCTGTCCACTAGCCTTTTGTATACACCCATGATAGACACTGATATAGATGAAGCCTGCCCTGTGGGACTCTGAGTTCATTAGATGAGACAGATGAGCAAACACAGCGATGAGACAAAGGGGGGAGGGGTACATTCTGTAAACAGGGGCAGGGAATCATCCCAGAAGATACAACATTAATGTTGACCAAAGCTCTTCCAATTAATTTCACTAGAAGAGTGTATCTCCTGTAGCGTAATATTTCTGAGTACAGGCAGATTTGCCCCAGGGGACCTTTGAAGTATCTAGAGACATTTTGTCTTCTCATAAGTGGGAACAGATGTTGTTGGCATCTAAATAAACCAAGGATGACACTGATATCTATGTTGTTGGCTCTTTCTTCAACAAATGTTCATTTCCAAATACCCCAAGGATGAAAGACCCCGCTGGTGGTAATAACATGGAAATAAACATGGAGAGTTTTCAAAAACAAACAAACAAATAAACAAATAAATGAAAAAGACAAAATCTTGAAACATGCCTAACATATGACTCAACTCTACCCCTCAAGAATATTTGCTCAGACAGTGCCAAATAAACAGGGGCAGTTACCTAATACAGAATAAATATGAAGAGCATCTCTACCATATCACTAACAACAAAGGAACTCTTATCCAACTGTGCCACCTCACTAAAAACAAAGAAACTCTTATCTGGCTGTGCCTTTCATTCACTTAACAACACATATCTTAGCCAGGTAATGAAAGCTCATGACTTTAATCCCAGCACTTGGGAGGCAGAAGCAGGTGGGTCTCTATAAGTTGGAGGCTAGCCTGGTCTAAAGAGTGAGTTCCAGGACAACCAAAGCTATACAGAAGAATCCTGTCTTAGAAAAAAATAAAATAAAACAAAACATACAAAACAAAACAATGTGTATCTCCCCACATCACACTGGAAAAGTATGATTCATTTTTATATGCAAAACTCAGAGCCAGAGACTAACACAAGAGATAGGGCTAACTATTGAAACTCCATAATTCCCAGTAGTTATTTGCAAATAGATTAATCCCCTGCAGATAAGGTTATAAGTTTGGCTGTACAGAAATTTTGTCATACCAGAGGTCAGACATGTAAGCTACTAGCCTCTGCTTACTAGAGAACAAAGACATTACCAATCATCCTACAATTCACAGGATAGAGGCAGTTACCCTAAAAACTTCTTGTCCCATATGTCAGTTGTGCTGGGGTATAGAATCCTGGACTCTACCGCAAATTTCCTTACTGGGCCATTCTGCTCAGAGCCAACTAGCTCTTTAGCATGTGACAGGATTGAAGATTCCTATGCTATGTTGAGTAAATGTTTTGTTTTTTGGTTTTTGTTTTGTTTTGTTTTGTTTTTAAACACAGAATGCCTTGTCTCATAGCTTAAAGTGTAAAGGAACAACTTTGAATTTTTGACTTATTTTTGACTGCAAGATGACTTTTTGTGACAAAATTCTGAGAAAATACAGGGATGTGGGCATTGCAAACCCACCCGTTTACACCTGGTGATGACTTTTTTTGCTTTTTGTTTTTTCTTTTTTCTTTTTCAAGATGGAAATTGGGAAGGCTAGCAGTGAATCCTAGTGAAATATTCATGACCCCATCTAATTTCTAATTCAATTAAAAGGTGCTAATGTAGTTAACTGTGACAACAATTATTTTTGTTAATGAATATATTTAAATGCTTATCAGCAAAGGTGATAAGGACTGTCCACAAGACCCAGGCACAAATGTGAATTTCAATTGGTTTATGGAGAATAAAGGTTGTTCTGTCAAAGCTGGGGACTAAATTCTGAATTTACAAAATAGATAATTTCAGGATAAGCTGTTCAGTTACAACACTAGTCTTCTATTTTCTTCAGAATTCAGGATGGGATTCTTTTAAAGGTGATTTCTTCAACTGCATTCACAAAATAGATAATTTCAGGATTAGGTGTTCAGTTACAACACTAGTCTTCCATTTTCTTGAGGATTCAAGATGGGATTCTTTTAAAGGTGATGTCCTCAATTACATTTGAAAACAGGGTTTGATTTAAAGATTCAAATTATACTGATGGTGCAAAAATCCAAAGATGAGAAACTGAGAAATTCCCATATTTGTTGTTAAGCAAAGGACAGGATCTCTGCAGCTGAGATGTCACAAGATTGTTCCTGGAACATGAATTTATGTACTGAAAGCCCTTTGTACCAGACATTCAATAGAGTTTCTTCCTAAAACCTCATTTCTCCCCTGGGTAGATGGTTGAATAGCAGACAAAGTGTTAGAGCTGGTATACCAGATGTCTAGACACTGTCTCTTGTCCTTACACTGGTATTTAAGTCATAGATTTGATAGTGCCCTATTTCAAACTGTGCCATTAAAATGTGAAATTACCTATTTTAAATTTTACAGTGTTTGCATGACTTTCAAAAAATGGATTTCTGGCTTACAGATGAATAATGTCTCTTTTCACGTTCTTAAATTTGAATCTTTCTCTCTTCCATTAGCAATGAATACCTGCAATGTTGGATGTGAGCCCCTTACTAAAAGCAAGTCTTGTGTTAATTGTTAACTTAACCTGTAAACTAAGAGGTTTGGAGGAAGTCATTTAACCTTGCTGAACCAGTTTCTTCATCTATTAAGGGAGAGTTTAAATATCTTGCATAATTTGCACGGATGTTGGGCAATTAGACAAGTAATACATTATCTTATAGTGGCTTAATGTACATATGCTGATGATTTGGAAATGGCAGTAACTACTGTTGTAATAATTAGTTCCTAAACATTATAATCTCAAAGTATACTACAGAGTTAGTAACACTTTTTTTTCTATTTTGAAACAATTCATCTTTTAATCTTTTAAGAATTTTATATAGGCATATGTGTGTTTGGATCAAGTTTACCTCCCATTGCCTCCTCTACAATTCCCTCTCTATACCTCCCACTACTTTTCCCTCCCAACCTGATGTGCTGTTTTTCTCCCTTTTATTAAAAATAGATTCTTTTCTCATACAATGTATCCTGATTACAATTTCTCCTCCCTCTACACCTCTCAGTTCCTGTCTAGATCAACTCCCTTTCTGTCTCACATTAGAAAAGAGCAGGCTTTTAAAGAAATAACAACAAAATAAGGTAAAATACAATAAGATAAAACAAACACCTATGTATGTCTAAATTGGACAATACAAACCAACAGAAGCCAAAGAACTCCAAGAGAAGGCACAAGAATCAGAGTCCCAACTCATTTAGACACTTGAGAATGCCATAAAAAATACTAAGCTAAAAGCCATAATATATATGCAGAAGACCTGATGTAGCCCTGTGATGTGCTCTGTTCTTAAAACCTCTGATTTCACTTAATGATGGATATATGTGTATTGGTGTAACACCATCTAATGGCACATAAGTACCTTTTCTGGGACCACATCTCTGAAGAATATTGACTTTTCCTTTTCCAGAAACTACTAGTGCCAACAGCTCCTTAACAATTCCTTAACTAGAGGGGCAACTTCATAAGCATCCTCTACCCATGCCAGGATTTTGGTTCCTTGATATTATACAGGTTTGGTGCATGACCTTGCCAGTCTTGTAAATACTGTTTAACTTTAGACACCCATTGTATCTGGCTCTTGAAATCTTGCTGCTTCTCTTCTGAGACAATCCTTGAGCCTTGGGAGGAAAGGGTATGATATAAATATCGCTTTGAAAGTTGAGTACTTGTCAACCTCTTGTTCTCTGCACAGTGACTAATTATAAGCCTCTATATTAATTATCATTTACTGCAAAAATAAGCTCCTTGATGAGGGTTGAGATATGTATTTATTTTGGGGTATAAAGATAAGAACTTAAGGGGAAGTTTACTACCATATACATTTGGCAGAATAATAGATTAATAATAATAATAATAATAATAATAATATTAATAGATGATTTTCAAGAAGCTATGGCTGGCCTGGTTAGTCAAAGGTTTATTTATCCAGTTAAGAGAACCAGGCATAAGCTCCATATTGTGGAGTTGTCTTAATTCATGCCAATGCTCTTGATTCCCCTCTAGAACTTGATGGACAAGGCTATACTGTTGAGGATACCACATGTGCTAGAGTCATAGAACATGGAGAAATCAAACTGCTCCTCATCTAGAAGCTTCATCTCTGGCTAGCTTTCACAGTACTAGAATGTCCTATGCGTACTAGAGAGCAATAGATTTGCTCGGCTGTGAACTGGTGAGCTATAATAACTACTATCTGGCAAGATATGTCCACTGGTATAGTACAAATGCTGTGGTAGAAACCAACCACTTCCTGTTTATTTATGTTTAATTTTTTTAAAAGTTTTTGTTTGTGGTGGCTTGTGTATGTATTTGTGGTGTGTGTGTGTATATGTGTGTGACATAGAGAGAAAATTTGTAGTATATGCACCTTTGTGTGTAAGTAGGTATTTGTAGTGTGTGAGTGTGTGTGCTTGCACATGTATGTGTGTTTATTTGAAGTGTAGTACCTTCATGTACATGCATGTGTGTGTGCTCACATATGCATGTGTATTTATTTAAAGTGTATGCACCTGTATGTATGTGTGTCCTTGAGCCTGCACATGGATGCATGTGCTTATAGGTGACATATTTGTATGCATATATGGAAACCAGAGGATGAAGTTCAGTAACCTGCTTTATAACTTTTTGCTGTATTCCTGGAGATAGGGTCTCACATTGTCCCTAGAGCTAGGCTAATAGTCAGCAAGCCCTAGAGATCCTTCTGTCTCTGCTTCCTATATGTCTAGGATTATAGGCCTCCAGACAACCAGGCCCAGCATTTTCTGGAGGACCAATGTTCGATCCAAACTCAGGTCCTCAAGTGCTTTTTACCACAATGAGCCATGGCACAACCTTCTTAACACTGTTTCTGTTTTGCTGATGAAGAAACAGAAACTCAGGGAAGCTTGGTGATTTGTCTGGTATCATGTGCCTGGTCAGAGGCAGCCTAAGCAGTTGAACCTAACCTAAAGAACACACTATGCTCATAGGCCATATCTCTGTCACAGTTCTTATTTTGCCTCCCTTTAAGTAGCTAGAACCCTTTCACACCTGGCAACACATGTTACCTCCAATTTACTTACAGGTCCTTAAGCAACATCATTTGTTAATGATTTGTTAACTCTGCTGTGTCAAGTAAAATCTGCTATTTTCTCTATATTCTATCTATCTATCTCTCTATCTATCTATCTATCTATCTATCTATCTATCTATCTATCTATATCTAATCTATTTACTATCTCTATATTATACTCATTCTCTCTTTCTACATATATATACATATATATATACATATATATATATAATGATATACATCTTATACTTTCTCTTCACATGTTGTATAAAAATAGTACCCAAACCGTGGGATATCTATCAGTAAGTATGCCCTTCAGGCTGTTTGGAGAGAGACTGGAGGTACAAGCTCCCACAGACCTAGACCACACTCCATAGACAGATGCTTTCAGATGCTAAGGTGACTGACTCTATTCCTAAGACTAAGATATTCCAACTCCCCAAGAAGACTGAGATAAGGAAAGGACAGGCTCAAATATTTGGTTAGTGGCCTCGATTCTGTAAATCAAATCAGCAGACTCTAGCCAGACAGAATGCTGCTGGTGTCCTTTACCATGCCAAAGGAAGCTCCAGGCATTGATTTGAAGAAGTTTGCTAAAGTCGCTGAGAGGCAGGGAGAGAGGAAAGGA
>NW_022196904.1:106114683-106122057 GCF_008632895.1 Mastomys coucha
GAGGGAGAGAGAGAGGGAGGGAAAGAGAGATTTTTTAAAGTCATTAAAATTTCAATCCACGGACCCAAAAATATATGCTAGATGAATGAAATCAGTTGCAAAAAAAAAAAAAAATCCCATTTTCTGATGAAATCCATGTAGCCAGATCGTAGTTTGTTGGTTCCATAAGAAAGGGAAATGGCGGGTGATAGGATACACGGCTTCATTTCTAAAATTGCCTATGGTTAGAGTTGCACATGTCTGAAAAAAGTACAAACAACATTCAACTATAAATCTTATATGTGAAAACTGTGTGGTGTGTGAATGACATTGTCAAAGAACTGTTACAAAAATAAGTCCCAACAGCCCACTCAGGCAATCCGTTGCCAAGAGTAGCGCTGGACTCCTGTTCTCAACGTCCACACACACTCAGTGTTTCCTCAAGGTTTTGTGTGTTCTTCCCTTCCTTTCTCTTGCCATCACTAGGCAAACTGATGGCATCCATATGGTCCCCAGTACACAATGATAAAGATCTTGGAAGCCAAAGAGCCTCTCTCTTTCTTTCTTTTGTAAAGCGTGCTGACTTTCCAATCACGTTAATTTGTTTTTGTATATTCAGGATATACATTTGAAGGGAATTTATACACCACCACCCAACAGCCATCTGCTCCCATGTTTTTTAGCCCACTCTGGGAGTGGCTGGAAGTTGGGAGAGGAAGTTATTTCAGTTTTCTGTTGAACTTCCTACTCAGAACCCTCAAGAGAGAACAGAGTACCACAGGGAAGCGGGGTGAGGGGCGTTCTGCTCATTCTCTAATAGAATTCAGATGTTACTGAGATCCTGAGTCATTGACTTAACCATCCTGAGCCTGCTTTCATACCTTAGATAGAGGATAATCATAGTTGCAGTACCTACTAGGCTCATTGAGAAAATGAAATAAAAGGCTATCTATAAATCACTTGTCTTGACACACAGTATACACTCTGTGGATCAGAGCTATTCATGGTAAGGGCTGTGATTCCATTACAATTGATTTGTGTGGATAGACTTTGGAAGATCGATCTTTTGTCTATTCTAGCACCTCTACCCTAGAGAATGCCCTAGAAATATCTGCCTTCCTGTAGCCCTCCTAGTACTTAAGGTGGTCACTATTCTAGCTGGACTGGGATGTAGACTATAGCAGTTCCTTTGCTATGAATTCAATTCTGATGTCCAGAGAGTGATATCCTGGTGTCCTGGTATCTGAAACTTCACTTGAAGCATCAGTCTCTGTTTAGGTTCTTGAGACCCTCTGACCTCTTGGCATCCCCTTTCATCTCTGAATCTTGACAGTGATTTCTAGAAGAACAAACCAGGGATTTCTAAGGAGAAAAAAATCTAAGAGAAAAAATTGCCTGCAAGAGTGGATTATGCACATGTAGTTCTGTGTATTAGCTGCTCACCAGCAGAAGCGAATAGTCAGGCTTTTCCTGGTATCTGGTTTTCTGGTGCCACAGGAAGGACCAAGTGCATAATTCTACAGGGACCTAAGAAGTGTCTGTCCTTGTAATAAGGGTGGACCTGCTCATGTCCCCATTTCTGCCTGATGCTGCAGCTGCAGGGACCCAAGGGGTGTCTGCCCCTTTTATAAGGTTGAGCCTGCTCAGGTCTTCTTTTCTTCTTATACTGATGACTTATGTTCCATGTGTCCACTATAGTTTTTGGTCTCCAAGTTCAGACTTTGTGAGCCACAGAAACCAACTTCTCCTACTAGGAGAGATGTCCATAGGCTTTAAGGGTGTGTCCAGAAAAGTCATAACCTACAAGACCAGGTGTGGAGGTTTGAATATGTTTGGCCCAGGGAGTGGCACTATTTGGACATGTGGCCTTTTAGAGGATGTATGTCACTGTGGGTGTGGGCTTTGAGAGCTTCCTCCCAGCTTCCTGAGAATGACAGTCTTCTCCTGTTTGCCTTCAGAACAAGAAATCTCAGTTACTTCTCCAGCACCATGCCTACCTGGGTGCTGCCATGCTCCCACCTTGATGATACTGGACTGAACATCTAAACCTGTAAGCCAGCCCCAATTAAATGTTGTCCTATAAGAGTTACCTTGGTCATGGTGTCTGTGCACAGCAGTAAAACCCTAACTAAGACACCAGGTTTGGGGATTAGAGTAGTTTATTTTGAATCCCACAGAAAGAAAAACCCAAACAGTGTTAATAGTGTTGTTTAAAAAAAAAAACAAAAAAACAAAAAAAAAACCTGCTCAGAACCCCATGCTGGAGTTTATAGAGAAACAGATTGCCTGCTGCAGCCATGGCTATGGGGTACACAGCACATTTCGGAAACCTTAAATGGTCAGTGGAGCCCCACCCCACTCTGGTCCACCTTGCTGAGCCAATGATTTTGTTCAGGTACCATGCACAACCGTGACTCACAAGTAGCTGCAACATACAAAAATCCTACTCAGCATGGGTGAGAATGCAAAAAAAGCTATAGATTGAGGAGTCTAGGGTAGCTACTGTGGTGGGCAGCAGTGTCCTGGTCTGAGCCTTGAGTCCATTTTATCACATCCTGTTCATGGATATCTTTGTACCATTTTGTCCTGCCTCTGTTATTAACAGGCCATGAAGTCACTTCTGGATATGAATCTTATTCAGATATAAAATGTATGATTGGATAGGCCTCAGATTTCTTTGTGTGTGTGTGTGTGTGTGTGTGTGTGTGTGTTACATTTGTAGAGGCCAGAGATCAACATTAGGTGTCTTCCTCAGTTGTATTTCACTTTGTTTTTCAAGGAAGAGTCTCACTGACTAGCCAATGAGCTCTAGGGATCCAACCTTCCTTCCAGCACTGCCTCACTATACCTCACATATACTTCAATAGGTAACCGTCAATCACGGCACAGTCCCGGCAGGAACCTAGAAGCAGGAACTGAAGCAGACACCATAGGGAATGCTGTTTACTGGCTTCCTCTTGCTTTCTCTCAGGCTCATGCTCAGCTTTCTTATTCAACCAGGTCCCCAGTGGGATGCTCCCTCCTACATCAATTAACAGCCAAGAAAATTCCACACAGGCATGCACACAGGTCTATCTGATGAAGGCAATTCTTCAACTAAGATTCCATCCTACTAGGAGTGTCTGGTTAACAACCAAGATCAACACCACAGTGGCTAAGGACAGAGATCTAGGTACCTGCACAATTTGGGTAGAGTAGCCATGTCCTCTGAAGATGTCCCTTACAGCATGTCTGATGCCCACTTAGATGTGGCTCTTCTCCACTTAAGGAAGCTGCCACATGTATGTAGAAGAACCATTTTGGCTGCCAAAATGAATCAGTCTAAACCAACACCATTCAACAGAATAGTCCCTGGTAATAGATGTTCTCTGTAACTCTGTCTTGCCCAATACCATAGTTTCTGTCCATGAAAAGTCCTGGACTCTTAAAATGTGACCAGTGAAGTGAGGAAACCAAATTATAGTTTAATTTCATCTGGATTAATATAAATTGAAAAGAGGATCACCAGAAAAGGCCAGTGGTTGCTACATGCGGCCCATTAAATAGCTTCCATATTGGATGGAGGTCAGGAGCCTGCCTTCAGTCTCCTTTATAAACAGCCACATCACAAACTATCTGGGGACAGTAAATGCCATGAAAGAGAGACATGAAACTGGGCAGATTGTGATCTTAAATCCTGTTCAAACTTAATGCAAGACACAGGAGTTGGTTTGATGGAATGCTAATTAGTAGTTTCAGGGCTAAGAGAATACACTGTGGGTACACAAACCTGGAGGGATTAAAAGGAATATTTTAATAATACAAGAAGAAACCGTGGAAATTAAAATATGATTGGCAACATTAAAAACTAAATAGAAGCACTGAGTGACAGAATTAAAACTTAAATGAAAAAAATTGACTTTGTGATCTTGAATTATCTAACCCAGGTACACTCCCAATCCACAGAGCAATAATATAAAAATTACAACAGAGAAGCTGCCACATGAAGGAGAGATCCAAGGAACACTAGGTTTGTCGAAGGAGGCGTCTTCAGAGAACACAATAGAACTAAAGAAGTGCCCAAGAAAAAGCAGGAGAAAAAAAATCTAGTCATTGCTCAGGATACTGAATCCAACTTTCAATGCCGCTCTCAAGTAAGGGTTAATCACAGAAGAAACACAAGAGTTTAAATATCATAAAATGCACTCTTGTGTGAAATACTGAACTGAAACTGAATTTTTATTTAATAAAACATGGAACACAAGGAGTAGAGTATAGAGAAAAATGACAGTACCTTGCAAGGACTGCCTCTCAGAAAGGAGGTCTGAAGATCGGAGATTTGTTGGCTGGTGAGATGGCTCAGTGGGTAAAGGCACTTGACCCTGAGCATGACATCTGAGTTCAATCCCCAGGACCCACAGGGTAGGAGAAGAGAACTGATTTCTGCAGGTTGTCTTCTGACTTCTACACATGCACAGTGGCAGGTGCATATCACACACACACACATGCATACATGCACACACACAGACACATGCATGAACAAAAACACATGCATGTACATTCACGTACACATGTGTGAAAAGAAAAATTTTAAAACCTACTTACGTTTGTAAAACTTTTAACATACACTGTAAAGAAGGCTTTACCAAGGGCAAATACTTGATTAGTTAGCTAAAATCTACAAGACAGAAGCCTTAAGAGATGAAAGTAAGCACTCCAGGAAAAGTTAAGATAAAAGTTGGTTGAACAATTCAAACTCAGTGTCCCAGTACTTTGGAGACTAAGACATGAAGTTCATAAGTTTAAGGTAATCCTTAACCATAGTGAGACTGTGCCTCAAAATACAACCGATAGGAATAAAGCTAATACAGGGTTAGCATAATCAAAGGAAACTTGATTACCTACTACAAACAAATACTTGGGGCTGGAGAGGTGGCTCTGAGGTTAAAAGCACAGATGACTCTAGCAAGGACCCAGCATTCCCAGCACCCACATTGGGTGGTTCATAATTACTTGTAACTCTAGCTCCGAGGATTTCCCATGTCTTCTTCTGACCTCTGCAGGTGATTGTATTCACACCTACACACATACAACTAAAAATTAAGTTAAACTAAAATCTTTAAAAAACACTATTGGAGTTTTATATTAGAGAAAGTTGACTGTACATTGGGGAGGAGATGACATAGTTGGCCCAGAAATAAAGAACAAAGTACAAATGGCAGGAAAGATTGACAAGGATCTTCTCTAAGGAAGGATTTTTTTGGTTAAAGATTATGTCTCATTGTATTTTATTCCTATTCTATTAAAATACTCTTGTTTTATGAAATGTTAACCTTAGGTCAGTTGCAAATTATTTTGAAATCTTCACTCCTGTAAAAAGAATCTTAAAGTCTAGCCTCAGGACATTTGAGTTAGCTAGATCAGATTTAAGGCTCATATCAGGAATTTAGCAATTATAATATCTATGGTTGCAGAACTGTAATTACATTTATCCCAAATCTTTATATCACTTTTTTTTTTTGCATTAAGAAGTCAAACTTGATGATTGAAAGAAATTCAAATGATTAAAGCTCTGTAAAACACATGAAAGCATGCACACGCTCGCTCGCTCGCACGCGCGAGCACACACACACACACACACACACACACACACACACACACTAGGGTTTCTAAAGACGAAGCTGGCTTATGGTAGATTTGGAACAAAACTAGAGTGTAGAACTCTTGTTTGTTTTACATGTTGGAAAACTGAAGCGAACATGTCCTGAACTTCCAAGAATGAGAAGAGAAGGGTGGGTTCCAGACATAGGTGTCATCAGAATGGAGTCTGCCTTCATTTTTGAAAATGCCTTCTTCACTGTTGGTTTTCTCCTTAGACTCCTTGTGGTGAGAAAATGGCATCTAGTCACCAGGTTTAATCAGCATAGTTCAAGTCTCATTGTAATTAAGCTGGACCTCTTTCATCCTTATCTTAGAGCATCTTGTTGGCTCAGCTGAAGTTGTATGACCCTCCCTGAGTCAATCACAATAAGCATGGCAGTATACACTCTTTTGTGGGTGGTCTGAGCCTCACATCCTTCCCCAGCACAGGAAGTTGCTTTGACTCTACCCAAAGTACTTGGCCTGAGCCTCACTGAGCAACTAATTAGAAAAATCTAGGCCCTCCACATTAGAAAAGGACAAATGTTATTGTCTAACTCTAACCTCCTTCCTTCAGATTTGGAAAAAAATACACATGATTGAAATGTGATCAATCTTTCCTCTCAGAAGGTCACATTCTCACCATCCTGTGTCAAAGGTGGGAGCTATCAGGCCAGAGAATTTGGGTGCATTTTTAATGAAAAAAAAAAAGAAAGAATTTTTGTTTGAGTGCTGTCTAAAGGACCATGGCTGCCTGAACGACAGCAGCAAAGTCACTGCTATTTTCTGTCTTCATTTATGGCACATTCACCGACAAAAGCAGCCACTGCCCAGAGTGATAGCTTTTGATAAACGGAAGCCTTCCAGGTTTTCATGAGCTGACCCTGTTGCAGTCATTGATTGTGGAAAATCAATGGAGACTCTGAGACCAGAGACAATGATCTCAACTCTGGACTCCTGCTGAATTGGCTAACTCTAAGCACTAAATTCAGGCTGGAACTGGTGTTGGGAATGTGTCTGCTACCACTTATGGAATGGTCTTCAGGCCCATCTGGGAGAGATCAATCAGGAGACTAAACAAAGGATACCCAGCCTTTCTTGAACTTGGAATATAGTAGAGATTATGGTGCTCAAGTTGAAAACCTCAGCTCTACACATGTTCAGAACGAGTCAGGGCATCTAGTTCAGACAGCTGCCAGCCCCAAAGGTGTCTCTAATGAGAAAGTGCCATCTGCATGGCACACTTTAGGAAGCTACATGGAAGTTTGGCATGAATGGAAGGTACCTTGCCTTGCTTGGATGTAGACCTTCAATAGGCTCCAATAGTTCTGAAAGCTCAATAGTGCTTGTCATCTTCTAGGAAAAAGCATCTGTTTTTATCACACACCTCAAAAGACTTATTTTTCCTGGACTATGATCATGTAAATTTTTTTATTTCGTATCTTGCTTTTTAAAAGTGCTATTTTGTTGTTTTTGTTTTCAGATAATAATTACCTGTTGCATTAATTGCTCTTCTTTTTACTGTGGCAAACTCCATTGTTAGGAATTAAGAGTTTGGGGCAGGCGGTGGCGGTGCATGCCTTTAATCCCAGCACTTGGGAGGCAGAGGCAGGTGGATTTCTGAGTTTGAGGCCAGCCTGGTCTACAGAGTGAGTTCCAGGACAGCCAGGGCTACACAGAGAAACCTTGTCTTAAAAAAATAAAAATTAATTTGATTCCCCCTTTTAAGAAGGAATGAAATGTCTACCTTTTGGTCTTCCTTCTTCTTGAGTTCCT
>NW_022196904.1:106122992-106135162 GCF_008632895.1 Mastomys coucha
TAAATAAAGAAAATATCTAAAAAAAAAAAAAAATCAAACAAAAAAAGAAAAAAATTAAAATTAAAATTAAAAAAACAACAACAACAAAAGGAATTAAGAGTTTGTCTTGATCCGTGGTTTGAGAGGATACAATTCATCAAGGCATGGTGGAGTGAGTATGGGGCGACTGTCACATTGTGTCCCAAGTCAGGAAGCAAGGAGGTGGATGCTGATGCTAATCTATCTTCCTCCTTTGTTTTCCCCTTCTATTCCACCTGCCAATGTCTTGGTGCTCTCCATATTCAGGGTAAGTCTTCCCTCCTCACTTAAACCTCTTTTGGACCCAGCTTCACTGCATGCTCAGAGGTGTATCTTCTAGGTGATTCTAAATCCAACCAAATTGACAACTAAGATGAACGTATATATTTATGCAATGCAATGTGATTTTCAGTTTATATATCTATCCATTGCAATTTTTTTTCAAAAACCCACAACCATGTATTTTAGGTAAACTTGAGTGGAATCACACCTCTGCTACCAAATATGGACTCAAGGCCATAAATTTCCATTCTTTCTGATCATGGAGATTGGGTCCAAATGGGGCCAATTAAAAATGAATAATGGGGTTTGAATATAGAACTTTATAGGAATATTAATCTTTTTCTTTAGAAATGAGTTTGTGGATATCTAAATCCACCGATCTTATTTATTTATGGGAGTGGAAGGAGGAATGAGAACAAGAGAGCAAAAAACAGTAGCGTGAGGCAAAGCATGTGCTTGCTCCCAGTGTTATGAATGCATGGGTTTAATACAAGAAAAACATGTGCACAGGTTAAAAAATGGACATTACAAAAGAATGCTTGTAAAAAGTTCTCTGTAGGTGAGGGGGCTGGAGAGATATCTCAGGAGTTAAGGGCGCCTACTGCTCTTGCAGAGGACCTGAGTTTGGTTCCCCATGTCTGCTTGCTCACACTCACCTAGAACATCAGCTTTGGGAAATATAATGCCCTCTTCTGGTCTGCATGGTCACTGCATGCATATATATATGTAACAATAAAATAGATCTTTTTTAAATTTTTATTTAATTTTTATTTTACTTTTTACACCCCATATTCCTTTCCCGCCCCCCATCTACTCTCCAGCTGCTCCACATCCCATACCACCTCCCCACTCTACCCAGTCTCCATGTGGATGCCTCCACCCCCCACCCCACCTGATCTCTAAACTCCCTGGGGCCTTCAAAAATAGATCTTTAAAAGATTCTCCTATTGAGAACTAAAGTATTGGTGGCACATGCTGGGAGGCAGAGGCAGGAGAATGAGTTTGAGGCTACCCTTGTGTACAGAGTGAGTTCCAGGACAGCCATGACTATACAGAGAGTCCCTGTCTCAATGGGGGAAAAAACCCAAAAGAAAAATAATAGATTCTTTCATTGTAAATCAGATGTCAGCATCAAGTGTCAAATCCTGATTAATATCAAGGGAAGAGGTCATTATAATTTTTACAATGTAGCTTACAATGTGATTTTAAAATTGGGGGAAATACAAATGGGTATTATAAAAGACAAATCTTTGAGTTATTCTTTCACCATTTAATTTCAAAGTAGTACACTTTGGTCCTGCCTCTTATTCCTCTGTAGCCATTCTTCTAGGGGAGGCATGTTGGAGGTCAGATCCTTGTGCCTAAATAGCAAACCTCATCTTGTGAATGTACACTCAAGAGTTGCTTTCAGGAACCATGAGAGGGATATTTTAAGTAATCTCCAACTTTCTCTCCCTCTCTTTTATCTCCTATATCCTATGAATAGGATAGCCATGTGATATCCTCTAAACCCACAAAGTGCCTCCATCCCTCAAATGCCCTGTTGAAATCCAAGTTCTAGCTGATGGCTGTCACTGAGACTAACTCCATGAGAATCACTTAGGACCAGTGAGTTCATAAACTCAGCCACTGGGAGTTGTCTTCAGTAACATCTTTGATTACTGTTTCGGTGATGTCTTTCATACGTTTTCACCAGCAACGGCTCTCTGTTTGGATGCACTGTTCACCATCTGCTTGTGTGTTTGTTCTCCTTTATATTGTTTCCAGTCCAGTCCAGCTTGTCCTTCTCTAGCATTCCTGATTCTGTCTCTCTGCACTGTGACTGTAGAGCGCTGCATCTTTAAATGTGATTTTAATTCTACTCGTGATTTTTAACAACTGTGTTGTTTCTTTTATCATCATTTAACGTTCTCTTAGCTGTGCATTGCTCCTACTTTGGTAGTGCATCCTTGTCAAATAGTTTATAGATTTTTGGTTTTCTTTCTATAATAAAACACATTAAGAAATACCTGTAATTTTCTTTGAAGTTGACCTTCTGGACCCACTGTTTTCCTAGCTTTGCTTTCATTTGAGCAGGAGACACATAATGTTCAGAGCCATGAAGGACTAGGTAGGTGCTCTGGGGTGTGCTCTCTATAGTTGGGTGCTTTTACTGAGAGTCAAGCATCCTCTGCTTCTCAGCATGTGTGTGTGCATGTGTGTAGGTGTGCATGAGTGTATGTATGTGTGTGCATGTGTGTGTGCATGTGTGCATGTGTGTGTATGTGTGTGCATGTGTGTGTGTGCATTTGTGTGCATGTGTGTGTGCTTGTATGTGTGTGCATGTGTGTGTGTGTATGTATGTATGTGTGTATGTGTGTGTGTGTGTGCATGTGTCAAATGCCATGACTCAGGGATCTTCCTGCCTCTGCCACCCCAGCCCTAGGATTAAAGGGTTTTGCGTTGTTGCTGTTTTGTGTTGTTTTTTTAATTTTCACACATGGGTTCTTGGGGTGGAACTTGGGTTCTTATGCTTGCAAGCCCATGCTCCTCAGCCCTGCATTAATACTTCTAAAACATGTTACTAAAGTCACCTGGGAGGCATTTTACAGCATGTCTTACTAAGCCCCATCTCTGTTTCTGAGTCAGCAGGTCAGAAGAGATACCCCAAGGAGGTAGGTTTCCAGCAAGATCCCATCTAGCACTGCTGCTGTGGGGCCACACTGGAGACCAGTGCTCTAGTTAAGCCGCTGACTCCCTGACATGCTGGAACAGGACACATAAGAGAAAAACACAAACTATGACATGCACTGCTGCAATGGATTGACAGCTCTGGGTGTGTGTGTGTGTGTATGTGTGTGTGTGTATGTACCTGTCTGTGTTTTGTGAGTATGCATATGCATGTATGTGTGTGTATTTATGTGCCTATATATGAACATTTTTGCATATGTGTGTGAGTGTGTGTGTACATGCTGTGTGAATCTCTCTCTGTCACTCTCTGTCTCTGTCTTTGTCTCTCTCTCTCTCTCTCTCGTGTGTGTGTGTGTGTGTGTGTGTGTGTATGTGCGTGTGTGTGTGTGTGTGTGTGTGTGTGTGTGTGTGTGTGTATCATGATAGCTCTTAAAGTGTTGCTGTTCTCATTTCCTAACCAACGCCTGTTCTTGGAACTGAGTTCTGAGCTGTTGGAGGTATGCTGGGTGATGACACGCCGATGCTTATGTTTAGTAATGACCCTTGCTTAGTTCTTTGATGCAGAGGTAGGTATGGAGACTAGAGGAGCAGGAGGAGCAAGGAGGCAGAGCACAGGGCTGCTGATGAGGGACCAGCATTACATTTCCCATTTTTATTCATGAGCCTTGTTAGTGGAAGCAACCATCTGGCTCTGGCAGGAGGTTGATGCTAAGCCCTGGTGGAGTGAGAGAAACCACCAAAGCAGACTTTCCCTGTCTTTAGCTGAAGGACCCACCAGCTGCTCTTCCTCACATTGGAAGGAAAGGGCACTTTCCAGAAGAGTCTATGCTCGATGTTTATGCAGGTTGATGATGAGCCCACTCTGAGGTGGGGGCTGGGAAGAGGTCTTGTGTTTGGGGTTGAAATAGTCACCTCCATACTCCTCCTTGTTTGCAAAGAAGAAAAGGCTGGCACTACCTTCCCCATTCCTATGACCCTTGAGGGTACTTAGAGAGGTCTATTAGGGAGGACTAGGAGTGGTAGAGGTGGTGAGGTAACCTTGGGCAAAGATCAGAGCAATAGAGTCATTGAAAAATAATCCTAATTATGGAAAGATCCTGAAGTCATCATTATTTCCTGCCACTGAAAGGAGTAGCTCACAGTGGTTGTGGAGTCCTGAGCTGCACAGACTGACCTTAGAAAGTGAGTTTGGGGTTAGCTTCTATCAGAAAGAAGCTAGATGGCAGCTGGTGGGTGGGGCCAGCATCTTACAGATGTTTATAGGAGATGGGCACAGTGGTGTGTAGCTGCAGTGCCAGAACTCAGGAGGCTAAGGAAGGATGATCTCTAGTTCAAAGCCAGTCAGGGCCATGTAATAATATCTTATCTTTAAACAATGTAGAAGGAGCCATCTCCCCACAGCTTTGTCACTGTTCCTGATAGCAAGCATCTATGTACCTTCAATTTAGCTGCTGTTAGATATCTATCAATCTTCAGTTTGACAATAATCTGAGAGTCAATGCAAGTGACAGGACCCAGTTAGGAGGACACCCATATCTAAATGTACAGGAAGGAGGCTGGTGACAGGTAAGGGAATTCAGGTCAGAAAACATGATGTGTTCCTGATTGTGTAACATGGTGACTTCAGGTCTCATTTCATTAACAAAACAGAACAGTGCTTGTTAAACTTCCCTAATGTGAACATCATGCTTTGCAGAGTCATTGGCTTCTCTCTGAATGCACTGTGCTTAGATACGTGAATGAAATTGCCAGTGGAATGACTTGTGTGGGTGGTGGCTGAACTGTGCCAGTCCCGTGTGAACATGGCCCCTGTACATGACGGCTGCACTGTGTTAGTGCATGGATCCTTCGAGGGATGGCTCCATTGTGTGGGTATCCTGTATGTATGGACCCAGACTAGAATGAAGAATAATACTGTAGTCTTTAATTAGCAGGTAACTCACCCACCTTTCTGATCCTTTTCTTTCCTCTTCTCATCCTCTTTTCTTCTTCTTGTATCTATAAAAGGCTGGAAGAGATTGCCTGTAAGACCCACAGAGATTAATTTAAGGGCTGATGTCTCACCCCTTAGAAATGGTTTCCTGTCGTCTTCCCACTTCGGGAACTAAACCTCCAGAGTGGTTTTTATTCTAGTGTTGCTAATGAAGGCAGCTAGAGGTTGAACTCTGAATCCTTTGAAGGTAACTTGTTATCTTCTATATTTTAAGAAATTTCTCTTGGTATTTTGTGTTATACAATCTCACTCTGATATATTAGAGTAAGGCTTTCTAAACTTTTTTTCATTTCAAAACTACTTTTCATTTTAAAAGTTTTTACATGACCCGGTTCATGTAAGTATATAAAATAGAACTCTATAATTAAACATTACAGTCGTAAGGAAATTTATTTTAAAATAATCTTGTGGTATATGTATGATTGTACCATTTGTTAAAGGCTAAGGAAAATTTGTATGGTAATGAGGTGGATTGCTCATTTACTTCTATTTTAAAATTAAATTTTGACTGATTATTTGATACTACAAGATACTGGGCATCTTCAGTATTTTTCAGAGTTTTCTCTATTTTGATTTTATAGTTGTCAATGCTGAGAATGCCACTTCACATAAAAGTGTTTTACAAAACAACACAAGGATATTTAGGGCATTTCAAAAATTGTTGGAAGTTCTGTCCAAATCCCAGCCCTAAAACTCATTAAACTGCTTCTTTTTATGAACCAGCAACTCAAATGGAAAAATTTAAAGACATCAAGTAATGTGACATGGTGCAATCCAAAGGCATACTCATCTAGGAGCAATAGTAAGAATGTGTTAAAAGTCTTTATTTCTGTGAGACAGAGAAGCTTTGTGGATGCAGCAATAACACAAAGGATGTTCTTGGACCTTCAATGAGGAGTCTCAGCAGAGTCTAGTGGCATCATGTCAGGTGCCACCATACAAAGTGCAAAATGCACATATGTGTGCTCAGCACTGTGCTGTCAGAGATCCTTCATCCATTCGTTGTGTTCCCAGCTGCTCTTTTAATATGTCTTGCTTCCCAATTCCCTAATTCTTTTTTCATGTATGTTTAATTTGCTGTTGAAACTGTTTATTGAGTTTTAAAACCAATTATTATATTTTTATAATAAACCTGTCGACTCCTTTTAATCTAAATAATGCTTGCTAGTCTATTATGGTTGTTTTAAGATTTGTTTTATTAAACAAAATAGTAGACTTGAAAACACAGACACAGGAAAAAAACACAACAATCAACTGTATGACATATTTAATTTTTATAAGATGAACATCATCCAAGGAAAAAAATAAAAATAAAATCTTTGAGCTGAGCATGGTGGTGCATGCTTGTGACACCAGCCCTCAGGAGGTCAAGGCAGAAGGTCCAGGAGTTCAGTGTCAACCTCAGCTATAAGGGAACTTTCAGACCAGCCTGGATACAGGAGGCCTGTCTCAAAAACCAAAGACAATATTGCTTTGCCAGGTACTCTTAAGAGCTAAGAGTAGTCCCATACACCCTGGTCCTCCTGGTCCTTCATCTTTTCCCCAAACGCTCACTCACCATATTGTTTCTTTTTGTTTGTTTTTTTTCTTCAGTAACTGCTTCCTTGCATTATCTTTACACAGTTTACTGGAAAATGTATATATCTGGATCATAGACACTGATTTTCCACAAATATTAAAACTTCATATACCATTTAAGTATCTCTGTTGCTATCGTGTTCTTCTCCATCCCTTCTTTTTCTTATAATTTACCTGGTGCAGAACCCAAGCTATTTAGCTTACAGATTTTTCCACAGTCTGGGGAATTTATATGTTTACTCTTGGTACAGTCTAGGATTTTCTGTCTTGTATATGTTTTACAATTAGAAGCAAACGCAAGGCTCATATGACACTGATTTATAGGCTTAGTGGAGAGGCCAGATGTACGTGGAATTTGACAAGACTGGAGAAACCATGAAACAAACACCTAGGTGAGTCTCATTGTCTCAAATCAGCAACAGTTGATGCTTAACAACTGGTATAATTACTACTACTACTACTACTACTACTACTACTACTACTACTGCTATTAGCATAGAAATCCATCTTGTTCCCTTCCAGCCAACACACACACACACACACACACACACACACACACACACAGACACACCAACACAGAGGTAAACACACATGTGCAAATGCAAACTCACAGGCATGCACACACTTGCACACACATGAGCAGATGCATGCACATACACATATGTACACACATTCACGTGTGTGCATGTGCACATGTGCAGGTGTGTGTGTAATTACAGAATTTGATATTTCACTTTCAGCAGCTGTTTCAGATGATGAGTTGCAACAAACCATGTAGTTTAAGTTATCATAAATCATTCTCTTAAGCTCAACATGGTCCCACTGCCTGAAATGAGGACTTAGTAGCCTCATGTTTTCTTTAGAGTTTCCAATGAGAAATGTGTTTTCTGGCCTTGTCTGGAATCTGGAGCTATATCGTTTTCTCATGCTCTTTCTTCCATCTTCAAAGACAGCAGCCTAGAATCTTCAAATCTGCTTCCATTATTATCCCAGCTTCTGCCTCCTCCTATAAGGTTCTTCAAGTCAAGTCTAGCTCCACCAGAGAGTTCAAGAGACTCTTTAACATCAGGTGTTTGTGTCTGTGGTATGTACTGAGAATCTAAGCCAGGGTCTGATGTATGCTAAGCATACATTCTGCCACTGGACTGCCCCTCTTGCAGGATATAAACAGGTATGAAAGTCCCTTTCCTATCATGTAGGGTTATATTGCCTGATCTAGAGATTAAGTGGGACTTTAAGGGACTGTCATTCAGCTGAGCACTATGATGCCCTGACATTGTTATTTGGTCTTTATTGTCCATCAATAACTCTTGGATAATGAAGCATGTTCAGCTGCTGTGTGATCACTAAGATATTCACAAGGTAAATGAAGAAATGTGTGATTGTTTTAATTTGTTCTCCAGTTTTCAATAATGAACTGGTTTCCTGAAATGCCCAGAAGGTGGCCATTTTTAAAACATCATTATGAAATCATAGGCTTAAAGATATTTGTATTTTAATACAATACAATTATTATCATCATTATTATTACTATCCAAGCTCACCTTGCTCCCTCTCAACCAGTTCATATTTGCTTCTGTGACTCTCCTGGTCTTGGACATCTCTGTTGCTCTCTCTAGATAATGATAATAAGAATATCATCTCCATGATTGTTAACGCAAACAGTAATAGTTTTTATCATATGCTTGTGCTTTAAATGTGGGTCACCCCCCATAGGATCCAATGTTTAAACGCTTGTTTTCCCAGCTGATGGTGCTGTTTGAGATCATGGAAGCTTTGGGAAGTAAAGACTTGCTAGAGGAAGAGAGTTACTGTGGGGTAGACCTTGAGATTTTGTAGCCTGGCTCCATTTTCTGTGTTTTCTCTGTGTCCCGCCTGACTGCAGATCCTCTGTGATCAGATGCCTCATTCTCTGGCCTCCATTGTGGGCTGTATCCCATCCCTTCTCAAACCGTGTGTGAAAATAAGCTCCTCCTCATTCCTAAAATTGCTTTTCCTAGGTGTTTTGTCAAAGCTTTAAGAGTTACTAACAAGATGCCCTTCACACACTGTTACTTAGATTTTTTTAAAAACCTACTTTTAAAATGGGTCCTTAAATACTTTAACCTTCCTTCTAGCCCACCACCCACCAGAGGTAGTAGAAAAGTGGTTATTAGGATACGGGGGAAGTGGACCTGATTAGAAATTGTTCTTTGGAGCAAATCTCATATGCATTGTGAAAAAATCAGCAGTTCAGTTCACAGAAATCAGCAGCAGTAGCTCAATCCACTCATAAGCACCTCATGGATACACCTAGCAGTAGTGTTGGGATAGCAAACAGTTGGCGCAACCTAGCAGAAACAGCCAGGCCTCAGCAGAATCATCAGGAGAGATGAGGAATGGCGGGGATGCCAAGAAGTTCTTTGTTGTGTCTCTTTCAACAAAGTAAAAATCAGTGAAGATGTGAGACCAAGAAGCAATGCAAAGCTAGCTATGCAAGTAAGCTCCTGTTTGTGTCTGTTGACTCCTATTTATACTCCCTCCAAACATCACTCATCCTCAACTGGTCTTGCTTCACCAAGTGTCTTGCCTCAGCACATGAGTTTGTCTTAGCAAAACTCCACGTGAATCTGTATCAGTTGACATCATAATGCCAATTGTCCTGAGTCCGCAGAAGTGGCAAGAAGCCACCAGAACACCACCAGTTTTTTGGTGTGTTTCTCTCTATGGAGTCAAGACAAACAGAGCTCAGTTATCCAATGTTAGGTGAGCCAATACACATGCCCTTTCATGTGCTTGTTTTAGGAAAACATCCTTTCACCTGTGTCTGCTTCAGGAAAATACTCCTTCTCGTGTTCGCCCCAGCAAAACACCATGCAACACAAATGACTTTCCAAAGAAGCCATAGTTTCCGCTTCAACACACTCCTTTGTCAGGTATATTGAGAAAAAATTATGTTTAGCAAAATTACCCATTTTAAGTATATAAACCTATAAATTTTAACATTATTAAGATCCTTTACCCTCAATAATCATATTTGTGTTACTCACATAATACTATAATATTATATACGTATCACCCATTTCACAGTGCTGTCTGTTTCTCTTCATTTTCCCCTTGTTCTATTTGTCCCTATAGCTATTTATTTGATGCTCATTAATGGTCATTATGTCATTGACCCTGCAATTAATTTATTGTCTGAAAACTCATTCTACAGTAGATTACTCAGAAAGGGCTTGTGGGAATAATATTGCTTTAATTCATGTGGTTCAATAAATTTATCTCTGTCCTTTGTACGTAAAAATCATTTTTTTTTTTTACTGGATATAAAAATCTTTGATGTTCTCTCTTCTCAAGTCTCTTAAATACATTACTCAATTCTCCTCTGGCATAAAGCATGTCCTGCAATGCCTGGTCCTAATCTATGGCATAAAGCATGCATGCCCTGCAATGCCTAGCACTAATTTATGGAATAAAGCATGCCCTGAAATGCCTGGTGGTAATCTAACTCTTTTAAAGTCACACACTCAGTTTTACTAGGTGCTGAAGGATTACGTTGTAGTAGAATCTATCCTGACATGGATTATTCTTGGTCAATAGTCATTTGTGAATACTTTGTATGTTTTCTAAATATAATCTTGATTTTCTTCTTTTTATTTCCTTTCAGGGGTGAAGTGGGAAAGATGGCTGAATAGTCAGAAGTGCTTGCTATTCTTGTAGAGGACTAGGGTTTAGTTCTGAACCCTCATGTCAATAGGCTCAAATCATCCAGCCCCAGGAGCTCTGATGCCCTCTTTTGTCTTCCACAAGCATCTGAACTCATACTCATATGGCCCCCCACCCCCACCCCCACACACAAATAGGTCTAAATAAAATTATTCAGGAAAGTTTTTAGTATTTTCCATTTGCATTTTCTATATGCATTTATTTTTAAATAATACAGAAGGACATTAGCATTTATTCTGTCTCCTGGTTTTTATTTCTATCTTCAAAACTCCTGATATCTGTGTGCTCTGCCTTTTCTGGTGATTGTAAGTGCTTTGCACTATCTCAATGTTTTCTTTTAATTCTTCATTCTCTTTATAGCATTTTATTTTTAGGTAGGCTAAAATATATACAACATAAACATTAACATTTGTACCACTTGTTCTTTTTTATTATTATTGATTTTTTGGACAATTTCATACATGAGTACAATCTGTTTCCATCATATTCACCCTCCTTCCCTTCTCAATCTTTCTATCATTCCACACACATCTTCCTCTCAAATTCATGTCCTATTTATATATACATGTATGTATGTATATATGCATGTATGTTTGCAATATATATTGTTAAGTGTGTGTGTGTGTGTGTGTATGTGTGTGTGTGTAAAATCTTACCAAGCCCAATTAGAATTGCCTATATGTATATGGGTATGGGTCTGACCACCTGGGCATAAGAAGCCTATAGGGAAGCTCACACTGAAGCCTGATTGATGATTTTAGACACTGTGAGTGTGTCAGCTTGTGTTGCAACTGTTTGTGATCCCTGGGGTTCTCAGAGGTGATTTCCTTCTGCCTTGTTCATCACTGATACATTTTCGTTGAGACCTGAAAACAGTGTATGGTGTATGTTCCTGAGTTGCCTTCACCCTGACATTGTTGTTGTTAGAGTCCTCTATTCTGAGAGTCTGTGTCTAACGTTTCACACTCAGGCAGTCCTGTGCTTCTCATTTTCTTCATGTGCCTGTTAAGCTGTTGGAAACTGAATCCTATGCCACCAGCTCTGGGAAAACACTTCCCAGTGATCTGCATGCCACTGTGGATTTCTGCATTTCCATTGATTTGAAAACAGTAATTCCCTACCATCTGTATTTGTACCTGTTTTGAGGTGGAATGTTGGTTTCCATCTGACTAGAAATGGAAATCTACAAGGCACTTTTCTGTGTAACTTGTTCCCCTTTTGCTCAATCTCAGGTGCCCCTCGACTGGTGATGAGGTTATGTTCTTCTGAACCCATCCTAAGTTATAAACACTGTAAGCTCAAAATGTATTTTATATACCAAACTGGCTGAACATGTTAATTTATCTACATAATGCAGGGTGGTGGATAATCAGTTCTTTACTCTCATAATCCAGTGCCTAGAATCATGAAAATGGTCCATACTTCATGTCATTAGAATAAGAAAATATATCATAATTCAAAATTTGAAATATGCCAGAGTGTCACTTTTGCACTATAAAAGGCTGAAGTTTATGAGTTGAGCCATCTTAAGCTGGGCCCCTCTGTAGATGTTAAGAACTGAGCTAGGCATGGTTGGATATCTCACTCAAATCCGTGTCCAGACCAGGTGTGGGTGCTTAAAGGGATCACACAAGAGTCAAGGAGGCCACAAATCTCCCAGAGCTCAGACATGGTCTATACATAGGGCAAGCCACCATGAAACAGTGCTTTTTCCTGACCACAGTGTCTGAGCTGATATAAAGTGCACTTTTCTTAGAGTGTGGGTCCTGAAATGAGACTGCTTGAGTTTAAGTCAAGGATCCCTGCTTAAAGAATCATTAAGTTGATCGTGTCATTTACTCTCAGATCTCCTTTTCTCATTGAAAAAATATTTGTGAGTGAGTGTGTGTGTGTGTGTGTGTGTGTGTGTGTGTGTGTGTGTGTG
>NW_022196904.1:106135459-106149902 GCF_008632895.1 Mastomys coucha
GAGAGAGAGAGAGAGAGAGAGAGAGAGAGAGAGAGAGAGAGAGAGAGAAAGAATGCATGGGCTACCACATACATAATTGCAAGGGGAGGTCAGAGGACAATGTTCAGGACTTGGTTCTCTCCCTCTACTGTGTGGGTCCTGGGGATAAAACGTGGGTCATCAGGCTTGATTTCCAGTGCCTTTAGCCCTGAACATTCTTGCCAGCCTCATGCCTCTCATTTTTAAAGAGGATAAAAATAGTACATATATCATTGAGATGTCCTAGAATTGTGATGGTGTGATTAACAGGCTGCCTAGTACATCTATAATCCCTTAGGAAAGCAGTTGTAATCTTAATATCTTCTAATTAGAACCCTTTGTGGTGCTCTTTCTTCTTTCTGATTTATACTCATCTGCCTCACCCACTCCATCCCTTTTTTCTGGAGGGTTTGTTTAGAACACTTTCTCTCTGAAATAATAAAAGTCTTGTACCAAAGTGTAGGGATTGAAGTGCAGAGAGAATGTGGAACATCTAGGATGAAGGGTTTTCGGACAGAATGGAGAAAGACTGATGGACAAAGACTCCACACTACAGTAACCAGGATCTCTGAGTCCATGAGAATGATGGTGGCCACTGATACAAGTTAAGATGAGTTGGGAAAGGCCTGGGAACCTGAGAGACCACACTGCTGGTTGGTTAACAGTATGGGGCTATGTGATGAGGCTTCATGCTTTCTGTGCTATTAGTTGCAAGGACTCTACAACAGTAAGTTGAGCAGCCTGCAGAGGACCAGTCTAAATTTGTGTCTGTATTTTCAGAGTTCTTGAAGTTTTCTCTGAGCTTTTCTCAGTGTGTGTGTGTGTGTGTGTGTGTGTGTGTGTGTGTGTGTGTGTGTGTATGTGTGTGTGTGTGTGTGTGTGTGTGTGTGTGTAGAGGTCAGAGATGGATGTCAAGTTCTTCCTCAATCACACCCAACCTTATTCTTTGAAGTGGGATCTCTCGGTGAACCTGGAGCTTGATGACCATATGACTGCAGCTGATTAGTGAAACATGAAGATCTTCCCATCTCTATTTGCCCAACACTGAGAATACAGATGTGTCACTCTGCTGGCTTTTCTGTGGGAAGTGAACTCACAAGTACCTACTGACTGTCTTACTTACTTTCCTCTTGATGTGTTAAAAATAATAACCAAAATCAACTTAGAGAGAAGGGGGCTTACTTGCCTTACTGGCTACCATCCAGCATCTCCATCATTGAGGGAAGCCAAGGCAGGAATGTAGAGGCAAGAACTGCAACAGAGGTCATGAAAGAATGCTGATCACTGGCTTGATTCCTGTGGCTTGCTCCACTCAGCGTGCTCAGTTTGCATCCTTATACATTAGGACCACCTGCCCAGTGGAGGAACCACTCTCAGTGGGCTGGATCCTCCCACATTAACCATTAATCAGAAAAATGTACTCATGAACTTTCCCACAGGCCAATCTGATAGAAGCAATTTTACAGATGAAGTTCTCTTTTCCCATGTGACTAGTTTATATCAAGTTGACAAAGACTAACTAGTACACCCACAGAGCCATCTCCCCACCCATCTCTCTGTTCTTGTTACCTTGCTGTCGGGCCCTAGAGTCCTTCCAATAGCACTCTTTGTGAAACTAAAAAAAGACTACTCATTTCTGAATTCTCTGACCTCATTAAAACTCAGTCTGCTCTGGGGTCTGCTCTTTCTGAATGCTTACAGAATTACAAGTCTATCCATTCTGTAATCATGCAAGCAGGGGATTCACTTCTTCTAGAAACATTTCCATGAGAACCTTCTTGAAATCTCAATGCTTTGTCTCAAGGATAGCATACGGCCTGCAATTCCCAATCTGATCAATGCTGGTGAAGATGCTGGGAACTGGATCATCCACACATTGCCAATGGGACTATGAAGAGACACGGCCACTCCAAAAACAATTTGGCAGTTCTCTAAAACATGAAACATGCAAACAGCCTATAGCCTAGCAACTTGACCCTTATATCAATAAATGAAAATGTACATTTATGTAAGTCAAGCCTATCAAGAAATGTTGATATGTTGATTCATACGTCCAAACAGTTAAAGTGTGGTACTACATGCAAGCAGGTACAGGAAGAAACCACAGGACACAGACACTCTGTAGAGAGAACAGTTTAATAAAACAACAGCAAAACAAACAAAAACAAACAAACACACTCTGTTCAGCACCTCGGATAGCAGCTGCAAGAGCCGGTTGGATTTCCCATGTGCACAGGGCAGGAAGAGGCTGCTTGCAAACTGGATCAGCCATGAAGTTAGCTTGGAGATGTTCTCAGACAGGCAAGGTGCTGACAGTTGAACTTATCAGTATTCAGCCAGCATTTAAGGGATTCTGAGAAATACTTTAGGTTTCTGTTTCCTGGCAAAACCCAGCTCAGGCCAGAGTTAAGCTGTTACCCTAAGACATTGCCATCAGCACTGCCATTTTGGACCTGCTTTGTGGGTCTAACTACACCTATATCATGGAATACTACTTAGTGATAAAAAAACAGAAAACTGTTGGTGAAGGCAAAATTTGGGCAGATCTCTAGAGTGCTGTGCTGAGTGGAAAACAAAGAAACAAACAAACCACTGTCATTTTAGGGCCTGCTTTGGGGTTCTAACATTCCAGGCTTTTACTTATAATCCAGGAGATAGTATTTAAAAGACAATGGGAGCTCTCTCAGTTTGCTTCCTTCTGAGTTGTGATGTTGAGAAAGGGAGGGCTTAGAATGCTGACTGGAAGCATAGCCCTGAGCTAACAGGATTCTAGTGTTGGAGCCTGCTCCCACAATGTGGAGTCCCCATGCCTACTTGTTTTTAATCTACTTTTCTACCTGGCCAGATCTGCTTACACAATGACAGCATTCTTCATTAAGAGACAAGTGCCTCCTTTCTTAGCAGTCAGAAATTCAAGGGCCTTCTGCTTTTATAGGACCACGGAGGCTGGTGAGGTGAGCTGGTTCTAGAGCAATCGTGAACTGAGATTGATTCCTGGATAGTGTCTGAGTGAAAATCTACTGAGACAGATACAAACTAGGGACAGAAGGTGAAGTTAAGGAGCTTATGTAGATCATTATCTTTAGATATAACAGCAGGATAATTGTCTATAATCTGTACTGAAACCCTTATTGTAGAAGAAGCAGTTAAACGTCTGCAAACAGCTTGAGCAAACACACATCTTTTAGTCAGAGTTCAAAAATAAAGGCTGAAAAGTTAGCAAGTTCATGATAGAAGCATGAACATTCATCTGTAATAAGACTGAAGTTTCCTGTCAGGAAAGAGAGAACACAGGAGAAGAAGAGCTTGAAGACCCAAAAGATGGTTTAGGGATAAGAGCATGGATGCTCTTTCCTCTTGGGAAGAGGACTGGATAGAAATAGACTGGACAAAGATTTTCCCAGCACAGTGAGAACTTTTAAAGTCTATATTTAGAAAATAAAAGAAACAAAGGGAATTTGAATATTTTGAGCTTGTGACTATGTTATCAGTCTAACTGCTATCATTTTTTTTAAATAGTTAGACACTTCCTTGATGACCTTGAATCAGAGGCTGGATGACCAAGAGACCTAGGATAGAAAAAGTCAACACAGTGTTTCCTAATGATATTCTGCTATACTCATAGATGGGTGCCTAGCCCAATCATCATTAGTGGCTTCCTTTCGCAGCTGATTGGAACAGATGCAGAGACCCACAGGAAAACATTAGGTGGAGAAAGAGACCAAGTTGGAGATCTTCACTGGATTCCTCCCCTTGGAGCGTGGGGAACACTGTGAAAGAGGGGGAGGAAAATTGTGGGAGTTAGAGGGGTCAATGACACCAGAGATACGGCCCTTCCTTTTATTTTGGAGACATTTAATCATTTACTATGAGATACAGGTTCTTAATTATTGAGAATAGTCATAGAAAAGCAAGCTCTTTTAAAATCATAATTGGAGCATAAAGGATAGCAAAAAGTAATTCTGAAGTCAGTAACAACAACATTGAAGCTGGGAGTTTGTTTGTTTCTTTTTTAATGAAACATTTCTTGTGGGTTTACCTATCTCAGTAGGAAGCCTGTTAGCTCTAGGAAAAATCAAGGGCCTGACTTTTATACTTGAAACCAATTTAGGCTGGCAGGTAATTAAGTCTCAGTTTCGATGCATTTTCAGTTAAGAGACTTGTGTAATTTAAACTTGCCTTTAAAGCTCTCAAATTTGTATCATCAGCAAGCAACATGTCCATCCTTTGAAGCCAAAGTTATTGTAAAACCAGAATGTACTTTAATGTGAAAGCCAACATTTTAACTTTGACCAGAAGAATGTATCTGTCAAACTATCCCTGAAGTTGTTTTTTTTTTTTCACATAGCTGGAATAATTTATTTACTGGATATAAAAGGTATGTAGCTGTGGGGATCGGGAATTGGAAGTAGGCACTAGAAAGTTCCAGATGCCAGGGAAGTAAGAAGTTCCCAGGATGCAGTGTGGATAACAATAGCTGAAATACCCAACAAAGGGGGGATAGAACATGTAGAGAGCATATCCAGTGGACAGGCACGTCCCCCGATTGAGGGATGGGGCCACCCATCCATCTCAAAAATTTTAACCCAGAATTGTTTCTGTCTAAAGGAAATGCAGGGACAAAGAGTGGAGCAGAGACTGAAGGAAAGGCCATCCAGAGACTGCCCTACCTAGGGGTCCATCCCATCTGCAGGCACCAAACCCAGACAGTATTGGTGATGCCAAGAAGTGCTTGCTCACAAGAGCCTGGTGATATAGCTGCCCCCTAGAGGCTCTGCCAGTGCCTGACCAATACAGATGTGTATGCTCACAGCCAACCATTGGACTGAGCAGGGGGACCCTAATGGAGGAGTTAAGGACTGAAGGAGCTGAAGGGGTTTGCAACCCCGTAGGAAGAACAACAATGTCAACTAACCAGATCCCCCAGAGCTCCCAGAGACTAAACCACCAACCAAAGAGTACACATGGAGGGACCCATGGCTCCAGTTGCATATATAGTAGAGGATTGACTTATCTGGCATCGATGGGAGGGTAGCCTTTGGTTCTGTGGAGGCTCGATGACCAGCATAGGAGGATTCTAGGGCAGTGAGGCAGGAGTGGGTGGATGGGTGGGGAACACATTCAAAGAGGCAGGGGATAGGGGTGATGCAATGGGGGGACGGGGTTCTAGAGACAAAACTGGGAAGGGGACAGCATTGGAAATGGAAATAAATAAAATAACCAATTAAAAAAAGAAAAAAACAGGAACTATATTTAATTTGTATTTGAAAGAAAACTAAACTAGAGGAAGTTGGGCTAGGAGGGGAAAAAAAAGAACTTAGGAAGGAGTTCAATGAAAGAAAAGGAAAACTGTAATTTGGTCATGATATCCCTGCCCAATAACATATAAGGTTGGGCAACTAGGCATAAAGAGGGATCAGTGAGTGGCCAGGTGGCTCCAGAGGAAACAAAGGAGAGATTCCTGCAGTCCCAGGCTGGTGTGACTGGCAGTCAATCCAACACAGAGATCTGAGAAAGATAAGTTTTATTAGAGTGAGCAGAAAGTATTGATCAAGTCACCTCTCTATCAATTAAAAATGACAGAGACTTACTCAGCATCTGGACAGTCACTTCAGGCACCCACATGGTGATATCCATGGTTTTGCTAGGGGTTAACCTTCCAGGGAAGCATCAGTCTTTGGACCCCAGGCCCAGAAGATCTGAGGGATTTTTCTGTGAAGAAAACTTGGAGAGGGAACTTGGTGGACTGACCTACCTTGGTGAGCCAAAGAGGGGTAGTCATCCCCTCTAGTGTTCTGCCTGTACACAGTTTGAGGAGGATTCTGGCAAGGGTGAGGTGAAGGACAGTTTTGTCCAGTGACTGGTGGTGTCACTTTTGAAGTAGGCTTCAGGTGGAATTTTTTGGTGCCCCATCTTCCTTGGAGGTGGCCTCAGGGCTGCTACCAAAAGCTGATATTTCTGTCTATCATGGAAATCTCTTTCTGTCCTGTCCTGTTCATCCCTCCACTAAACACCTTAAATGCTGTGTTCAGCAGATTGCTCGGAGAGGTTTGAGGGACATTATCTAGTGCCTGATTTTGAATACTACCTTTTAAAAGGAATTATTTATTTATTTTATGTATGTGAGTACATTGTAGCTGTCTTCAGACACATCTGAAGAGGGCATTAGATTCTGTTACAGATGGTTGTGAGCCACCATGTGGTTGCTGGGAATTGACCTCTGCAAGAGCAGTCAGTCCTTTTAACCTCTGAGCCATCTCTCTAGTCCTTGAATATTACTTTACATTAAGCAAACGTTACTTTGTTACTTGTTTTGGGCTTAACTTTGATAGTATATACAGAAGGCTAAAGCTTGTCCCTATAAATGGACCACTATTGTACTTAGCATGACTACAAACTCATTGCAGGATTTGATCATTTATAAGGTGATTGACCATTTTCTTGTATGTCTTGATTATCTGTAGCAATTTACAGTAAGTTGGTAGCTTTTTAAAATTAAAGCTTGAACCTAAAAATGTGCAAATTTTGAACTGAAGATAATTTAGTATCAAAATAAATTTTAAACCATAAATAAAGTCCATAGAGAGACTTGGAACTTCTTTTCTCTGATCCTTTTATATTGTATTTTTATAGAATATCAGATCCTCCCAATAGCTAAAGTTGAACAAAGTTAGCAGTAGCATAAGAAGTTATATCTTTAAGTCAGTTTCTCTAGCCTGAATAGACATTTGTTACCTAGGGAAATTATAAATCTTAATCATCAATACATATGACTAGTAAGTTCTGTTTCCCATAAACAAGAGTTAAATCCAAGTTACATACATAGTGTTCTGTAGCAAATTAAGACTATTTATAAACAGATTTTCAACTATTAACCCTTTTGTTAAAAGTTTTAAGCTAACGTTTCTTTCATTAGTTAGTTAGTTAGTTAGTTAGTTAATTTGAAACAGGATTTCCTTCTGTTGCCCTGGATATTTAGGAACTCACTCTGTAGACAGGCTGATCTTGAACTCAGAGATACAACTGCTTCTGCCTCCCAAGTTCTAGGCTTAAAGGCATGTGCCAGCATGCCTTGAGAACAGGTTTATTTATTAACCACACCACCAATAAGTTTTAAAATCCTGACATAAAGAAAGTTTACATTTCAACAAAAGTTTTAAAGACAGTAAGCAAAACTGGATTTGGAGGTAGGATCAGTATTAGTCAAACTCTGTAGGAAGTAGTTTACCTCTTAGCTGCTCTCAAGTGCAAACTGATCTCTTCTGGGTTTTTCTGTTTTGTTCTCTTTCTCCTTGTCACAGTCAGATGGACAGTCTGTCTCAGGACAGAAGTTTTGGATAAAACCTTTAAATAAACCTGCTAGGGTTGGAGTGGTCAGGCCAAATCTCATCTTCAGAGCCAGTGCTTTCAATAATGTAGAATACCATGTGATAATCTGTTAATATTGTCTACATCCAAAAGACATTTCAATCTTTAAGTCTGATGAGAGGGAGGGATAAGATTAGGGAGCAAAGAGGTCTTAGAGATAAGGGGATTTTGGATCATTGGTCTATGTGGTGGCAGAAATTGTCAGTCTGTGAGAATTTGGAAATCCAGTGTGCCATCTTTTGGCCACTGAGATTGATTATCAAGTTCTACTGAGGCAAAGTAAAAATGCAAGGTGGCAAGGATTACTGGTATCATGGAATCCAAGGGAGAGAAGATATTTGAGGAGGCAGCTAAGACAGGTGGTGGAGTCAGGCAGAGGACCCCGTGGTGAAGGAGATGAAGGATTCCTGGAACAGGGGTGACAGAAAAGAAATCCCAGAACTGGGCCAAAGTAGGGAGAAAACAGGAAGTCTTCCTTCCAAGTCCAGACACTGAGGAGTCTAACTAGGAGACCTGCTAGAACAGTGGCTCTCAATCTGTGGGCCGTAACTCTTCTGGGGGTAGAACGACCCTTTTGCAGGGGTCAGATATCCTGCATTACAGTATGACTCATAACAGAAGTAAAATTACAGGTGTAAAGTAGCAACATAATTTTATGGTTGGTGGGATCACCACAACATGAGGAACTGTAATAAATTAAATTAAACGTATTAAAAAGTCACATTAGGAAGGCTGAGAATCACTGTGCTACAAAGAGGCGACTAGGAGCATATGCATGCCCAAGAAGATAGGGATTACAGGTAAAAAGGATGCAGAAGGAGGGAACAGTGAGCCAGCGGAGGGTAGGGAACCATCAGACAGAAACCCCAGCCAGAGGTCTCCCCAAGTGGACTGAGGTTCATCAAGACAATGCCAAGATCACAAGGCACAGGCTTCCCAACCAAATGATGAGGGCCCAGGAGGGCTAGAGAAACTTCTTGGCATGCCAGCATGACTTTCTGACCAGTGAAAAACTGAATCGGAACAGACAGTTCTAAAAGAAGTACTCCAGTCAGTGAGGAGAGGTAAGCAGGCATGCAATGGAGAAACAGTGAGAGACAAACTCAAAATCTGGACTCAAGTAATGGGGACCAGAGGCCAGCAGAGGCCAGTGCTCCACACAGCAGCAGGAATGAGTCCCCAGGTCCCCAAAGGAGGCCTAGATATCCTTTCTGGGTTTTAGCACCAAATGTAAATAAGTATAGTAATTAACTACCAAACATTATCTGCCATTCTCCATGGAGAGAAGAACAGTTTAATAATAGTAGTAATTGAGGATGATGATGATGATGATGATGATGATGATGATGATGATGATGATGGTGATAAACCCAAACTACCTCAGACAGTAGAGGACAGCAATAGCTGCAAAAGCTTCTTAGCATCCTAAGGGTGAGTGACAGGAGGAAGTTGCTCAAACGCTGCAAAAGCCATGCAGTTAACTTGGGGACTTTCTCAAACAGACGGGGTTCTGACAGCTGAGGTTCAGCAGTGTTCAGACAGCTGTTACGGAATTCTAAGAAATGCCTTAGGCTTCTGTTTCCTGGCCATTACCCTAAACATTGCCATCAGCACTGCCATTTTGGTGCTTGTTTTGGGAAACCTGGCACCTATCTCGTGGAGTACTATTTAGTGATGAAAAAGAGAAAACTGTTGGTGAATGCAAAGTTGAAACAGCTCTCTAGAGTACGATGCTGAGTGGAAAATAGAAAAATCTCAAAACATTACATACTGCATGATTCTCCTTAGATAGAATTCTTGAAATGGAAAATTCTAGGACTATAAACTTGTCATTGACAATCAGAGGTTGAGATAGGTTTTAGATGGGAGGGAAGTGGGTGTGACTATCTAAAGGAAGAGAGGACATCCCTGACTGTTCTGATGACAGCTTCCCGGGAATGTTGTTGTTTTAGAGTTTGGCCATACCTTATATCAGCAGAAACTAAACAAAGAGTATATCAGCTTTCTTTATAATTTCCTAAGTTGCAACTCTATAATAACTCTCATAGTAAAAGGTCAGTGTTTTTAAATGCTAGTATATATCAAGAGCTTGCAAAAATGAATGGCAAAGGCATAAACATTTAAGCATTTGCTATTATTGATAATAATAGCATATTAATTTGCCAGTCTTGACTTCTACTCCCATGGATGGTGGGAGGAGAGTCCCCTCTCATCTCTCTGTGGCTGTTAGAGATACGGTGCAGGCAAAGAATTTGTTCTCTTCCCTTCTGAAGTCAGCCAGTGCTGTGGTTTTGCTACTGCAAGACCCAATCTTGAATGAGGGCACCTCAATCTTTTCACTTCCTAAAGTTACTGTGAGGGATGCTTAAGTTGCAGAGTCTCCATTCATCTTTAAAAGCAGCAGAGGAAGATCATGTGGTGGCCCCACATCCAAACCAAAACATTACACGAACTTGTTCCTATTGAAGCCTCTGGCTGTGTAGTCATTGGGAAATATCTTTGCCCCCTTTCTCCCAGTCCTCCCCATTTGTCTGTGCCCTTCTCTGCACATCTAGGCTCAACTTTTCCCCTTCCTCCACTAACCTTATTAATGAGAGAGACGGGGCTTCTAATGACTGGTCTCTCCTTCTATGAGAATCTTCCCCACACACAGTGAAAGAAAGCCTCTTCCCAATCAAAGTATTTACACTAAGCAGGTCTCTGGTGACAGATTAATGAAAAACTTTTTATTTATTATGCAATATGCAGAAACTTAGAGCCTGTGGATGAGGGCTACCATGGAATGTTCTACACGGTGCACCCTGCACACAGATGTCTAAGCAGGAAGGTAGATAGGGAAAAAATATAATCAGTTCCTTAATGTCCAAGATTCGTGTCTGGATTCACTCATAAAGGAACGTTCCTTGGAGTTAGTGAGTAAGATGAGAAGGCCTTAGTTTTTTGCTAGGACTGGGAAGGTGGAGGGCATGGTAGTTTCTCCAGTTTGTCCATGTAAAAGGAGCACCACCTACCACGTCATATTTGCTGTGGCCTTGCTTGAAGCATTGGCAATCACACTCAGTGTATCAGAGCTCTAAACAGAGGTAACCCAGTCCCAGTAACTGAGCAGGAGCAGGATCAGTAGTGGGGTTGTGTTGTTTTGAGGGAAATACATCAGTGGCTCTCCCCCAGCTGTCACGGGGAGACATCATCTGCATAGCAAAGAAATATTTAAAATTAGCCATGCCGCAAGAAGTCTCTACCATTGCTTCTTCAGAGTGACAGTGAGACCCAAATATGCCTCTAAGTGTGCTCATCCAGATGGCAGCCATGTGTCTGAAGCTATGAACAACTTCTAGGATGGGAAGTTCTACTGGGGTCAGAATGGGGAAAAGGCTAGTATAAAACAGAGCAGAGCAGGTGAATAGGACAAGACAGACTAGACTAGACTTGACTAGACTAAACAAGAAGATTGGCTTGGGTTGGCGATGTAGCTTAGTTGGTGGAGTGATTGGCTAGCTAACACACGTAAGGCTCTGGGTTTCATCCCCACCACTGCATAAAACTAGGTGTGCTGATGCAGGCTAGTAATTCTAGAACTCAGGGTGTGGGAGCTGGAGGCAGGATGATCAGGAGTTAAAAGGTCATGTTCAGTTGCATAGCAAGTTTGAGATCAGGCTGGGCTACGTGAGAACCTGTCTCAAAAAGGGAGTAAAGAAGGAAGAGATGGAGGGAGAAAGGAAGGAAAGGAAAAAGGGAGGAAGAAATAGAGGGAGAAAGGAGGAAAGAAGGAAGGAAGGATGGATGGAAGGGAAGAAAGGAAGACAAGAAATTTCCTTTATGTTTACATAAAGGGGGGATTAGAATGGTGGCTGGCCACCCTAGTAACTCAATCATGTGAGATCTAACTATCCTTCCTCCTAGAGTGGTAGCCAAGCTATCCACAAACTGTCCCATCCGATTGGCTATGGACAGCATGGTGGTTTTAAGATCTGATTTTCCTTCCCTGTTCTATTATCCTCCCTTATATTTCCTCCCTTGTGTTTTATTATCATTATCGTAGTAATAGCTTGCTGGGCTCAGACTATATTGATAGCTTTTGGTGATATATTTTACTTTATTTTATGCTTCTGAGAACCTCATTACCACAAGGAAGTGAAAGCAGGGAGTTAAGAATGGCTCAAGAAAAGTTCTGAAGCCCTACATACTGCCTTCAGGTTTTGGAACCAGACTTAAGTTCGTGGCTCCTCAACTTCAAGGCTCCTCAAAAAAACCTGCAAGTTTCTTCAATGAGCAGAGAAACCCTCCTCCCATAGACACGCAGACATGAGCAGATGGTTTTGACCACTTTAAGTTTTTCTTGTTTTTAATTGCTCTGTTATTTTAAGAATGTGTTCATTTTTATCAGAATGCTCCTTTATTCTTGAGAAGTCCATTCATTTAGTGAAAATCATATCCACCCATTCCCCTCCTCCAACGCTCCCAAGATATCTTCCTTCCTACTTCATTTCTTTCTTTCTTTCTTTTTTAATGAACCACTGAGTTGAGTTAATGCTACCAATATGTTCATGTGGTGGTGGGAGGCAGGGTTCCACTGGAGCATGGAAAGCTTGCCAGTAGTCACACCCTCAGAGAAGAATGGCTTTCCTTCTCTAGGTAGCCATAACCTGCCAATAGCTTTCCAATAAGGAGAGGGGACTGAAGGGTGCCTCCCCATCTAGGTCAGAATGTTGACTGGCTTGCTCTTATATAGGTCTTGTATAGATAAGCATAGGTGCTGGGAGTTCCTGAGTGAGATAGCCACAGTGTGTTCAGAACACAGCTATAAGATGTGGATAGCTGGGAATAGAGCATCAGATAAAGTAGACACTGGTAAAACCTGAAGGGATTCTACTTAATCCTTAAATCAGAGCCTCCCACCAACCCAAGAGTCTCCTGATTTATGCCATTAATTAGAATGCTTTCTCTTCTAAGCACATTGCACACATATGAAATAATTTCTTCATAGGGTATCTGGAGAGAGAAAAGGGACTTAAGAGCCATATTTGCATGAGATTGAACACCTCCGAGGGAAGTGGAGGCAGAGGGCACACTGACAAGCTGGCTTCACATTCATGTATGCAGTCATCCAGGCCCTATGCTCAAGGCTCCCTTTTTGTAAGAGAATGGGTGTACACACACATACACACACACACACACACACACACACACACACACACACACACACACACACACACCTGTACCTGAAGCTCCTGCCCATCCCTCTTCCAATTAGATCAGAAATTTGCTCTGATTTAGTGGCTGTAAAAAGATTCAGCCCCTCCCACTGGCATATGACTTAGAATAGGAGTGGATCCCAGGTGGCAATTTTCAAGACTCCCTCTTCTTCCACTGAGCTTTGAGCAGGGAGTTGATGAGAAGAAGGGAGAAATAGACTCAACACTTCCTGTGGACCAAGGCATGGTGAGCGTTTCAGAAACATGTTCGCCTGTACCCTTAAAGCCACAATGCACCAGCATCATTTGACAGATGATCAAACTCAAGACTCAATGTGTTTAAATCAAACAACAGCATCAGAGTTTGGACCCAGCCTTGACATGCTGGATCCCAGAGCCTGTCCTCTCAGCCAGCATGTGAACAATCACATGCAAACCTGGCAGACCATGTGCTGTATTGTGATCACAAAGGACATGGAAATATAGACTCTGAGACCTGCCTCAGAATCACAGAATCAGAACCAGAATATTAGACCCAGAATCTATTTTTTTTTCCTGCCAAATACTGGAGGCTGTTTCTGGTCTACAAACAAGCCTTTAGCTGACTTTTAAATGATGAGCACCCACATGGTTGTCTAAGCGTTTTTTCTGACTATGTTTCCACATGTTTCCACCTCCTCACTTCCTGCACCATCCTGTCCATTCACTCAAGACTTCCCATCAACAAGATCACTGGGAGCTTTATAGGCATAGTGCTGAAGTCATTGTCAGTTCTTGTGGTTTTTTTCTCTTTTTTATTACTATATATTAATTGCACATAATGGAACTCATTATGATATTTTTATACATGTACAATTTACATTCCAAGGACACTCTTATCACCCTCTCTGGTCCCCTTCTTAATCTCATTTCTCTTCCCAGATAGTCATTTTGCTATTTTCAAGTTTTTAAAAAAATGAATCAGTGAGTTTTCATTAGGATTGCTCACAGGAATCTGGGCACCTTTGCAGTGGCTGAGGAGAAAAATGCTCCCCTACTCCAGCTATCATTAACCACATATGAATACACAAGAAAGGGAGGGTCCTCATGAGTCCGGCCCTAGATACAATGTTGATGGGCCCAATCTTGTCCAGTCCTTGTGCACCTGGAGGGCATGACAACAAACCCCTGCCAAGGATGCTGAATATTCATGCATCACTCTCCTTAGATTGTCCCCTCCAGAAGACAGAAAGAATAACTTAAATATATTTACATTGTCAACACAGTTAAATGTTCATAGAACTGAACCTAGGAATGTACTGCAGTTGATAGTGTTTGCCCGGTATAACAAAGCCCCGAGAGTCACTCTCAGCACTGTGTAAATTGGGTGAAGTGGTACCGATGGCCCAGTATTCAGGAGATAAAGTCAGGAGAACTGAGAAGCTCAAGGTCTTTATTGACTATATATTGACTTCAAGACCAGTTTGGGATACATGAAACTTTGTTTAAAACAAACAAACAAAAAACCAAAAAAAACCAAACAAACAAAAGGCAGGGCTAAAGAGATAACTCATAGGTCAAGAGTGCTTGCTGCCCTGGCAAAGGATCCAGCACCCCAAACGGGGGGATCACAACTGTCTGTAATTCCAGCTCCTATAGATTTGGTGCCCTCTTATTACCTCCAATGACCGTGTGTGTGTGTTTGTGTGTGTATGTGTGTGTGTGTGCGTGTGTGTACAAAAGCACAAAAGGAAGAAATCTTTGTAAAACATGTTCATTAAATATTAAATTTAGTTTTCAATTATGACTATTATATTTTTTTTTTAATTTTAGATATTTTCTTTATTTACATGCGAATTTCTCCTTTCCCAGTTTCCCCCCAA
>NW_022196904.1:106156022-106181022 GCF_008632895.1 Mastomys coucha
GATCTCTGGCCTAAGGCGCCTCCGGGCTGGGTGCTCCAGTCTCAGAACCTCACCCGAGAGACAACAGGCGACTATTATATTTTTAAATAACTTTTCTAAATTCGCAATTTTTATTTTATGTGCAAGGATATTTTGCCATCATGTATGACTATGCATTTCATGGGTAGCTAATACTCCTAGAGGCCAGAAGTAGCTATCAGAATCCCTGGAACTGGGAGTTACAGAAAGTTGTGAGCCACCACAACTGAACCCAGGTCCAATTTAAGAGCAGTCAGTGTTCTTAACCACTGAGCTATCTCTCCAGCCCTATGACTATGAAGGTTTTGGTCCATGTTTGTTGTAGGGGAGCCTTGAAGAGTGGGCTACCATCAGAGAAAAATGCATGCTGGGCAGTGGTGGCACACACCTTTAATCCCAGAACTTGCAAGGCAGAGGCAGGCAGATTTCTGAGTTCGAGGCCAGCCTGGTCTACAGAGTGAGTTCCAGGACAGCCAGGGCTACAGAGAAACCCTGTCACAAACTCCTCCCTCCCCCCAAAAAAGATGCAGCTGATCCCTGAAGGCTGAACATAGACATGAACTTGAGAATTCTGGGATACAATTCTGAAACATTCCAAGCTTAGAAAGACTCAGAAGCTCTGACAAGGCTGCAGGAGGAAGTGGAACGCTCAGGAAACAACGAGTTCTCAAAGAGACACTTACTCAACTTGAGGTGAGTTAACCTAACAGGAGGATTGCTACAGGCTCACTTATCACATCATCTAAAGAGAAGAAAGAGACCCTCGGGTACAAGTAAGTCATTTTCAATTCTGTTGTAGCCAAGGCATGCAGAAAAGACATTAATGTCTCAGGAAGGAACCCATTAGGCCAAATAAACGTCACAGTAGCCGGACATTATTGGCTCCCATAGGACCCAGACACTTTAGAGTTGTTTGCTTAGATAAGAATCAGGGCCTGGTGTTTTCAATGGAAATAAATTGCACAACCACTAATATGCTTAAGAAAAAAGAAATATTTTGACACTCCATTCCAATAACAGATAACAGAATCATCTGCTGAGTAAATTAGCAGTGATCCCCTTCATCATCAAAAGGCTTCTCCCCTTGCCCAAAACTCCCTTTCTGGGATGTTATATCTCTCATGCCTCTCTCTTATTGTAAATGTGGCTTGTTACAGAGCCGTGTCCATACCTCTGGCATGACCACTGGTCAAGTTTGTTCACTAGGTTCTTACAGGAAAGTCTGAGGATTTTTAACTAATTAATCTCTTGACTATGACAAAACAAAGCTTATAATAGAGGAGAGTGTACCAATGCTGCATTTGGTGTGGAAGAAAATCATAAAGTAGAGTTGCAGCTAGACAGACTCAGAGCATGGGACAGAAATCAGAGTAGAACAAAGATAGACAAACAGACTCCATCCTGCTGCTTGTTGACAAAACTGCCAAGTTGATGTCAACTCTTCAAAGAAAGTCATGTGACAACCACACATGAGCTTCCTGCCAGGAAATGAAGATAGCATAATCTTTTACTGTTGGGAGATTCCTAAGTGAGCTTGTGTTGGGTGGGGATGGAGGTAGAGGTGGGAGTAGGGCAATAGCTTCAGTTCCTTAAAGAAAAACAGCTTTGGCAGAAAGGCATGGCATTACCCAGACCCCTACTCCTTCTGTTCTGATTCTACTCCTCGGTGGAAAACAAACAATCCCACAAACTTTTGCTTGAATAAAGAAGACTCCTCTTGTAACAGCAATCAACTCCATGTTTTTATCCTCTTTCCAGGTGTTGTTCCTAGACAGTAAGCTAATGTTAAATGAGTATTAGCCTAAGATTAAAAGAAATGCCAACAATTTCACTGTTGTTTTGCATCCTCATTCAGTGTTACTTTTCTACCTTGTATCTGCCAATCAGCTTAGGTTTAGAAGATGTGAGTTCAAATCCTAGCTCTATCCCCACTACCCTAGTGGTGCTAAGCAAACCCTTGATATACGAGAGTCTCCATAGACTCAGCTGTGTAAGTATCGGTATGTGTGGTGACCATTTCTGTCTAATGCTATTGGGTTCTCAGTTAGATGGAAAAGAAGATTACCTCATCTTTAACCATATGATCCTAAGACAACTCTGGAAATTCCCAGAGCCTTCAAAGTCTCTCGGGACAAGGCAGCAGTAATCTTTCATCCATACAAGACAGGAACAGTTTATGAGTGTAAGAGAAGGCAGACATCATGAAGCCCAATTCATAATGGTGGTCTTTTGTTGCTTGCACTTGACCAAAAACATACCTGTTCCCAGTTCTCTCCTGTTGTTAAAAAAATCTTCACATTAAATCAAAAGATGTGCACAAATTCCTGACAAGAAAGAACAATATGCATCACCCCATGTCTAAGCACAGATGTGCAAGATGTCCTGACCCTGTCATCATCACCATCATCATTACAATTATCACCACCACCATCAACACTATCACCCCTGTTCCCATTATGACTACCACCATTGCCACCATCACCATCATCATTGTTGTTATCATTACTTTTAAGGATATGATTGGGATGTAGGTCAAAATAGAAAACCTCCAGTTTCAAGATGACTATTTGAAGGGACTGCAGAGAGGAGACTCTGAAATGCCATTCTCCTGGAGGACATTTACATCTGTTCTATAAGGAAACAGCAGATGTAAAGGGATTTCCTCTGAGGCTTCAGATCTGCCTCATCTAGATCCATCCTGAGATTATCTCAGGATGTCACACACAGTTCTGAAGTTATTACTAATAAGATGTGGCCTTCATAAAGAGACAACCTCAGTTCATAGGACATTTCTCTCCCTTCAGTCTCACATCACTTTTATCAGCCCCTTACTCACTAGCCTTAAGCCCTCTTTCTTTCAGTAGCTCAAAATTCTATTTAAATGTCAAACATCTGTGTAACTTTAAATTTTTCAAGGCCTATTTTTAATGATGGTTCTTAAATGCTTTAACCTCTCTTTTAGCCCACCACCCACAGGAGGTGGTAGAAAAGAAAGGATACAGGGAAGTGGATCTGTTTAGAGAGGTTGTTTGGAGCAACCCCAGTCTGTGTTGTCTAGAAATCAGAGGTTCAGTTCATTGGTCAGCAGCAGCAGCTTGATTCACTTGCAAGCACCTCACAAATACACCAGCAGTCCAGTCCAGTAGAGTTGGGAGAGCAAACAAGATCGAGCAGTGGTGACATGACTTAGCAGAGACAGCCAGGCCTCCACCTCAGCATGAGTCAGCAAGCAGGACCTGGAGGAACACCAGGAGAAGTTTTTCGGCTGTGCCTCTCTCAGTGAAGTGAAGATGAGCAAAGATGCAAGACCGAGGAACATTTAACTATGCAAGCAATCCAAGAACAGCCTCAGCCTTAGCTGTTGAGTCCTATCTATATGCCCTCCAGATATCACGAGTCTTCCACAGGTCTTGGTATGGGTCTTGCCTCAGCACTTGTCTTGCCTTAGCATTTGTATTTGTCTCAGCTGCTATCACTCTGCCAAACAGCCCCAGTCTGCAGAAGTAGCAAGAAACTGCAGCACACCACTAGAATTTTTTTGGTGCATTTCTCTCTATAGAGTGCTGACAAATGAAGCTCAACTATGCAAATGTAAGGCCAACCAATACATGCATGTCATTAGTGAAGAATCCTTCATCATGTGTCCTTTCACGTGCTTGCTTTAGCAGAACATCCTGTCACTGGTATCTGTTTCAGTTCCTTCATGAGTCTGGCCTAGTCTTTCACCTGTGTGCACTTCAGTGAAAAGTTCCTTCTTGTATTTGTCCCAGCAAAATACCATCCAACTGACTTTCCAAAGAACCCTTAGTTTCCACTTCACATCTGTAAGTTTCTTTGTGCCTCATTTTTTGTATATGACTCCCACATTTGTGAATAATAATAATACATCTGTATATTTTCCTCATGATAACCTATGTACTTGTCAACTTATTTCCCATACTAAAGTTATCAAAACTTGAGAATGAAAATTTGAACTTCCCTATGCTTGGAAGGATAAGTTACCTGTCTTGTGGCTAGAGGACTTTCAGAACAATAAAAATGTGATTTCCAGATCCTCAGCATAAGGTACATTCTTGAAATCCGAACTCAGAGTGAACAAGAACATATTTTACATTTTCACAGCCAATTTTATAAAAAGAATCACAAGACCAATATATCACTATGCTGAATAAACAGGACAGTTGAAAATAGCAATTTTAAAAAAAAAATACTTGATTCCACATTAGAAATACCCACAGAGCTTAAGAAATAATGTTCAGGTCTCCTCCCCACTCTGGGAATCATATTTAATTGTTGTGTTGAAAGCCCCAAGCTCCTATAAGACTGAAGTTCCCAACAGGGTGCTACCCCCAGTCAGAGTCGAAGAGCCACTCTTCAAAGTTCATGGGGCTTTTCTACAGGTACCACATGTTGGTGTTGATGTACCACTTTCCATCCTATGTTCACTGACAGATGATGAGTGTCCTAGCCCCTGAGACCACATCCCACACCTGAAGATTCAGAGAGGCAAATTCATGTCGCCACTGCATTTAGCACAGGTAGACAGTCTTTGGGTTCCTGCTGTCCAGTGGGAACCAGCCTTGTCCATGCCTATGGCTGTGTGTTCTGCTGAAAAGAGTCTCCTTCAAGGTGTGAGAAGTGGTATAAGACAAGGGCACAGATCACTCTGCACTGTCACATACTTTCTGTGGCCCTAAGAATACAGCAGAGAGAGACCTTCCTAATGCAAATAGAACCGTGACTTGGGCTGCCTGGTCTGGGTTCAAATTACAATAAGCTGAGAATCTTTCTAAAAACAAACGATACCTGAACATCACTTCTTAAGCTCAAACCTCATGCCTCCACTGGTTTATAGCTGCCTGAGCAGTTTGGCTCTGTGTACAGCCTCTGTCCTTGCTAAGCTGTCTTTAGAAACAGCCATGTTCATTCATCTTCCTGTCCTTCCAGGCCATGGAAAAATCAACTCCTCCACTGTTGGCTACCTGTTCTTCTCAGTAAACATTGTCTAACAGAAACAACTTGAAGACAAACATTGTCTTGGCCCACATTCCAAAGACTTTAGCCTGCCCTCCAAGGAGGGGTGTGGGGAAGGGAATGGTCACATTAATGAAGGCTGGAAATAGAGGATAGAGGATGCTGGTGCTTGATTGGCTTTGTCCAATCTTCTTTTCCACTGAGCTCTTCTTGTCCTCGATATGGTGTTACTCACAGGGCAGTTTTACACCACATTAATCTTCCAGCTATGTCCTGAGAGGTAAGCTTCAATCATAAAGGTGATTCTAAATCCAGTCAAACTAATGGTGAAGATCAGCCACCAAAGTGGTCTCTGATGTTTTGTTGTTGTTGTTGTTTTTTACCTCAGTGGTATCTTCCCTGTTTTCTTCTTCTTTCTGTGTGAGAAACATTGTTTCACACTACCCATCCTCCTCTGTGGCATCATGTCACATCATTATAAATCTGACTAAGTTTATCTTTCAAGCCTGTGGTGGGTTTAATTTTTCACTGCAGTTCCTCCCACAGCTGCAATACAGCCTCCGGTTCGCAATGTTCTGACTCCAAGAGCACTGGGCTTTGTGTCTTAGTTACTGCTAATCATCAACTTAGTATAGCCTAGAATCACTGAAGAAAGGAGTCCCAGCTAAGTAATTGCCAAAATAAGATCTGTTTGTGGAAATGTCAGTCTTAAATTGTTAATTGATGAATGGTGCCCATTATGGGCAGTGTCATCCCCTAGGCAGGTCCCCTAGGGATGTATAAGAAAGCTAGCTGAGACTAAACCTGACAGAGAGTCAACAGAGTTCCTCCATGGTTCCTGCTTCAAGCTCCCACCTAAGGTCCTGCTCTGACTTCCCTTAATGAGAGACAGTAACCTGGAATTGTAAGCCAAACAAATTTGTTTCTGTATAGGTTGGTTTTGGTCAGTGTTTAATCAGAGCAACAGAAAGGAAATTGAACACCATGTGAGTTGCTTTGGGTTATGGGACAATTGCTGAAAAGCTATGAATGGAGGCTTAATACATTTTATAACAACCTGCTATTGCCATTGGCAGGACATAAAGCTACCTTGGCCTGATAGCCCAGAGGGGAGGAAGGCATGTGGAGACAACCAGGACAAAATTCCTGCTTGAAGAGGGGATAACCTACTCATCCAAAATCCAGCTGCTCCCCACATCTGTGCACACAATGTTTGTTGAATGCTGCTGGGTTGTAGCATAGCTCTTCACATCACATTGCTGTGACATCTAGTGGATACCCCTTTATCTATGTACCTAGCCTTTTAAATAGGAACTATTCTTAATTTAATACACAAGGATCACTCTTTGGTGCCTTGTACTAACCTCAGTTTGTTCTGGTGTCTTGAACTTGCCCTCTCCCCTGGCTGATGTGGTCCTGTATTCTGATATCTAAATAACTGGCTATTGATGATCTTATCCTACTCTGTGGACAGAGTGCCTTTCTCTGTGTCTCTGATCTTGCAATCTGTTCCCTTTCAAACACGAGCTGGATTTGGTTTCTTCCCTTGTGCTTTCATTGTTTAAGCTTCTTTTCCTTTGTGGAAACTTTATATATTAGCCAGAGTTCACTAAAGGAACAGAACCAATAGGATGCATATATATGTATATATATACACACATATATTATATATGTGTATATATATATATAACGTTTGTATCAATATGTGTATAATATACATTTGTATTTAATATTTTGTATATTATGTAAACATACATCGCATGTAATCTTTGTATAGTATTTGTTAATTAGGCCTAGGGTCCGGATAGTCCAACAATAGCTGTCTTCACACAGGAGAGACTGAGAACCTGTCAGCTGACCAGATATCAAGGCTGGTTGTCTCAGCAGTCCCAACCTGGCACCAAAGGCCTGTAAGTTTCCCGAAGAGCTTCTGGTTTTCATCCTACATCAAAAGCAGAGAAGCCGGGTTCCTATAAAATCAAAGAATGGCAGCAGTAGCAGCAACAACAAAACAGATGCAGTTGCCAGCAGGAAGCAATGGTGGGCAGGCAAAGCAGCACTGTTTCACCTTCAAATTGCTGAGTCTCACAACCTGAGTTCCATCCCATAATCAGCATGAGGAACAGACAAACTGCTTGCACAAATGGTTCTGAGAGCTCCATGTGTATGCTATGGCTCACTTGTTCACACAATTGCACGTGCATGTGCAAGTACACACATACATTCACCCATGCACGCACACATACATATACACAGCACACATATGCACACATATAAACTCATGCATGTATACATAATTAGTTAATTAATATTTTAACATCAAAAAGAATTTATTTAATCTTGTACCTGAATACCAGGGCGGTTTGATTTTGGGTCAGGCTCCATTGAACATACAAATTATTTATAAAGGTCTCAGACTGTTGTCTCTTTTTGTTTCTATGGCATTTGCTTCATACTTGGGATATGGTAGCTTCTATCTCTCTAGCTCCAGTTCTCTTTTGTGGTAATAAGATGCTGAAATAGTTTCTATCTTACAAATGTTGTTTATAACACTGGAATATAATGTCCTTTGATATGTCTCCATGACACATATCCTCTTTCTTTTGCCAGACCCTAAATGTGCAAGTAGGGCCAAGTTCTTATATGACCAATCACATTGGTCAGGAGTCTTGAGTCTCTCAACAGAAGTCTATTAGAACCATTTCCTACAACTAGGGAATGAGGTTAATTCCATCCAAACAATAAAACTGGGCACAGAGGAAGGAATGTGCTCCTTAATGATTGTTCAGGACATAATGGGAGAAAGGGACATTAGTATCTGTATGATAATCCACAAATGTCCAACATACCAAGGAGAGATGAGAGAATAACTTTGTACATGATAAATGGATTCAATTTCACATCTGATAGTAGAAAAGTGACCTGTAATGAGGTATGTGTGTGTATGTGTGGTGTGTGTGTGTGTGTGTGTGTGTGTGTGTGGTTATGGATGCATGTTTACTGTTAAATGTGTTCATATTGTGTAACATAAATGTTTTCTTTGTATTAGGCAACAAAATGAATAACAATTATACAAAGTTGGGTTTTTATGGACTTTACTGTTACAAAAGATGTATAGCACAGACATAGCAAGAATGTAAGCTAAATAGGCTGGAGAGATGGCTCAATGGTTAAGAGCGATTGCTGATCTTACAAAGAACTAGAACAAAATTCCAAGCATGTACATTGGGTGGTTCACACTAATGTGGTGCTCCACATTTAGGGGATATGTTGGTCTCTTTGAGCTTTTTTTTTTTTTTTTTTTTTTTTTTTTGGTGCCTGAACACACATGTGCATACATGAACATACATACATATGTACATTTGTATTTTATTTATTTTATTTTATTTATGTATTGTATTGTATTATTTTATTTGCATACACATAAATGCAAATAAAATAAACCTTCAAAAATTAAAAAATACATTATATATTGTTGTTAACCCAATAGCCAATTGAGTCTTAACATAATGGTCTGGATTTTCACAAAGATCTTATGTGGACAGGCTGATTTGACAAAATCCAACTGCAGTACATACTTGATTGTAAGTGTTGCTCCAACAGGAATGTTGGCTGACACATTCTCCTACATGAATGACAAGACACAAGTGAGACAGAGATGACACGTATTACTTAGTACGTCACTCACTCATCCATCAGAGTCATTTATTTGCTGAATCAGATAGAAATATTTCAAATGCTAAAAATATATTCAATTTTTATGTTATTCATACTTTATTGGCTACAGGTGTGACATAATTCAGTTCCACTGGCGTGGGTAAAATGTTCTCTGTTAAATGTTTAAGTCTAGACAGCTCTCAGATCTAATCCCTGATGTGAACAGTACCACCCTGGTCAACATGCAGTCATTATACACAGAATGGAGGAAGGCCTGCAGTAGCAGCTGGTTTGATGGCGTAGCTCCCACAAACACACATGGGCAACTTCAGGAATACAAGCAATAATTAAATGGAGTAAAATGAAATAGTGATGAGCACCCAGTATTTATTACTTTCGTAAGTTATGTAAATTCATTAAGTGTGTGTGATATTAAATACTGACAGTAGTGTAATATTGAATGATAACCAGATTGCAAGATCCCTAAACATCTGACAGCTGGATTTTGTTCAACCCGTGCAAGGCACATCATCACATCCACGTTCCTCCCCAGGATACTCTTCTGCAAGAGAGAACCATTAGGGTACAAAAAATAGATCTCATCAGAGTGGTTGAGATGGGGTGCTGAATGTAGGCTCACTTGGCATGCAAAGAAAAGTAGAGATGATACCCATGATAGAAGGATCCTGAATCAGACCACAGCAAACAGAAGCAGGAGTTCAGAGCCCACAGATGAACTGTGGGCCCCCACCCCACACCCTCTTGCAGTGACTTCTGGAGAGCTTTGAAAAGTTCCTCAGGTCCTCTAGTGAGAACATGCCCTCACTAGTTCCTGTAGGGCTTCTGGGTGCAGCCAATATCCAGGATGTATGTGTACACGTATGCATGCATTTTACACATAAATGTTTGTACATGTTTTAATTGGAATGGAGTATAAAAATTACATCAGTCTTTAAGATAAATAAGATTTCACCTTCAGATCACTTCCACTGTGAGGAGCTGTCACAGTCAAACTCTCCAGCCTTTCAGGTGGGCATGTCATGCTCTTTTGTTATGTGAGACACAGAGTACATCTTCTTTGAAAATGTATGTTTTTCATCACGGCTCAATATTTTAACCAGATAGTTTCCATGCATTTCTAGTTATCAGAATCTCCTGGGTGGAATGGGATAGATAGATCCGAGGATACGGCTGCTGTCAGTTCTGACTCAATAGTTCTAGACCTCAGAGTCCTTAAGGCTATCCTTGTCCCAGTAGCTGGGCTATGTGTGGTAGAAAGAGCCTGGGGTCTGGATGAGGGAACAGACCTGTTCTACCCTGTGTCACCTAGAGGAAGGCCATGCCTCCTTCCATGATAACCTTATCTTTACAGCTGTGCCCCATCTCATATGATCTGCGTAATGGTGGTGGGTGTAAGAGGATCTTATCACCCTGTTCTTCTGGAAATCTTCTCCTGTTTTCTGAACAAACTTCCCCTGCACAGCTGGATTCTGTCCAACAGGGGGAAGGGGTCTAACTCCCTTTCTACAGTGAGATGTCTTGATTGGAATAAATTCTTCAAGTTTCTTTCTCAGAAGGAAAACTCTAGCTTTTACCTAATTTGCCTGGACCAGAGGCCCCTGCAACTACCTTCCAGATGGGGAAAGGAAATTGGTGTGAACTTTTACACCAGTTAAAGAGAGGTGATGATGATGAATCAGCTCCATGAGACCAAGCACACTTTGACTGAAGGCAGAGAGAGTGAGGGAGCTCTGAGTATCTAATCTAACACACCTGAAATTTCTAAGAATGGTAATGGCACACACAGAAGACATATTGAGGATGGTAAGAAAGAGTTTAATAAAAATGTAAATGGAAAAGGCCATAAAACCCAAATGAGCCTCATTCCCTGGGCCATAATGAGCTCTGTGCACAGACCTTGTTAATGGCTTTTTTTAAAAAAAAAATAATAATTTTACTGTAGCTTCTATTTTTTTAGCCAGTGTAATTAGAGCTTAATTAATTCCCCCCTAAAGGGGAAAGAGAGGACAAAACGGTGTTTGATCCGAGTCATATACAGCGGGCAAAGTAATTAGGCTCACAAGTTACCTCCCCTCACCTTTCTTCTGGTGCAGATTCTGGAAGATAGATGAGAACTGTTGCGTTTCCCCCTGGCATAGAAAATAAGTTGGCCAGCTGCAATGGGGCCAGAGGACTTTACTGAATCAGAGATCATACTTTTTTTTTTCTTTCAAAAGAAGGAAAGAAACCCAATCTGTAAAAGCCTCCCTCATGGATCCTCTAGTGATAACGAATTAGTTAAACTTTGGATATAAAAAATAGTTCAAAGTATCAGAAGCACAGTTTATGTAGGGGTGCCACGGATGGTTATTAGTCAGGGCGTAAGTCCTAGATTTAGCACTGAAGCCTTAGGAGTTTTATCCTCTATCTAGAAAGGGCATTGGCAGGGACTGGGGAGGGGCTCAGTCAGTGAAGTGCTTGCCACAGGAACACAAGGGACTGAGTCTGAGCCCAAGCACCCACGTAAAAAGCTGAGAGTAATTATACACAACTCTAATGCTAGTACTGGGAAGGCAGAGGCAGGAGCATCACTGGATCTCTGGTGCCATTTACAGACCCTGTCTCAAAAGATAAGGAATAAGACCTAGGGTTGACTTTTGAACTTGAAATGTATACACACGTGCAAGTGTGCACACACACAGGAATACACATGTATATACACACATACACACATGTACTTACATATGAGAAAATGAAATGAAAATAATGTTTTCAAGTTATGCTAATTTGGAAAGAGTTAATGAGGCCATATTACAAATATTGCTATGATATATGTAGGGGTTACCAGGTAATTCGATGTGTGTAGGAATTATCAGGTAGTACTATGTTGTGTAGGAGTGACCAGATAGGGTTACTAAGTAGTATTGTGTCTGTAGGCGTTACCAGATTGAACTGTGTGTGTAGGGGTTACCAGGTATACTGGGTCTGTAGGAATTACCAGGTTGTACTGTGTATGTAGGGGTTACCAGGTAGTACTGGGTCTGTAGGAATTACCAGGTTGTACTATGAGTTTAGTTCATTTTATCCTAGATTCACAGTATAATCTAATAGAATTAGTTCTGAGCAATTGTCCCCACTCCTGTTTAAAAATAAATCACCTCTGGCTTTCATAGCAAAGACTTATGCCACCAAGCATGTTAATATGACCTCAAGCAGTCCCAACTGGCAATGAAGGTGCACAGAATAATGAGAGAAGAAATGACATGCTCAAGAAAGTCCAATTCATTTGGACTCCCAGAAATGGTATATGAAAAGCCAGGTACTGAGGACACATATCATGTGGCAGAATGGGCATGGACCATGAAAACACAGCCACATTTGTCATTTGGAAGCAAGAGGGAAGCCACCACTCTATTGTCTCCATCATGGTGCCCAGGGTTGCAAGACTACAGTTAGAACAAGGCTAAGAGGAAGCTGTCCTTGTCCTTCTGCCTCCCTGTCGCATGTATCCCATGGCACCCTCTTCCTCTGCTCTCACAAACCTCCTCCTGCTTTCATGTTCTCCACATATGTGCAAAGATGGGTACATACATGTGTGTACATGCATGTACATTCACTACCTCCAACAAAAAGTATTCCAGAGCCAGGTGTGACTCACACCTGTGTCCTAGCACTCAGAAGGCCAAGGCAGGAGGACTGCTGAGAGTTCAAGGCCAACCTAAGCTGCAGAGTATCAAAGTTCTCAAAAACACAGAAATACCTCAGGTAGGTAAGGCTTACTCACATCTCCATGTGTGCTCCCAGGGCCTCTAGCTGCCTCAGATCCTGAGCCTGGGTTCTTAGAGAGCACACGAAAGAAGGCCAGTTTCCACATTGACTCCTTGACTGCTGGAGTTTGTATCCTCAACCTCATATTCTCGAAGGACAACTTCCTTTCTGCTTGAATCACAGCAACTGATTCAGATCTCCTTTGCCCAAAAGCATTACTGGGACTCCTGAGGTATGGAAGAAAGAATTGGGATCTGGAGGCTTCAAGTAGATCCTTGCTTGGGATCCCTTTGCTTGGAAGCCACACTTACAGTAAGTGAGAGCCTCTGACATGGTTGTGCCTCACAGTCTGTTTCCAGTTATATTTTGGACACTCATTACTAGTTCTTCAGATGTGACAGAGTAACAAAAGCTATCAAACAAAAGCTAGCTTTACTATCAGAGCTAACAACAGAGGCAGACATGACATAGGCAATGATAGCTATGCACACTTCTAACAGTGGGCAACAAAGAACAGAAACTCCTGAGGCATCAGAGACAAATGAGGCCACTCTGTGGCTGTCCCACCGTCACAGCCCAGAGAGACTCTTCTAGCTGTAAGGCAGGATAGAAAAACAGCAGGGCCTATAGGACATGGAAAGGGAAAGGAGTCCTACTCAGTGTCTGGTTGAAGCCTCTTGCCAGCAGAGAACCGAGAATTTTAACACAACTGATAGTGTTGAGCTGTTTTCTCCTGACATAGGTAAAGGAACCCATCCTAAAGCCTGTATATGACCCATCAAAGGCATCCCTGGAGTCACTCTGTGATCTCATATATCAAAAAGAAAAGAGGAAAGGACTGGAGAGGTTTCTCAGCAGCTCTTTAAGATGTAACTTGAGTGAGCCCCACCAAATGGTGTCTATGTTTAATGCTATGAGTCTTAATTGTGGCTTTCCTTAGGAAGCACACACCTGGGCAGGCAGGTCTTATTTCTTTCCTTGAACATCATTCACAGTCCTGAGTTTATCCCCGACTGCCCTTTTTCCCTGACTCCACTGCACACTGGCTCCTTCTGTGATTCCTTGACTCCATGATCCCCCTTGGCCTGAGTGCAGGCTCTGAAGAAAACTCCTAGGGCTCCTGTTAGTGACAATGTGGAGCTGAGCCTGAGTCCCTGCTGCTATTAGAAGAGGTGCACAAAGGAAGAATGCACACAGGATGCACTGAGTCCTGGAGATGAAGACACTCCTAAACTCCTCAACTTCTGAGAGCTCATGAAGGGCCAAGAGTCACCAGGGCAGAGTCTTTAAAAAGAGAAAGTTCACAGAGAACCCAGAACACCTGCGGAGGATCGGCCCTGACTGTGAGTGGAATACTGAGCTGGCCGTGTGTGTGAAGAAATTGCTGGAGGCCAAGAGAAGAAACCGTTCACAGAGTACTTTGCAGAGGACATGAGTGTGTCTTACCTCTGTGATAAGAAACACTAGCCCCAGCGGAAATGCTAGCCTGGCCCCAATAACAAACTTCCAATGCAAGGCCCAAGAGGTTCAAACTGCTTCCCAAAACATAACTTCCTCCTAGAAGAAAATTCCAGAATGTTAATGGAACCAAATGCATCCATTACCAACAAAGATGAAGCACACAGAGGCTGATATTCAGTCATATGTTATCAGGAGGGGCTGGAGAGGGAGAACAGTGATTAGCCGTTAAGGGAGCTTACTGTGCAAGCATGATAACTGCAGCTTGTTGACATAACTATTGTCCTTGGCAACAGAACTTATCTTATGGAAAGTAAACAGTAGCCTTGACAATAGCCCGAGATGCTTGGTGGTGAGGTCTATGGGACCTCTTTGGCCAATGACTTAACAGGATGTAACTAATTTCTGCAAGAGGGGTTTTACTTGGTGGTGTATGATATCTAGTTGGGGCACTGTCCCTGTATTAGTCAGGGTTCTCTAGAGTAACATAATGACTCTCTCTCTTTTTCTTTCTCTCTGTTTTATATATATATGTGTGTGTGTGTGTGTGTGTTAGCATATGTGTGTATGTCCCTAGAAAACATCATTCTACATTCCTTTAGTAGAACAATAGGTGTTAGGTCTTTCTCTAGGCCTGAATATATATATATATATTCTTTCTCATATATACATATATATACATATATGTGGGAATATATATGTGTATGTATACATACGGGAAGAATCTAGTAGTTGCTCAGTCCACTAGGCTGTATGTCTCTGCTGGTCCCCAGTATATGCTGGAATTAAAAAACAAAGTCAACTCTAATGCTGCTGAAGGAGTGAACGTGCTTGCAGGTATAAGCAAGCAGGCAAAGAATAAAAGCTTTCTTTTCCCATATCTTATATAGGCTTCAAGCAGAAGGTGTGGTCCAGATTAGATCTGGATTAAAAATGTGTCTTTCTACCACAATTATCCAAAGTAGATCTTCCCACTTCAAATTAAGCAGAAATTCCTTACAGGTGTGCCCTCCATTTTGGGCATTGTAGTTAATGGCACCGAACGGCCGTTATAATCTTCCCCCTTATATGGTGCTTCTCTGGGAGCAGATTTCCATATGGCTTTTTAAAAGGCCATCAGCTGATAAACAACTGGGCTGTTTCAAATTCCTACTGCTCAAATCAAAGCTTTACCCCTACTGAGCAACATTCATGGCGCTGGACAGTACTTTCCAGGAGAGGGAGAAGTACCACCCATAAACAAACTCTGTGATCTACAACAGCATCCTGCTTGCAAGATATGCCCACTGGTGTGACAGTGGGACACATTTTATGAGTAACAGCCATTATCTGATTAAGGTCCATGCCATGAGATGGAACTCGTGCCTTACACTAACGTGGCCAAGAACCTGAGACTAGATAGGGCCTAGAGGAAAACATAATTCCTATTGTTCTACTTAAGGAACATAGGAATGATGACTTCTAGGCACACATTGTGGCTATAGCCTCATATAAAGCACTGCTGAATCCTCATCAGAAAACTTTCTTCTTGCAGTAAATGGTAATTAATAAAGAAGCCCACAACTCAACAATGTACAGAGAGTGAGACTTCAGAACACTCGGTCCTAATGAGACATCATCAAACTGCTGCCCATGAGGTTCAGGGAGCTCCGCAGAAGGGGAGGTAGAGAGACTGTAAGAGCGACAGATGATAGATGGCTAAGGATACAATGTAGTCCAGACACAATAGGATTGATGCACACAAGAACTTACAGAGACTGACAACACACACATGCAAGAGCAGCATAGGTTCAAGACAAAATCCCAACACAGAAAAGGGGAAGTGGATCTAAAGGCCCACTCCTAACCAGGAAGCTATTTGCAACTGACATCTGCTGGAGAAGGGAAAATCAGTTTTTTTCCAATGGCGTGTCTGTCACTGGGTAAAATAGACCCCAGAGCTGGCCCTGTGACCAGGAGGAGTTGGTCAACACAAAAAGACCCTGTAGGTGTGTGTGTGTACATGTGTGTGTGCACCTGGACTTTTTGTTTTGTTTAGTTTAGTTTGTTTCTTTTAATTTTGATTTTTAGAGAGAGAGAAATAATATGAAGTTGGATGGATAGGGTTGTGGGGAGAATCTGGGAGGAGTTGAGAGAGAAGAAAGATATGATCAAAATAGTTGCAATAAAACATTTCAAAGTAATAAGATAAATAAAAATACTGAAGCTTGGATTCCAGCATGAACATAAGAGCTGAATGGGGTCCTCTGCAGACCTACAATCCCACCATTGATGTGGGCAGAGACAGAAGGATCACTGGGCCATGCTCACTGCTAATAAACATGAGCTCCATGCTCAGAGTGAGAGTCTACTCCAAAAGACCAAGGTAGACAGTGACAGAGGAGGAAAACTGGCACCCTCTTCAGGCCTCTACATGCCTATCTCCCCTACACACACATGCATATACACTGTACACACATACACATATGTACACACACTCATATATGTACACACATGCACAGCACAAATGCATATACACATGCAAATAAAATGAAACAAAATCACCAGGGAGCAGAAAAATACACCTTTAATGAAGAGGAAAAGGAACTTTATTAATATTGGCTTCAAAATGGCACAGATGTTAGAATCTACAGGAGAATGAGCTCTCAAAGCCGAAAAGGACTTTCTACTATGAATTCGAACATACAAAATCCTAAAAATAAGATGAAAGTTAACAAGTAAAAGAATTCCTCATCTAACAAACACTGTCCTTTGAAAATGGAGGAAAAATGAGAAGTCCCAAGAGCAATGAATACTGGGAGGTCTAGGCACTCTTGGACCTGCCTTATAGGAAAAATTATTGCGAGCCTGTGATGGAAACAAAGCTACACTAGACAGTGCCTAAAATCTTCAGAGAAAAAGGACACTGATTAGAGCAGCCATAAGTCCAACAGGAACAGGGTGTTCCTGTGTCTTTATTTGCAAAGCCTTTGGCTTAGGTTGAGATTAGAACACAGCATGGTGCATGGCACTGGGAAAACAACACTGAGCTTCACCCTAGCCTATATTAACAACTTTACAGAGGAGCAATTACAGACTGTGCTGCGGGGCATAGGCTGAGTAAAGACCTGGTCATAAGCTTAGTACAACAACCAGGACAGAGAAGAAATAGTTACATGTTAACATATAACTACAGCTAAAGATTCCCAGGCTGCTGTAAGGCATGGACAGTCACCTGGACATCTTTGTGGGAATCTATATGCTTGGTTGTGAGCCTAGCCTTTAATGGCTGAGTCACCTCTCCAGCCCCTTTGGGGGAATCTTTCCCTGTTTTTCTCGAAGATCTAATTAATGGTTTAACTCAACTCATGCCAAAATCTCTGCCAGATTATTTTTTCATAAAACTAACAAGCTGATTTTAAATTTCATATGATACAGAATAGCCATAATAAGCTTAGAAGGAACAAAGCTGGATTTATTATTGTTCTTGGTTTTAAAACTTACTTAAAAGTCAGAGTAATTAAGACAGTGGAGTACTAGGACATAGAAAGGTAGATGACAGTCCCACATCTATACCTCTGAGCTGAGGCTGATTCACAGCCCTCTGTGCATGAGTCCCCCCCCCCCCCAGGAGAGGCCTGTTCTCCCCAGGAGGGCTTTCACTCCTGGGCTCTGAGGTAAGATAGCCACTTTCTCTCCAATAACTGTGTGGAGCAGGGTCACCCAGGAGCTCGCAGAACACAGGAACAGTGGAGCAGCTGGGACAGGATCCTTCCAGTTGCCATCTCCACCCAGAGCTTGGGCTGTTTCAGGCTCTCTGTACACAAGTTCCACCAGGAGAGGGTTGGTCTCCCACGAGTGCTGACACAGGCTTACAGACCCACAGGAGGAACAAGCTCCAGCCAAAGACAGCAAGAACATCTAACATCAGAGATTAACAAATGGCAAAAGACAAAAACAAGACTCCAACAAAAACCAAGACTACTTGGCATCATCAGAACCCAGTTCTCCCACCACAGCAAGTCCTGGATACCCCAACATAACCGAAAAGCAAGATGTGGATTTAAAAATCACATCTCATGATTCTGATAGAAGATTTTTAAGAAGGAGATGAATAACTCTCTTAAAGAGATACAGGAGAACACAGGTAAACAGGTAGAAGCCCTTAATGAGGAAACACAAAGATTCCTTAAAGAATTACAGGAAAACACAGCCAAACAGGTGAAAGAATTGAATATAACCTCCAGGATCTAAAAATGGAAGTAGAAACCATAAAGAAATCACAAAGGGAGACAACTCTGGAGATAGAAAACCTAGGGAAAAAGATCAAGAGCCATAGATGCAAGCATCAACAACAGAATACAAGAAATAGAAGAGAGAATCTCAGAAGCAGAAGTTACCATAGAAAACATTGAAACAACAATCAAAGAAAATGCAAGATGCAAAAAGGTCCTAACTCAAAATATCCAGGAAATCCAGGACACAATGAGAAGACCAAATCTAAGGATAATAGGTATAGATGCTGAGAAAGCATTTGACAAAATCCAACATCCCTTCATGATAAAAGTCTTGGAAAGATCAGGAATTCAAGGTCCAAGTGGATCAAGGACCTCCACATAAAACCAGATACACTGAAACTAATAGAAAAGAAAGTGGGGGAAGAGCCTAGAGCACATGGGCACAGGGGAAATTTTCCTGAAGAGAACACCAATAGCTTATGTTCTAAGATCAAGAATTGACAAATGGGATCTCATAAAATTATAAAGCTTCTGTAAGGCAAAGGACACTGTCAATAGGGCAAAATGGCAACCAACAGATTGGGAAAAGATCTTTACCAATCCTGTATCCAATAGATGGCTAATATCCAATATATACAAAGAACTGATGAAGTTAGCCTTCAGAGAACCAAATAACCCTATTAAAAATGGAGTACAGAGCTAAACAAAAAATTGTCAAATGAGGAATACCCAATGGCTGAGAAGCACCTAAAGAAATGTTCAACATCCTTAGCCATCAGGGAAATGCAAATCAAAACAACCCTGAGATTCCACCTCACACCAGTCAGATGGCTAAGATCAAAAACTCAGTTAACAGCAGACGCTGGCAAGGATGTGGAGAAAGAGGAACACTCCTTCATTGCTGGTGGGATTGCAAGCTGGTACAACCACTCTGGAAATCAGTTTGGCGGTACCTCTGGAAATTGGACATAGTACTACCAGAGGACCCAGCTATACCACTTCTGGGCATATACTCAGAAGATACTCCAACATGTAATAAAGACACAAGCTCCACTATGTTCACAGCAGCCTTATTTGTAATAGTAAGAAGCTGGAAAGAACCCAGATGTCCCTCAACAGAGGAATGGATACAGAAAATGCGGTACATTCACACAATGGAGTGCTACTTAGCTATTAAAAACAATGAATTCATGAAATTCTTAGGCAAATGGATGGAAATGGAAAGTATCATACTGAGTAAGGTAACCCAATCACAAAATAACAGACATGGCATGCACTCACTGATAAGTGTATATTAGCCTAGAAGCTCAGAATACCCAAGATACAATTCACAGACCACATGAATCTAAAGGAGAAAGAAGACCAAAGTGTGGATACTTCAGTCTCTCTTTGAAGGAGGAACAGATTACCCATGGAAGGAGTTACAGAGACAAAGTATAGAGCAGAGACTGCAGGAAAGGCCATCCAAAGATGGTCCCACCTGGGGACCCATCCCATATACAGTCACCAAACCCATATACTATTATGGATGCCAAAAAGTGGTTGCTGACAGAAGCCTGATACAGCTGTCTCATGAGAGGTTTTACCTGTGCCTGACAAATACAGAGGTGAATGCTTGCAGCCAACCATTGGACTGAGCACAGGGTCCCCAATGGTGGAGCTAGAAAGGAGGACCCAAGGAGCTGAAGGGCTTTGCAACCCCTTTAGGAGGAAAAACAATATGAACCAACCAGAACCCCCAGAGCTCTCAGGGACCAAACGACCAACCAAAGAATACACATGGTGGGACTCATGGCTCCAGCTGCATATATAGCAGAGAATGGCCTTGTCAGTCATCAATGGGAGCAGAGGCCCTTGGTCCTGTTAAGGCTCTGTGCCCCAATGTAGGGGAATTCCAGGGCCAGGAAGTGAGAGTGGGTGGGTTGGTGAGCAGAAGGAGTGGGAAGGGGATAGGGAGTTTTCAGAGGGGAAACCAAGAAAGGGGATAACATTTGAAATATAAATAAAGAAAATATCTAATAAAAAAAGAAAGGTAGATGAGAGACTGTCATGCATATATATATATATACATATGTATATATATGATAGAAGATAGAGAGCAAGAGAGAGAGATGGATAGATGGATAGATGGATGATGGATAGATGGATAGATGGGTAGATGTGTAGATGGTAGATAAATAGAACAAAAATTAAAATCTAAGAAGTAATCCTTACATGAGCACACAGTTAGTTGAAACTAAGGTACCAAGATAATCTAACAGGGAAAGAATCTTTTTGGTAATCTATGTGATAGTGGGATCTTCAGAGTCAAGAGTAAAACCAGACTCTTTGAATCATGCTGTAATAAAAAGTAGCTCAAATGTATCATCCACATAATGGAAGAGTTCACACACGAAACTCATAGAAAATACTAGAAGTATATATTTCTGCTGTTTTATGGGTAACACCTTGCTAGATACAATACCAAAACACAGTGGCATAAGGAAAATGAATAACTTGAACTTCCCATCTGAGCATCATTTTGCTTTGATGAACACTATAAAAAACTAAAATTCAGCCCATGAAGTGAGAGATATCATTTCCAAATCCATAAAGTCAGAAAGGAGAATAGTGGTTGCTGCTATTCTAGGAGATGGCTTGGTGGTTAAAGCCTATGTTATACAAGTGTGAAGACCAGAGTCCTTTTCCACATTACCTATGTAAATGCCAGGCTAGCATGACAGTCCACCTAAAATCCTCGCACTCAGGAGGCTGAGATGGAAAAACCCTATAGTCAGCTGATAGCTAGACTAGCTGAATCAGCAAATGCTGGGTGCAAGTGAGAAACCCTGTCTAAGCATACAACAGGAAGAAAGATTGAAGAAGATATTTGATATCAACCTGTGGTCTCCATAGAGGCATGTGCAAACAGGCACACACATCCATATACACACACATGAACATGTACACATATAAGACACACACATGAACATGTACACATATAACACATACATATGAACATATACATATAACACACACACACACACACACACACCACATCTTCAGTGATTCATTTCCTTTAACTAGGTCTCACCTCCCAGCAAGCCCTACTACTTATTGTAGTCAAAGCCCTCCTCAAGAGACTCACCAGTGGAGACTAAACCCTCTAAGAATAAACTTTTGGGAACAGTTTTTATCAAGCCTTAGCAACAATGAGGGATTGTTTAGCCAACCAATTCCCAGTTCCATATTCCTACTCTGACAGTGTCATCTTGTGTGATGTTGGGCAAGCTGCTTCACCTCTCTGACCCTCAGTTTTATCTATAAAGTCAAGACACTAACTGTACCTAACAGCTAGGGTTTTAAGTGAAGAAAAAAAATTAGATGATATATTTATAGTGTTCTTAAATAGTGCCTGAGAAGAAGTGGTTCAATAACTATTAACTGAAACAAGATAATATTGTTGTTAAGAGGAAGGAGCATGTGCCATTTGTGGAATGAATAAATGTTTGTAGCCAGCAGTTATTCTTTGATCAATGAAGCAGTTTAGAAATTGTTATTTTTTTCTTTGCATTTATATAGAGAAATCAAGCCTTTGGTGACTACACACATAGCTTACCTCTTGAACAGCAAACAGTAGTCTCTTTTGCTGTTCATTTTCTACTATGGAAAGAAGAAAATTTTTTCTGCTTCATTCTAAAATTTTCTTCCTACCATTTATGCTCCTGTTCGCTGAGGACTTATCTCCCCTAGCAAGCTGTCACTCAGTCAAAGAAGAGATGGAACCCAAAGAAGTTTTACTTCCAGAACTTACTGGCTTCCTCAGTTCTGTGTCTTAGAGCCTGATGGAGCAGTCTGTTAGGAGGAGAGCTTTTGGGAGCTCCGAGAAACATTCACTCCCCAGAGAGTAGGGATAAGAAGCAAGAAGTAACCTGGAAGGAAAGAAGTAATATTTATTATTGTTTATGTATGCCTCATGCTCAAGTTAAGCAAGCTGTTGGTAAACAAACAATACTAAGGTATTCCTCCCATTCCTGTGCCCAGCAAGACTGTCCTGCCTATTATTGTCAGTGATGCACAGGCAATACAAGGGGAGGAAGAAGCCTTGCCATGTCTGAGGGCAAATGAAACTGGATGAAGAAGATGGCCTCTGGAAATGATGCTTATTAACACTTATTGAGGAACCTCAACAGTTGCCCCAACTTTCCTATCCAGAAACTGATAGAAAAGGAGACCAAACTAATGGCTGTATTGTCTTCTCCCCTATGCACATAAACAGGTTTCCCTTCTGTAACTCTGTTGATATTTTTGGAACAGAAAATCCTTCATTGTGAGAAAGGGCTGCCCTATATATTATGGGTTGCCTTATATGTCCTGAGCTGCCCTGTGTGTTGCAGGCTGCCCTGTGTATGGTCTGCTCTGTGTACCATTGGTGATTTTGTAGTATTCCCAGCCACTCCTCACTAGATGCTACTACTAGTCCCTTTCCAAGTTGTCACAGGTGCACCATCTCCAAGAATACCAGTGTCCCTTGTGGTTGAGGCAAAGTCCCCTGGGTTGGAAACTGTTGACCAACACAGAGACCGAAGTAGAAAGCCATCTGTGGTCACCATGTGGCTTATCTAACAAGGAGAGAGAGGTTAATCTACAAAGTGTGTACAGTGAATCAGTGGAAGGAGGCGTGTGATAGCAAGTGCCACTGGGCTCGCAGCTACCTTTCACGTGGCAGATACTGTCCAAGCAGAAAACAAAGCATGATTGTCTATAGTTGGAACAAAAGGAGACTGTTGTTTTGCAGGGCATCCTGCATGGAACTGTTTTGGAGCATGCAGGGTCACTGATCTAGTCTATACTACACTGGTAGTATTCTTTCTCTGCTTTTCATCACTTCTATTAATAGAAAACACAGCTTTTGGTTCCATAAGAATAGGAGAAGTTATATGGATGACTAGGAACCAGGAACATGGATTCAGATGGAGACATCAGCAGACAGGTACCACCAAGTGTGTGCGGGTGTTTTCCATTGGTCTCAGATGCTATCTAATGACATTCTTCTTGGCTTTCCGATTGGTATAAGTCAATGGCCTGTTAAGATATTCCAAACATTTTTATCTGATAATGAAAGGCTGTGAGGTCAGACACAGAGGTGGGTGGTAAATGGCTATTGAAGGATGTAAAGATAACATAATGTGATTTTGATCTTTAACCTTCAACATTCCAGCTGTCCTCAGGGAACTTCAGCTTACAGTTCCTCTCCTCAGATGTAAAAGAACAGGAAAGTAATGTAGGCCCAGTGAAGAAAAGAGGTACGATAAAGACATTTAATTTTTTTTTTTTTTTTTTTGGAATTTGCAGAATGACAGGGGTGTCTTCCATTATTTATGATGAGCAGCCTGAGTTTATGCTAATGAATGCATGGTGAACTCTTGGAGAAGTCCCAAGGAGGGCTGGCAAGGGTTGGAGCTTTCAGCTTTGCATGACCTCTGCCCAGGAAAAGAGAGTGGCTAGAGACTGGACTTAGTCACGATCCAGCTGATCATGCCTGTTGATAAAAGTCAACAAAACCTCAACAGTTCAAAGAGCATCCTGGTTGCTGAGCACACTGATGTACAGAGAGGGTGGGGCACCCTGATTTCATTGCATGAGTGTCCATAATCTATGGCCATTTGACATATCTAGGAGGATATGGGAAGATTTTTGTTCAAACTCTATGCCACTCTGTAATTTTTCCCTGAGTTCCAAAGGTCATTTCAGCAAACTAACCATCCTGAGGGGAATTGTGAGCATCCCCAGACTGATGCCCAAGTTGACCAGTTAGAAACACTCTGGCCTTGTAAGGCACATCAACCAGATGGAGCTCTTAGGGCTCTAAGGCCCTGTGTGTGCAATGCTTGATGGTAATTCAGGGAGTTAGTGCCAGGATGGAACCAAATTGTTGGGCATGAGGCTGAGCATTGTACTGGGCTCTAACCTACAACTGATTGTGTGGCCTTGGGGAAGCCACATGTCCTCCATTACACCAGCAAAGTGAACGAATGCATTAGGCTCATGAACTACAAATAAATGTGTGTGTGTGTGTGTGTGTGTGTGTGTGTGTGTGTGTGTGCGTATGTGTGTGTGTGTATACTTATTTTATGTGGGAATAATTTACTTTGCCTCATTTTATATATGTACATACATGTTTATGTATATGTGTATATGTATATCCATATTTTTAGTTATATTCTGAGTTCCTTTCAACCTACCTTTTCTTTGTACCAGGAAACATTTATAGAGGACCCCTAGTTTTGCCCATTTGCCAGGAGGTCACTGACCTGGGTCATCCAGCATCCTCTCTTCTCCCAGGAAGATCTATTACTCATTTTGTGCATCTAATAAAAAGAGGTATGATTTCCCCAAGGCTCTGGATGCTTCTTCAGGAGTCCTGCTCTTCCTCCAGCAATGACTGGTGATTAAATAAGGATTCCTGTAGGGTTGCAAATGAGCAGTCAGTCCTCCCGAAGTCCTCAACACAGTACACAAGGTCAACTGTGTGTGGTCACAACACCCAAGTCTTGATAATCAGAAATGAAATGTGTTCCTTCTCCTCTCTCCTCCAGACGCCAGGCAGCAGGAGGCACTGGCCTCGTGTCTGGTAATATCAGGTTTATAAGCACAGTTTCTCACTTTTATTCATTTGAGAATTGAATTAGTTTTCACATTTGCTTCCACAGCTTCAAAGAACATCTCCCAGCCATCATTTACTACACTATTAAATCGAGAAGCATCTTGTCGGTACATCTGATAATTTGATTCTGAGTGATGTTTGTGTTGTTGCTAAGCATTTTAGCCAGCAACAATAACGTTAAGAATGTGTGGCTGGGCCTTTAACTACCAACTCAAAGGAGATTTTGACAACAGGATGTACCTCCGGTAATGAAGAGACCAGA
>NW_022196904.1:106186022-106223916 GCF_008632895.1 Mastomys coucha
ATAAAAAGAAAAGAGCTGAGCACCAGCATCCATTTCCCCTGCTTCTTTTTCTTTTTGTTCTTCTCGCATATGACACATCCTGACCTCACTTGCTCTGCTTCTCATCAATATAACATGTGACCAGCTACCTCGTGTTCCTGCCACCATGACTCTCCTGCTGTAATGGACTGTGCCCTTGAACTGTGAGCTGCAATAAGCAAGTCCTCCCTCCTTATGCCCCAAAGGTCAGGTGCTTTGTGAAAGGAGCAAGAAAATAAATTACATACAAGATTGTTGAGGAAGACCAAGAGAATGGGAGGGGAGAGTCTGAGAGGGCAATAGGGGACTGGTGTGAACAAAGTACATGGCACAAATGTTTAAAGGTATCATAAGCAAACCCAATATTCTTAACATTAATTTTTTCAGGAGAGATATTTAGGGATAGCTTTATCCAAACCTTGCCCTTCTTGATGCCTCTTTTAAAAGAGAGGATCTCACATATTCTAGTCTGACAGAGATGACTGTGAACTTCTGACCCTCCAGCCTCAACCTCTTGAGAACTAGGATGACAGGCATATGCCACCATACTCAGTTTAGAGTGCTAAGGGTGGGTGCCCAGCTTTGAACATGCTAGGTGAGCACTGAGTCCCATCTCCTGCTGTCTTAGTGTCTAGATGTTTAATGGCACTGTTTCTGAGCTGGAATTCTCCCTCCTGTCTACTGTTAAATGTACCAATCTGAAACCTTACGGTTCTTACTGTAAATGTTCTAATCAGTCTTTAAGCCTCAAGCCAAACAAGCCCCCTCACATCCCCTCTTCACCTCAGCCCCTAGTGTAGACTTTGGAGTTCTGATGCTCCTTGTACATTGGAACAAGCTTTTGCTTGTGATGCTGTTTGTACACATCTGTTTTATCTTCCTTGCAGAATGGAAAGGTACTTGACAGATGAAATCTGTCTTACTCATCTTTATTTTCCCCATGACACTTGGACACATTTTTCTAGATATTTAGTCAGGCACTGTTTAGTGACAAAAACCAGAAACCTGCCCAAACTAACTTAAGAGTTTCTTTAGCGACTGGGAATTGACAGATGGTCCTTCTTAGTGCCTGCCTAGCATCCATTTTCTCTTAACAGCATCTCGCTGTTCCATTGGGACTGCCTGTCTGCTTGTTCCTAGACCTTATGGTTTAGCTGGGGCTGGGTCCACTGTGAGTTCTGAAAATGGGTAGAGTTCCAACCAATGGGACCCAGTGTTTGGTTCATAGGTGTCACAAATCATTTATAAGTGTAAGCCTCTCAATTTTCCAAAAACTTAATATGTATAAAGGATGTTTTCTTCACTGTGATTGCTAAAATAGAGTGCTCTCTCTCCCCCCTCTCTTTCTGTATAAGTGTGTGTGTGTAGGGGGGTGTATTTGCATGTGCATCATGTGCATGTCTATATACCTGAGTTTATATGCAGAAGCCAGAGGCAAGGTTTCTTACTAAATCTAGAGCCAAGCTAACAACCAGCAAGCTCTGGACGATTCTCTTGTCTCTGTTCTCCACTTCATTACAGATCTATGATTATAACCCACAGACAGCCATATCCAGCTTTTTACATGGGTGCAGTGGATTCAAACCCAGGCCCCCATGCTTTCACAGGGGGAGTGAGCTTTCACACTGAGCCATCTCCCAGCGTACTGAGCCATAACCCTTGAGAGCTTTGTGGGGAGTCTGTAAATGAGGCTAGTCCAGAAAAACACACACATGGGACCTGTAGGTATGGAGGAGATCACAAATGACACTGTGGCCCTGTGGCCATTACTCCATGGGCTTTGCAGCTTTGTGAACCAATAAACTCCCTTGGTATTAAATCAGTCCAATTGTATATGATCCTTTGACATTTGTGGCCAAAAGAACTTGAATGACATCATTATGAATCCAGTGGCTGAAGTTCCAGCTCTAACTGTCAGTGAACAAGGAAATTGAGAGCCTCAGAAGCCAGGTATCTATCACCAGTGTGAAAATGGAAGGGCCACATTTCTCTCTCTGTTTCTGTACTTGTTTGTTTCTTCTTGTTCTCTATCTGAATGTCAGCCATGACATTTTAAGCCAGGCAGTCCTAAGGATTTTGTGGCTTCTTGGACAAATGTGCAAAAGCCTCTGGGATTCATGTGGACTAGATCTATAATGCAGTAGTATTCAAAGGCCTTGAGAGATAATTAGACCATGGAGACTTTAACTTCATGTACAGATTAATACAGGGTTAGATTCCCAGTTCAGTGAGGCATTGGAAGTTGAGGGCCAGATGTAGGAATCAGGTTACCTTTTAAGGGCGCATATTATCCTAGGGCTTTTCCTTTCTCTTTCTCTATTTCCTGTCTACCACATGCTCCCATTGCATAATACTCATTTCACCTTAGGGGCCATGGTAATGGAGCCATCAGATGATGGACTAAATGCTTTGAAACCATGTGCCAAAATAAACCTTTCCTCAGTCAGTTTTTGAGTTAAGTTGATTGCTCTCAAATATTTTGTTACAACCGAAAGCTACATGCATAGAAAAACCACATTCTCAGTCCCTAAGAGATAAGTCCAGTTGTGCCAACCCAGATCTAGATCCCATGTCTACTCTTGGCTCTACCTATAGGCAATGCGTAGAACCAAAGAGATCACTAGTCACTTGGCAGACTTCATAGCCAAGTGTGTTATTGCCAGCAATGATTAGTATGTCACTATTAATAAATTTAGGTTGTCTTAGTTAGGGTTACTATTGCTGTGATAAAACATTGTGTCAAAAACAACTTGGAGAGAAAAAAGTTTATTTAGCTTACACTTCCAAATCATTGTTCATCACTGAAGGAAATCAGGATTGAAACTCAAACAGGATAGGAATCTGGACAGAAGATGATGCAAAGACCACGGAGGAGTGCTGTTTGCTGGCTTGCTCATCATGGCTTGCTCAGCCTGCTTTCTTATAGAACACAAGACCAACCACCAACCCAAGAATGGTACCACCCACAAAGGTCTGGACCCTCCCCCACCAATCTCTAATTAAGAAAAGGCCCTGCAACTGTATCTTATGGAGGCATTCTCTTTCAATGGAGGTTCTTTCCTTTCAGATGACTCTCACCTGTGCCAAGTAAACATAAAACTAGCCTCGATGCAGATAGAAAGTAGGCACTGGGGAGATATCCCAATTAGTAAAGTCTGTGTGTCATGAAAAGAAGAGGAGCCGCCTCTTGTTTTGATCTTGATCCTCAGTACCATGGACAAGGAAAAGTGTCCATATAACCACTTATAACCACAGTGTTGCTGAGGTAGGGACAGGCAGATTCCCAGGAGCTCACTAATAAGCCATCGTAAACAAACCAACAAGCCACAAGCCAATGAGAAACCCTGTCTCCAAAAAGTGGTTGGATAGTACCTAAGGAGCACTACTGAAGCTCACCTTTAACCTCTATATACACATACATATACATGCCATGCTCAGGAACCTACATACACATGCATCAGCCTCAAACCTGTACATATACCCACTTAAGTACAGATAGGACACTCATGGTTTCCCCAGCTCCAGCTCCAGCCCCAGCTGAGTTACTCACTGGAATATCAAAGGACCCTTCCTCAATCAGACAGCTATCCTGACACTTGTATTTTCCATGTGTCAAAATTACAAGTCTGTAGTATAATCCAATCACAGCTTCTGGTTACCTTAGCTGAGACACAAAGTAGCTCTCCCCTGTCTGTCTATAGAGATCAGTGTAAGAGGAGGAACCCCCAAGCAGGGTGCTAATCATGTATTCTGGCAGACCCCATCCCTGTCTCCTATCCTCCCACTGAAAATATGCACAGATGCCCGTTCAGGCAGGGCACAGAGACCTTGCCACATCCTGCTTAAAATAATTACCTTAAAAAAAGAAAAGAATGCACTGTGGCAGAGCTCCTAATAGCAGGTGTTGTTAAGAATAGCCCAAAATAGTCCCCTGGGACCCAGAGGATCCCTAGGGATCTTTTAGATTTCAGAAAGGTTGAAGCCACGAACTCCAAGATATTTCCCTTAGCATCTATGGGAGACTCTGTCTTCTTATGTAGATGACTGATTGCCTTGGTGTGGATATTCTTGAGTATGTCCCCCAAAATTATAATGTTCAGAAACAATGGGACCACTAAGAGGTGGGGACAAGTGAGGGGGAATGGTTAGGATGAAGTGGCCTTATGCTTGAGAAGGTTTAATGCTGGTCTGAAGGAGCTACTTCTCACATGAGCAGACTGTTGAGTCAGCAAGGCTGACCCCTTGGATACACCAGTCTTCTCTTGCACAGGCCATGTTGATATCTACCATCTTGTAACACCAATTAGGATTTCCATACCAGGATAGGACACGTGTCCCTATGTTGATGGGCATTCAGCCTTTAAACTGAGAGCTAAGTTAAACCTCTTTGTTTTATAATGAAACCTTATTTATTTTGTTATAGCGACAGAAAATAAACTAAGCTAGGCTTTGATAGATTTAAATCAAAAATCCACAAGGACATGAGGTGGACTGACTAGTAGGTACTTGGGATCATTGAAAGGGGGAAGGACTGTTTAATCAGTAGAGTATTTCTTTTTGAGTGGTGAATTAGTCTACAAGCTAGATGAAGACAACGGCTGTGGAAGACTTGAATGTACAAACTACCATTGCATTGACACTCTAAAAGATGAATTTGTAGTATGAATTTTACCACCATTTCTAAAGATTTCATTTACTTATGTGTGTTTGCACACAGGCACACATACATACACATATATGCATGTGTATAGGACCCGAAGAGGCCAGAAGAAGATGTTAGATGCTCTGGAGCTAAAGTTGTGAGCCTCCATGTGGATTTTGGGAACCAAGTGCAGATCCTCTGCAAGAGAAGCAAGCACTTAATTGCTGGTCCATTTCCCAGCTTTTCTCTTCAATTTTTAAGAAAGTTTGGGAACTGTGAGTTTAGACAGCCATCCCAAAGTCATTCCCTGGTTCATGTGGGTCACTTCTCAGCCTGAGCATCACCATTTGCAAAGGAGGAGCTAATAATGAATGGTACCTGTCTCTTGGACTTGTTGCAAGACTTAAATAAGAAAATGATTTTAAATCCCAAGCAAATGCAAACAATCTTCACTGGAGTCCTCATTATTGGGAATCCTTGATGGCCTTGTCCTGCCTGGATGGACCATCAGCAGTACTCGTGGGATTTAGCAGGGGCGGATATGATGCTATGTCTAATTCTAGCTGGGCACTGAGAATTTTCTTGCCCTCTTATTTCTCTTTCCACCAAGTCACTCTGGGAATCCAGCATGCATGAGACCAAATTTTTCTTTCCCAGCCTACTTCACAGACTGCCAAAAAATCCTGATGGAGGGAGACAGAGTCCAGGATGAATTGCCGTTCTCTACAGTCAATACCTGTTCTGAGGCTACCCTGAAAGTGAGTGATTACTAGATGGGATGGCTTGCTGAAATGGGCTGATGAATTGGGACCTGTATGGTCACAATAAAGATTGCCACACTGTTAGGAGACCAGATTAGATTTTTCTAGACTGCAATGGGCTGCAGTCATCTTGTTATGTCAAGTTGTTTGTTGTTTTGGGTCCAGACTTATTTTCTCTATGCAAGATGCAAAATCACTGCTGGACATACTAAACTAATTTGGGTAGTATTCATTTAATCCCTATGGTGTCTCCCATTAATTAGCAGAACAGGCTGCCCTATCAGGGGTAGGAGGTGGTTTCCCTGGATCTTTCTAGAACTCTATATCATGGTGGAAATTTCACACCTAGTACATTGCTAATGAAAATGTCATTTTCCTGCTGAGTTTACCTGACATACTATTTATCTTGCCTCTGCCATTAGAGATAGAATTGCCATTAGATTTACTACAAAAAAAAGACAGAATTGATTTTTAATTATGGTTTCTGGAACTAAAGGTTAAAGATGGTTTAAGGGAAAGGAGCTATGGTTTTCTTTTAAAGTATCTCTATGGCTGTGGGTATAGTGAAGTTAGATTGGAAGTTGGGGCTGTCTTTTGCACCAAATGTGCATCCTAGCTACCCCTTCAAACTTTCCTTTTGAAGAGGAAGGTCACCCCAATGCCTCTGTATCCGTGCCTCCACCCCTTTAGCAAGCCCAGAGTGTCAGGGCGTCAAAGTGGAACAGATTGCTTTGGTTTGTGTAACAAGGGTCGCTAAAAATTGCAATCTTACCTTCGCAGGCGACTCGGGAAATAGTCGGATAACTTCACACAGGCGTTTCATATACAGGCAATTATAGGGAGATAGATTGGGGTGTCCAGAGGAATCATAAGTTTCCTCTGCCTGATTTATAAGCCGTATCCTTATTTTTTCATAATACCATTTATAATATCAGCTCCATCTAGACAGCTGTCTGTGGGAGTTGCTTTCTCCAAAGCCAATGTAGGCAGCCAGTAACACAAAGACAAGACACTGGTCGTAGACTTCCAGGCAGAGCTAATCTCCCAGGAAACAATAAGCTCAGGTTCTAGGCTCCATCCTGAGTTTGAGCCCCAGTTCCACCATGAATGTGCTCTGAGGTGACAGGCAAGTATCTTAACATCTCTGATTTTAGCATTTCTAAAATTTTAGTTTGCTGTAGCTGTCTTCCATAGCTGGATCTTGTAAATGGAATGGCATTGCCTTTGTCCATAGTGTGTGTTTGGTGAGTTATTCTTGATTGGAAAGGATGATAATAGGGATTGTGCCCAGAAATATTTCTCTTAGAGATGCCCATGTGTATGTTAACCCCAGACTCCTCCTTCAGATATAGACTCAGTTTCCCCTTTGCTACTGTGCAAAACTCAGTTTCCCATGCCCCACCTTCCTTCTGGCTCCTCCCTACTCAGGCTCTTGAGTCATGCTTGTTCATTCTCAGATTGTCCTTTCTGCTCTGATGCTTCAATCACCATAGGGCCCAGGGTCCCTGCTGTGCCTGCCCTTTGTCCCTAGTTTAGGGTAAAGAAGAGGAGAGACTGGGAAAGACAAGCAGCACACAGCGTCTCAGCATTTGGAGTTAAATACACTGAGGTCCTGGAAGGATCTCCATGTGGTCCCTTGCCTTGCTTCCTATAGGGAGCTATGCCTCGCCCCGCCTGGTAAGTCCTTTCTGCCTCAAACAAAAGAGATTATTGGAAGGAAGAACATGAGTGCCTCAAAGTGATATTTTGGTACTAAAGGGTGTCTTAAAATAGCATCCTCACACTTTTCAGTGGGGCAGGAAGGACCTGAGCACAGAGAGAACATTAAGTCTGGAAAAGCCAAAATGATTGCTAGGCATTATCTTCCCCTGATGGGTAAGAGGGCTCTTGGCAAGAAGTAGCAGTGCACTCCAGCTGACGGGCTGCTGGGAGAGAGAGGAGCCTCATGATTAAGTGAAGGCTGACATGCCCCACTACAGATAGCACTGGTGATCCAGCAAGCAGGGGTCCCAAGTGAGCAATCATAAGGAAGGGAATATGCATGAGCCTGAAACCTTGCACACAGAACTCAAGGAAGGTATGAGTGGTTATGCCAGGGCTTCAGCCTTTGAGGCCAACACAGACCTAGTACAGAGTCCCTGGAGGGAGATACAGAGGAAGACCATTAGCTGGCATATATCCATCCTGTGCAATTAACTCAGCTGGTAGAGTTGACGCACATGAGGCACAAAGCCCTGAGTTACACTCCCAGCCCCTCAGGAACTAGGTGTAGTGGCACACTCCTGTAACCACAGAACTGGGGAGGTAGAGGCAGAAGGGCCAGAAATGTAAGCTTTTCCTCTGTTATACACTGAGTTGAGGCCAGCCTGGGATATATGACACCTGTCTCAATACAAAACAAAATAAAAACTCCATACGCAACATGCCTTTTCCCCAGTCCTCATCGAAGCGGCCCTTTTGTCTTCTTCTGCATTAGGGATCAGCACACCCATCCCTGATTATGATATGTGGGAAATGGTAAAGATACAACCATCAAGGAAGTGAAATGGAAGATACTCCAAAGGGACTTGCACAAGCATCTAAAGCACAATGATTTAATAGTGCGAAAGAACCTGAATTTGGCCAAAAGACTGGCTTGCTGCCCTCTATCAAGTTTTTTTTTCACTGTTTTACACTGATATTATTCACAGAGCTAAGAAACTTCAGCTCTGGCCTGTTTTATCTCTAAGACTAGCCCAGTTCCCCCAAAACGATTCAATGACAAATGGTTAAATGAGTTGCAAAGAGTTAACAAGTGCAGTGTGGTTCGAAATGACCAAGGTTACGTACAGCTATTTTTTTCCTGTTACACAAGGAAAGATGGGGGATATCAGTGGGAAAGGGCTTCTGCCCATGAGTCAGTGAAAACAGACCATGTTTCAAAGTGAAGGGGATGCCTCTTGGTCTGTTCTGAAGCTGGGCTGCTGATCTGTGGAGGACAGTAAAACCCAGTAATGGTATATATATATATATGTTTGTGACCAGCTTGGCTACAAGGTATATACATCCAATGGCTAAGATAAGGTGTCTGCATGCCAGGCTTATTTTTCTTCAAAAAACTTCCACAATAAACTATCTAGCTAGTCAACTACAGAGAAGTCTGCATTTCTTTAAACATGGACACCAGCAAAGTCCAGTGATCTTTTATTTTTGCATTAGTTCAATACATACCATTTATTAGATATACTCCATCTTTGGAGGTAAAAACTATATGGATCCTGAGTTGGCAGATGGCTCAGTTTGTCGTGTACCTGTTATACCTGTAGTTTGAGTCTCAGGATTCATAAAAAGACTAGAAAGGATGGCCTATGCCTTTGATCCCAGCAATCAAGATGAAAAGCAAGAAAATTCCCCAAGTCTCAATCAGTAGGCTCCAGGTCCTGGTGAGAGGTACTGTTTCACAGTGAGGTGAATAGCATTCCTATGGGAAAACACTTGAGATTGACCTCTGGCTTACACACACACACACACACACACACACACACACACACACACACACACACAGAGCGAGAGAGAGAAAGACAGAGACAGAGACAGAGAGACAGAGACAGAGAGAGAAAGAGAGAGAGAGGAAGAGAGAATACATTTATACATTTGAGGATTCAACTCTCTATGTGGGAAAATAGTTGCATAACTAGATCAACTCCAATCTCCCCAGTGCTCAGGTATAAAGCTACCCTGACTAGACTAGGAATGGATAAGACTCACCTGTGCCCAGCCTAGAGGTGATGGAGAAGGTCTTCAATGCAAAGAAACAAACTAAGAATTCCAAAAGGTGGAGAGACAGCCTTTCTATACCAGCAAACATAGAAAACCTAAGAAACCATAGCTCATAAGAGAACAAAGAGTTTAGGATTAAAAGATTGCCTGTATGTGTCTGTCTGCTGTGCTTGTGTGTATGTGTGTGAATGTGAGCTTGTGCAGGTGTGTCTGTATGTTTGTGTATGTGTGCCTATGTGTCTGTTTGTGCAGGTGTACAGGTATATCTGTGTGTGCACACACATTAGCATGTGCACGTGTGTAAGGCTCTGTGTCTCTATGACCCTATGAGTGTATATCTGTGTTTCCCTGTGTCTATGTGTGTGTGCATGTATATGTCTGTGTCTATGTGTGTGTATGTGTGTCTGTGTTGGTGTGTGTGTCTGTGTTGGTGTGTGTGTCTGTGTTGGTGTGTGTGTGTGTGTGTGTGTTTGTCTATGAGTGCATATTGTGTCCCGAGTGGGAACAATATGAAAGAGAATGGCAGAGGATTGGGCTAAATAGCTGGGCAGCAGGAGGAAACTGGAGCCTTCTCTGCTGCTTCACGCCTGCCCTTTATGCCAACACCACGGGAGGCTGTTGGGAAGAAGAGCTGTACTCTCACACTTGTGCACATTAGAGGCATGTAGGTCTTGTTGCCCCCATAGTTTGCTGGCTGACTCCTTCTAATTTTGGCTTCCAGGTCCCTCCTAAATGAAATTCAAACTCCTGAGCACAAAGTTTTCTCCCCCCTTTTTTTTTCCTATCAATTACTGGAGAAGTTTGTGCCATTGGTTTTGATAACATTCACCCTAACCCCATCTCCTCACAGATGTGGCTTCCCCTTTTCTATCCTCCCAACTTTGTGTCCTCTTGTTTCCTGTTTTTCACCCACCAAGTCCATATATGCATGAATGTGAGGCATCCCAGTGGAGCATGGTCAGCATACCAGGGGCAATGTTTTTAAAGAAACCGAATCTGCCTGTCCCCAGCAGATAACTCCTTGGCTAGGGATGTTCTTTCATGGCCACCTCCTATTTCCATGCTGGAGTTGGTCTGGCTTGATCTATATAATAACAAAACTCCTGTGAAGACATAGCACATGTGGAGCTACCCTGCTGCTTCTGGAGGATGCTGGTGACCCTGGTACTGACCTGGAAGCTTCACCCCTCCTGGCTAACTCTCACAGTGCTGGAAGCTGCTATGCATGCTGCTGGAGGAGAGAAGCAATTCTTACTCTTCCCTAGCTGTGACCTCTGTAAGCTATGCTAACCAACAGCCTGACAAGTCACTCTCAATGAGCATGCATTTAAACTGACTTTTCCCTGCTTTTCCCGTTCCCTATCTTTATATCTCTGTCTTCTCTTTCTATTATGCACTCAGCCAGACCCAGCCAGACTATAGAAATTGATTCTTCCCTAAGCATGCCACTCAGTGTGTATTAATCTTCTATTGCGGTATAACAAACACCTCCAGTTTAGTAGATTAAAATTCAAACATTCACTACCTCTGTTTCCAAAGGTCAGGGACCCAGAAGTCCAAGTGTCATTCTAGCTCAGGGTCTCTCATAAGATGGCTCCTAAAGACTAGATGAGGACATCAGCCATCTGAAGCCATGATTCGAGATAGAAAACCTACTCTCCACGTGGCGTACTGAGTAGCCTGGATGCCAGGCTTCTGCTCTTCCCTGGCTGTGGGCAGGAGGTCTCAGTTCCTACCATGTAGACCCACACTTAGTGGGTCTACAGCTTAGCTTAGCTTAGCTTTACCTTCTAAAGATGAGTTTCAAGGGTATTGAAGATGTCTTTTTAAGAGAATTCACTATTTAATGCCAATGTCCATTTATCTAACTAATGGCTCTAAGTTGGGGCAATTTTACTTTCTCCTCCCTAGAAGCAACTTTTTTGTTGTCATGAGCAGACCAAGGGGTAACACTGGCATCCAATAGTTCGAAGTCTTGGGTTATGTATAAACATCTATATATGAACATCTGAGAAGGCACAGGATCTCATGCTGAGCCTGTAGCTCAGTGATTTGGCCAGTCTGGCTGCCCAATGAACATTAGGGATCTGTGTGTCTCTACCTCCCGAGTGCTAGGATTACAGATGCACACTGCTGCATCTCTTTCTTTTCTTTTCTTTCTTTCTTTTTTTTTTTGTTTCTTTTTGTTTTTGTTTTTTTGTTTTTTTTGTTTGTTTGTTTGTTTGTTTTTTCGAGGCAGGGTTTCTCTGTGTAGCTCTGAAGACCAGGCTGTCCTCAAACTCAAAAATCTGCCTGCCTCTGCCTCCCAAGTGCTGGGATTAAAGGCCACCGCCCGGCTGCACCTCTTTCTTTTAGGTGGCTATTAAGGATCTGAACTTGGGTCCTTATGCATGTGTGACAAGCACTTTACCCACTGAACAATCTCTCCAGTCCCCAAACATGGGCATCTTTGTAAGGGGGGGTATTGACCTTCTGGCCATAGTTAAGAACAATAAAAATAGAATTAAAGCCTGCAGATAATTAGATACTGTAGAGGTATCTTAAGCCACATCTCATGACAAAGAGAAAGAGTCACATGACCTATCTCATCAAGTCAGAGGGATCGCTCCAGCCACTGCTCCAGACAGTGGAATCCAGAGTGACTGGTACCCCATGCTGGTGCTGCTGGCTCAAGTACAGTTTTCTCTCTTCCATTGAGCAGAGCCTCTACACCTCCACCCAGAAGCCCCACAGTCTGAATATCATGTCACCCAGAATGTGGCTCTTCAGAAAGCTATTCTGTGACAAGCCCAGTGGTTTATGACACAAATATTGTATTTTGCACACTTCATTTGCAGTTAAATTATTGAACAGCTGACAACATGGGCTATGTTCTGTTTCTTAGTGAAAATCCATTAGAGAGCTTATTTATTTATTTATTTTTTTGGTTGTTGCTGTTAAATTAGGGCTTTAACATTTCCAGACGTGAAGAGTGAATTTATTTTACAATGATTAGAAATCATTTGGTAATTAGGTTTGAATGACTGAGAGTTATTGGAAGAACTAAGCTTCACACTCTGCTTCTGAAGGCATGACTCTAGGGCTCACATTTTTATATTTTCTCACATGCCACTTGGTAATTTCATAAAACAAGGTGTTGAGACCAAAGAGGAAATAGCTGAAAAGAGCTATGACCCAGGACATAAGTCACCAGAAAGATCTTCACTTTTATTCAATCTCGAGATAGTTCAGAACTGGAGTCTGAGGAAGGGACCAGGACACCTTCTGAGCAATTGGACTGTAGGTTACCTATGATGGGTCATGGCATTAAATCGTTAGGGGTAGACAGCCAGCAGAAACGAGACAAGTGAGTTAGGTGAATTACAGAAACGGGAAACGGGAGAGTCTTGCCTTCCCTAAGCAGCTGTCACTCAGTTTCAACCGAATTTTTCCAAAAGTGGATAGGAAGGCAATCAATCTGGTCACATATTTCATCTTCTCACAAGAAAGAAAATTTCTGTAGTTTTTTGATTACAGTTTCAAGATGTTGTTATTTAAAGTGGAATGTTAATACAACATTTTAAAGATTCAGATCAAGCCAAGCCTGCGTGTCTTCCAATGGAGCTCGGAAGCTTCCAATGAAGCTCGGAAAAAAATTAGCTTGGGATCCTTGGTTGCCCGGAGGACCATATACAGCGGCTGTGCTACTCTCCTCGAAGTTACGACAGAAAAAAAGCAACGCTGTGAGGTGTGCTCACAGAGTAGGTCTTTAGGCCCGTAACAAAACGTCTCACCTCAGCCTGAGCATCTGCTCAGCCTCAGTGGCCTCGGCCAAATTATTAAACATGTTTGTCTATGTTTTGGTTTCATCTTTGTTACTGTTGGAGTGTGAAATGCCCCACCCCCACCCCCAACAAGGGCACGGGCTTGGTCACTTGTTATCCAGCAGATGGCATTGTTCGGAGAGGCTGTGGAACTTCTAAAAGGCAGATCCTCCCTGGAGGAAGGAGGTTCCGGGAGATAGCCTTGTAGGGTTAGCCCTACCTGGAGCTTAAGGTCTCCACTTCATGGTCCCCAAGATGTAGTCAAACAGCTTCCTGCCCCTGCTGCCGCAGACAGGAGCTGGTGCAGCAGCCTTCCCCACTGTGAGCGACTGTTACTCCTGAACTAGGAATAAATTCTTCCTTTTCTCGACCCTGAAATGAGGAAAGTACTAATAAGACCTTCCATTTCACTGTAAACCATGCCTCTTACAAGACAACTATGAAGGCTGAGAACTGACTCCTACGGATAGTCCCATAGTCACTGGCTGCCAGAGGAGACTGCTATTGTAACTGACAAGGAAGGAAGATAACTCCCTGCCAGTGTTCAGGCGACCTAGCCAGAGATCACATGTTAGGACATGTGACTCCATGCTTGCCCCTGTGCATTTCTGCTGTACAAACTGTTTGTGATTATCTCACAATTGATTGAAAAGCAAGACCAAAAACAAAAAAAAAAAAAGAAGAGAGAGATCCACGATTTGGGCTTTAAGATGCCAACAGTCTATTTCATTAACACTTGATAAACATGTTCAGGAATACAAATGAATGGCTGAGCCTCTGAGTCAGCTCATTGGCTTACTTTGCCACTGGAGTTTAGAGCAAGATTACAAACAATCAGGCTGCTTATCATTCTTCAGTAGCTCTCTTTTGCCCTAGGGTTTCATCCAGAGTGTTTAGTATGGCAGGGAAGGATTTTGTAACCTGGTTCTAGCCCCATCACCTCCTTGCATGAGAACCTTCATCCCAGTCCTTCTGAGCTCTCTGCAGTCCCAGTATATCCTGTCCTGTTTTGCATCTAGAAATTGCCCACCACTCCTTCTGCATAAGCTACTCTCTCCTTATCTTTTTAATTGATTACCTGTTTGTTTATTGGATCTCAGGGGCACAGAGATGAATTAGTCATATTTTCTGATCCACGGCATGCCATAGATGGCCAATGGTAGTCTTACTTGGCTACTAGTTTATTTTGTTGCTCATGCATTTTGTTCCCCCAAATCATCTCCCTTCCTCAGGGGGTGCCCTTTCTTGTGTGATTGGCATGTGCAGGCAAATGTGAGGAACACAATCATTTTTATTTTTTAACATCTTCATCAGTAGGAATAGCATCATACTGTAAGCTCACCCCGGGGCTTTCCTCACTCAGCACTGCCTTCTGCTCCATCCGTACTGCTTTCTGTACATTCACCACACAAAGTTCCATTTTCTACAATGCACATCTATGTTAGCCTGCTTATTTAGCCCCCTGATGAACACTCAAACAGTCTCCAACTTACTAATTCTTCACGAAAACATGATGCCATACACTTTGGACATGTGAAAATTCTCACGACACAGATATCTGGTAGAAATTAATAGGTGATGTTTAAATTGGCTGAAGCCTACCTGAGAGATCGTCTGGGTGGTGCTGCCAGTACATACTCCTTTCAGGAAGGAGGGTGTGGCTTCCAAGTTCATGCTTCTTGCCATTAGCCATCTTTCTCTTGTTTTGTAACCCTGGTACAAAGCACTATTTCATCCTCTAGACTGAAGGGTTTTTTTTTTTTTTTTCTTGCTTATAAAAGAGGTTAAATTAGGCAGATAGAGAATCCAGGTTAGAAATCACCACCGGGTCCCTCCCTTCAGAGCTCAAATAACCCCTTGGAAGAGGGGAAAGAGGAATTATGAGAGCCAGTGGGGTTGAAGACCAGGACACCAGGAGAGTATGTCCCTGGAGTCAACTAAGCAGGGTGCACAGGGGCTCACAGAGCCTGAAGTGGCAATCATGGAACCCACATGAGCTTGTGGTAGGCCCTCTGCATATGTGTTATGGTAGTTGGATTGGGGCTTGGGGGTAGGGGAACTTCAGACAGTGGGACTCGGGGGAGTCTATGACTCTTTTGCTTCCTCTTGGAACCATTTTCCAACTACTGGTTTGCCCTGCCCAGCCTTGATGTAAGGGTTTGTGCATGATCTTATTGTATCTTGTTCTTGTTGTACTGGGTTTGGCTGATGTCTCTAAGAGGGCTCCTTTTTTCTGAGAGGAGATGGGGGCATGGGGATGCTGGGGCATGGGTGTGTGGGGTGGGGGTGGATATGGGGGAAAGAGAGGGAACAGAGAGGAGTGAAGGGAGGAGAAGCTGCAGTTAGGATGTAGTGTATGATAGAAGAGTAAGCAAAAGTTTTTTTTTTTTTTCAAATGAGAAGTTTCATTGGACTAAAAAGGGGAATTGTTGAGGTTTGTCTTTTGTTATCTATTTGTAACGCTAAGTGTGGGACCCCAGGACTGGTTGTCCCAGAGGCAGGAGAGTCCACACATACACCTTGGCACTGTTATTTCTGATTGGTAAAGTTGTCAACAGCCACTACCTGGGCAGAAGACACATAGATGGGGCTAAGGTTTCCTGAGCTTGGGGTCTGAGAGGGACCACAAGGAAGAAGAAAGTGCAGGAGAAGAAGTCACCATGGGGGGATCGGGAAAACCTTGCCCTGAGGGCTAGCCAATTGGAGTTCAGAGCAGCCCAGATGAAAGACAGTAAGTAATAACTTGGGGTTACCGATAGGAAAGTAGATTCTAATAGCAGAGAGGGCAGATATCTGCCCAGCTCTTGTGCTGTTAAGGCTTGTTGTGACTATAAAGGCTGTGTGTGCCTTTTATTCATGAACTAAAGGGTCAAAGGCAGGGTACCAGCCCAGGGTCGGGGTTGCTCTTCAACAGATATCTACTCGTGTATTGCAAAGGCATTTGTGTTTGTTTTCATCTGCATTGCCTCTCTGTGAGGATTTCTTTTGTCATCTTTCCATTGGTTTTTCTGATTTGTTTCATAAAAGGTTGTTTGTATATTCTAGATTCCAACCCTCCTCGGTTCTGGTTATTTAGAGATGTCTCATGATCTGTCAACACTTGTTGACCTCTGTCTCTGACTGACCATTTCCAGCTTATCCTCTAGCCTTCCTTCCCAAGGCATAAGCTCCATGGACTGTGTCTTCCATCATGTGAGTGCTCCTCCAATCTTCTGCACCCCTGCTACCATGCTGGCCACTCTATAAATACTCCCAAGTGACTCTGGACCTACCTAAGGCCATCAAATGACATTTTTATTCACTCTTGAGAAATCAATTAATTTTTTATTTGGACTTATCTCGCCCCCTTTATCCCTCTAAACCATCCATGGATGGTTTTCAAAATAGTTTCATAAATTTTATTTCAAAATGTATAAAAACACAAATATTTGCCTTTAGTGAATACGAGTTTGCCGGGAAGCCCATGTTTTCATGGAACATTAAAAAGAAAAGATTTGTGTAACATCTCTAGTGCCTGTTTCATAGACTTGGACTCAGAATCCAAACAAATATTTGTGATTGATGAGCAATGAGGGCCTCTCCTTCCTATGCTCCCAATCCTGATCGACAGTTAGTGTAGGCAGTGTTCCATTAAACAATTCTAAGGATCCTGCAAGGGGGGAATTTACTGTTACCACTGCATAGCTGATTTAGAGACCCTAGACCAGTGGATAGTTTGATCCTTTCTGAGTCAGAGACATCTTCAAAATCCAGTGAAGCTATCCCAGGAGAGGGATAGGAGACAGAGCAGACAAACAAGATGTGAGTATCACTGTCTTAGGTAACAATAATCACAGTGCATCCCCTCCTGTAAGCTTCAGCACCCACTACACTCCTCTCTCCTGTTCATCTCAGCCTCCTCTGCTGTCAGTCTGACACCAGAGTGCCTGGGAACTCTCCTAACGGACACTGGTTTCTCCTTTGTCACATCTTGTATGGGCAATGGAAAGGAGTGGACAAAGCAGCCAGGACAGGGCAGAGTACAAGCTGGCAAGAAGGAAGAAGGCCTTGCAAAGCCAACAAGCAACTTGGTCAGCTGTAAGTTCACTGAGACTTGTGAACTAGAAGTTTGTTTACCTAGAAGTAGGGCTGATCTGGAGAGGGCTGCAAATGAATGCAATTTCCACTCCTGCTGGAGACCTGTACCTAGCAATCACTGTGCCAAGTGGGGACAGATGTCTCCTTCTGTGGATTCGTTATAGGCACCTACCATACCTGTGTGCTTACTGAACAATGCCATTCACGAGGCTGGGGAAAAAGGACTCTTCCTTTGCCTGTTTTTTCATCTGTGGAATGGGTTCTCACCGAGTGCCCTCTGAAGCCTGATGGGCACCGTCAGCCCCGAAGCACTGTTCCCATTTTCATCTTTCTTGGCTTTGCTCAACCTTTCCACGGTCATGCATCACCCCACCTCCAGAAAAGCCAATTTAGAGGCATTTTGTTTACCTTCTAAGCCTGCTATCTAATGCTCCTGCTTGCTCCTCTCCTTCCAAGCTCCAAGGATGCAGTACATTAGCGTCTGTTATTGGCAGTGCTATTTATTTGAAGCCAAGGACACTTTATTCTCTTCTAACTTGTACAAGCTTGGGCTTGGCTTCTATCCACAGCCAGATCTAGAAATTATAATGCATTACAAAGTGAGTAATTATTGCCTGGTATTATTCTGAGATTTCGAGCATTGACTTTAAGGAAGACACCTTGTCGGTTGCAGCAAACAGTGGGTGATAGTTATATTCCATAAGTCCTTATTAGGCATTCAAAGGTCCCATTTTTACCATGCCAGATCTAGGTAGAGAGTAATTTAAATATCACTGTCCTGGGTAGCAGGACAGGGAAACAGGCTCCAAATCCTAGGAGCCCAAACTGCTTTGATTAGAGGTGCATATAGCCTTGCCTGACATACAGTGTAGCTGCTCAAAGATTTGATACACACACACACACATATATGTATATACACACACACATATGTATATATGTATATACATATGTGTGTGTATATGTATATGTACATATATGTGTGTATATGTATATGTATATATATGTGTGTATATGTATATGTATATGTATATGTATATGTATATACACAAGCACCCCACCTTAATTTTATTGTTTAAAAGCTAGGGGCATCTGTGTCCATGGGTAAGGCTTTTGTTGTCTCTGTGAAGAAACATGGAATCAGTGCTGGGAAGATTAATAGCTAATGTCTGTGAAGAGATTATGAAAAGATTACTAGGGCCAGCTCTAAGCATTTTCTAGGCTTAATTCATCTAATTTCCTCGATAATTTTCTCACTTGAGGGTTGAGCAACTGAGGCACCATGGGGTTAATTAGCTTGGAAGTCCTAAATGCTGAAGGGGAATTAGAGGATCCAGTCAGCCCAGTTTCAGAACCCCCAGGTGCAGGAGGCACAGGGCTCCTGGTTAGCGTGAAGCCAGTGAGCTAAGTTGAAGAGAAAGCATGGGGAGACATCACCAGAGCGAGTAAGAGGAACACTGGGGTTATTCCACAGTGAAGCTCTGTGAACAAAGGGAAGTGTGTTATACCCCGTGCTATACTTTACTGACCTCTTTTTAATAACATAGAAAAGAAACAGCCAATCCTGCTTCCCACCTCGCCCCAGTTTGGTTGGCAAATACCAAGTGCATTGAGTTTTGTGGGAAGATTTCATGCAGATGTCTTCAAGCTGAGACCTGCCCAAAAGTAAGTTACTCAGCAGCTGCCTGTGTTGCCTCCCTGCTAAAGCAGAAGGCACGGCCAGCCTCGGCATGCCTGAGCTATGCATATTAAACATATATTAGAGCAAGCATGTTCAGTTTAAGGTCATGATCGAGAGTTCAGAAAAGGAGATGGTGAACCCATGTCTGGGCATGTTCACTCCCAAGACATGGAGCGCACAGAGTGTAGTCACAGTGGAAAGATGGCAGAGCTGAATGATTCTAGGCATGCTCAGTTCACATCATGATAAGTCAAGTTGATTTAAGGTCACTCAAAGAAGTGAGTCCCAGGAACCTGATGACCTTAACTGCTTGTTTTCAAATTTCCCCAAAGAGTTTCAACTGAAACACAAAGAAAGAAGAAAGTTGTGTGTGTGTGTGTGTGTGTGTGTGTGTGTGTGTGTGTTCAAATGTATGCATGCATGCATGCCTGTGCCCACCTGAAAAACAATATCAGGTTGTTCCTCATGAACCTCACACCTTTCTTGCCTTGGTGAGAGGGTCTCTCACTGCCTGTGGACTTTGCAAGCAGACTAGTGTGGCTGGCAAGCAAGCTCCAAGAATCTGCCTGTCTCCACTTTCCCATTTTACTGCTGCACCTGGCATTTTTGTGTGGATGATCGTGCTCAAATTGCAAGACCATCTCCTGGCCTTAGAAACAATCTTTGCAGGGGCTTCGGCTTCCTCCTCCACACCTGTCAGACTTTACCCCTAAAGATGAACTCACTCAGAAGTGAACACTCATTCTCGGGCCACAGAGCAAGCCTGCTATCTGTGCTTGTTGTTACTATTTTGGGTTTGCTTATGATGGCTGTTCCTCCATGTCAGAATACATAGGCCTGTCTGGCTCTCCCAAGGGTCACAGTCATCATGCAGTGCCTGGACTCAGCCACACTTGCATTGCATCACCCTGTGTCCTTTCTGTTCCCTCTGAACATCTACTAAAGGCAGTCTCACTTTCTTCCTGGTCTCTGATGCCCTTCCTCCCTTTCTGTCATTTATGGTCTGAGGGATCTGCCTGTGTCAGCCTCCCTGGTGCTGGGATTAAAGAAAAAGGACCGTACCTGGCTGGATGGATGGATGGATGGATGATGGATGGATGGATGCATGGATGGATGGATGATGGATGGATGGATGATGGATGGATGGATGGATTGTGGGTTCTGGGAGATTGGACTCAAGTTATTGTACTGGTGAAGCCTGCACGTTCCAGTCTGAGCTCACCCTGCTGTTGGCCTTTCCAGCTTCTCTACTCTCTATCTAGTTTGTAGGACTTCTTCCAGCCTGAGTTTATACAAAGTCTCTCATATTCTCTTATTTCTTTAAAATATAAATGTATCTTCTCTATCACAACTTTTTTTTTTTTGCATGTAACTGATGTAGGAACCAGATGGAGAACCAGTGGGTTCTGCAGACTGATTTAACCTACAGCTTTCTCCACAGATTGGGACACCATTGTCAGCTCTGACTCAACAAGGCAGAACCAAAGCATGACAGTGGCCTCCTGAATCCCAACCCCTGTTGCCACACATGCAAGGTCTCTTGATCGCCACAGAAGCCAGGGTAAAGTGCTAAGGAAAGGGTGTCCCTGAACCAAAACAAAGGGATTCTCTGCCTTATATCAGCAACTGCATGCAATTTGGTCTGGTTCTGAGAGGCTAGACCCTCTGTCTGCTAAGGAGAGAGCTTTGAAACACAAACAGAATCTCGGACCACAGTATTCACCGGGCAAATGGCAGCCAATTCCTGGCAGATCCAGACAAAGGCAGCAGGTCCCCACCTGCTATGAGAAATGGGGGACAGCTGGAAGCTGTGTGCACGTGAACCAGCAGAATCATCCTGCTGCAGGCGGGAGCCACCATACGTAATAATTGGCTTGGCTTGCTTCTGGTCAGGTCTCAGCATGCAGACGTTTCCATAAACGTTTAGTTAAAGGCTCAAAATGCCTGGTATTTGCCACCCAGGTTCTGGGACTAGAAAACTGTCTTGGTCATTTCTTTTCCTCATTCTTGTTTTCATTTCCTCTTCCCTTCTTCCTTAGTTCTTCCTCTTCCTCCATTCTTCCTCTTCTTCCCTCCTCACCCCTTTCCCCCTTCATTCATTCTTTCTGAGCTTCCCTCCTTTCTTGTACTACCTCTTTATGTCTTCCTTCCTTCTTTCCTTTTTCCTTCCTTCTTTCCTTCCTTCCTTTCTTTCTCCCTGTCTCTCTTTCCTTCCCTCCTCCATCTCTCCAGAACTTAGCACATTCCTCCCATGCAGACCCAGAGCAGCCGCTCTATGTTTGATCAACACTTGAAGTGGCTGCAAATACACTCACTTCTCATTTAAATCTGTATCGATCTCCCAAATGGGAAACAGGCAGCCAAAATAAATTACATAAATAGAGTTAATCGGGATGGAGCCCGGGGCGTGAGAGGAATATGGTGCTGGTGAGTAGATTCTGCTGATGTGGAAAAGCAGCTGATGTGGATGAAATATGTATGATTTGGAGCGAGGAAAGCAAACAACAGCCAGTCTCTAAGAAGTCACGATTACCCAGGAGTGAACGAGGGTCTCCTTGGTTAGATGCCCTGGATGTGTGGCTTAGAGGTTGACACATGCTTCCACATGCTTTTCCTTAGGAGCCCCATCTCTGAGAAAGCAGAATCCCATGAGTGAGGGGAAGTCTGCTCACAATAGCTTTATGGCTGCTTTTCAACTCCAAACATTTCAAAATAAACGATGCATGGGTCTGGTTAAATAATAAAATCAAATAAATAAATAATAAAAATAAAAAGAAGCAACAACAACAAAAGCAAAGCCAGTAGGCGGTCTGGATGGTATTAGACTTTTGGATTTGTGCCTTGTGGCAGACATATGTTGCTTTTGTTAAACTTCTCTCACTTTGACTCAGGAAGTCATCACAAGGCAGTGGGCATATGATGTGTCTTAGCCAATCAGCTTTCATTCCTATCCTCAGGAGGATTAGGTTAGGGATGGATTAAATTCATCCAAGGTCAATGTTTTCTGTTACTAGTGCTGATTTTGTTTGCTTAAGTGATTTAGCTGCCAACATTTAAGCCACTGGGGCTTTTTATATAAAATCATGGCATTCTGGCTTAGCTTTAAATTTTTAGTTGATGTGGTAACTCTAGGCTGCTCCTCCCACATGGTACCAGTTAGCTAGCATTGAACAGTAACTGCCCCTTCAGACAGATGTGAGCTTTGGCTCTTCTAATACAGCTGGGGTCTTGGCTCACCTCTTCTTGAATGCATTTCTGAAAAGCCCTGGGTTAGGAAGGGACAGGTTTGAAGATCCCATTGTTCTTTCCTTGTTTTGAGAAGGGTCCCAGTAGCCACAGGATTGGCTTCTAAGCTCTTACATAGCTGGATGACCTTGAACTTCTGATCTTCTTGTCTCCACTCCCTGAGCACTGGGAACACTGGCTTATATATCACACTCATTATCTATGTTGTTGGGAGTGACCCAGAGACTCATGAACATAAAAATCAGGCATTTTACCAGCTGAGCCCCAAAGCTCCGCCCTGACCCATTCTAGGGTTAGGTAGTTATCTAATTTTATTTACCAATGACGGAGACCTCGGCTGTCACCTTCTACCCCCAATTCTCTCTGTACATCTGAGGTAGCTGGCTTCTGAGAAGGGAAGAAAGTTGTCTGAAGCCATATAGCAAGTGTTGGTGTCAATGGGAAGAGAATTAATTGTCTCTTTGTATTTATCTTCAGGAGCTGGCAGGGAGGGCAAGCTAGCAGGAATGCCCTAGAAGGAAATGCTCTAGGACGTAGCCCATTAAAGGTACTGATGTTGGAAGTGGCCATCCTATCCATCCAGGAGTAGGTATTTTTAGGCAGCAGAGCTGAGTGTCTTCTCTAAAGTTGCCTTTCATGTGTTGGCGCCAGCAATTCTTATAACCAAGTGGAAGGCTAGCTAAAACAAACTCATTCTTTTGTCACCATTAAAAACATACAGCAACCTCCCCAGTCTATTTTCTAAAGTGGTTATGACTTGTGTCTTCATCTATTTGTACACATGTTCTGCCTCCACTGAGCGTCACTGAGGACTCAACAATACTAACTTCCAGAGGTACAGAGATTTGGATTCCTTCAGCTTTCAGTTGTGCCACAAGCACTGATAGTAACTCAAAGGGCAGGTTACATCACTGGGGAGGTATGCTGTTACTGTCTATCTGAACTGAAATCAAGGGTCATCAGACAGAATTACAGAGAGCTTAGGGCCCACATCTACTCATCTGTACATCTTAAAAACTACAATAAAAAGAAGTGTATCATAATTTAAGCAGTGGAAGATTTAGAACCAAAGTCTGGGTTAAATCCTGTTTTAAAAATCTATGGATATGTAAACAGAGGCCACATTCTTTTCTGGTGAAGAGAGAAATTGTATGTTCCTGGATGATAGCCATTCTTTTTTAAAGATGAGTACACACATTCAATTTTTCCCCATTCCCTACCAGTCCTTATCACATCACTCTGTCTCCTATTAGAAACCTACAGGACACTAGGGATTTGAATGGGTACCCTCCCATGTTAGTTGCTGTCCCCAGCTCTATGACAGAATATCTGAAAGAGGTAACAGCAGGAGGTGTTCTGGTTCACACTTCAGAAGGTACAATCCATCATGACAGAGAAAGCAGGGCAACTAGAATAGCTAGGTTCATGGCAGCAGGGGCTTTGAGATAGGACTTGTTCATATCTCAGCAGAGATAAACTTGAAGCAAAGCTGGGTTATGACCCACCAGCATGGGCCCCACAACCTCCCCAAACAGCACCCCTATCTGGAAACAGTGTTCAAATATATAAACCTGTATGGGGACATTTCACATTCAAGTTGTGACACCCGTTAACATTTTAAAAAGTATAGTGTTAGTCTTGGAGGTGGGTGGCAAGGATGTGTGGGTAACAGCCTAGCGATGAAAATCCTGAAAGACTCAGGAAACTGTCTGTATCTTCATGTGTTGGACAGATGACTACAGCGTGGGATAAAGAAGAGAGAGACATAACGCTTCAAGGATCACAAGGGCCAGATGACACACAGGGTTCCATGAAGGATGAGGACCTGGCAGCATAAGATAGAGCCATGGAACTAAGGAAAGGACTTAGAGCTGGATCCTGGGGGAAGCAAGATCTCAGGACCTTAGACAGGGGACTATTGTGGTAAGTGTGTTCTTGGCAGATCATTGAGGAAGGAATAAAGTCCACAGAGAAGTCAAAGGTGCTGGGGCACCCGGTAGGCATCCGTGGTGCTCAAGAATGATTGTCAACTAAAAAACTCTAGAATGACCTAGGAGACAACCCTCTGGACACACATGTGAGGAATTATTGATTAGATAAATTGAGAATGGCAGACTCCTACTAAATGTGGGCAGCACCAATCTCTAGACTGGGCCAGTGGACTGCATCAAGAAGAGAGATGGAGCTGACCATCTCTGTTTCCTGAGATGTAATGTGACCAGCTGCCACGCTCTAACACTGTGGCTCTGATACCATGCCTCTCCTGAATTCCCTCATTCTGTAAGCTAGAAAACAAGCAAACAAGAAACAAAAACAAACAAACAAAACCTGCCTTCCTTAAATTACTTTTATCACAGAGACGAGAAAAATAACTAAGAAGATATCTTTTGTCCAAAGTAAGGATTGAGGTAAAGGATCCAGCCATCTTGAGTTCCTGTCCAGAATAGGTGCTTAGCCAATGTCTGTTAATGTTTTAGGGATGAGTAGTGATGGCTTGGGAATGACATACATCTTCCATTCTTCCGGAACTCACCATGATGGTTCTCCTACTTCATATGAGCAAGGTTAGGCACATGGTCACACAGTGCAGGGGATGAGGGTTTCTTATCTGTAAAATGCTTTTTGTGGGCAAAGTACATAGGGATTTCAACTTTCTTAGTAGTAATTACATTAAAGCACCCCAGGCACCCCAGGTGTGTATTCAGAAATTAATGGGCCTACCAGACTCATTTACTACTGAGGGTCCCAGGGTCTCCTTCCATAAATGAGCATTCTCCATGCATGTGCACAGAACGAGGCCCTGGAGGACTTTTGAGAGCAATGGCTGCTCTCAAAGGTGAGCCTGATGTATATGCAAGCTCTGGCAGAGGGAAGTGCTGTGGTGATGGAGGCAGAAGGCACTCCATGAGAAAGGAACATTATTCCAGTAAATGAGGGAACACAACAATTATTTCCACCCAAAAGTTGATAATGAATAGGCATGTTATTTATTCATTCATTAAACGTAGGGAAACAAGCAACCAAAGTGGAAGCCGTCTGGCCGTACTTCTAATGAATCTGCCCCATTTCTGAGTGAAATGTGATCCGCACAGATGAAACGCTGAACTCAGAAATATATCACCCGCTCAGGAAGCCATCCTTCCAGCCTTAATTAAAGGAAATCAACAACTCCCACTTGCAGTGGATGATGATGGAAATCTAGCACGAGAACTTAAAGACACACTTGCTAGGCAGACTGGGCAGGGTTCACACAAGCCTGAGGACTTTGTGAGTCAGTTTGAAAGGCTACAATGGTCTAGGTTTCAGGATATCTGACAGCAGAGTGCTCTAGGAAATGGGGGTGCCTTCAGGGTTTCAGTTTCTTTAATGATACTTGGGTGAGATTCATTAACTCAATTCAACTTTTTCACACATCCATAAGCTCCTCCGAGCTGTAATAAGCATTTATTGAGTGCATACTATATTCTAAGTACAGTACCATGGGTATAAAATGCTAAGCAATAATAAGCATTATCTCAGCTCCGTGACTTTTTATTTGTAGTAGACAAAAATATGAACTTATTTTTTTTGTTTTGTTTGTTTAGGGGTGTGTGTGTGTACACATTCACATATGTGTGCCTGTGTATGTGGTGTGCATGTGGATGTGCATGTTCATATGGGTGTGCTTGCTTGTGCACATGTACATAGAGGTTAGCCATCAACATCCAGTATCACTCTCCACTGAACCTGGAGCTCACTGTTTCATCTAGACTGGAATCCACCTGCCCCTCTGTTCCTCTCCATCCCTCTTCTGGAGTTAGAGTTGTTGTGTGCCATCATTCCCAACTGCCCCCATGGGTGCTGGAGATCTGAACTCAGGGCCCCATGACTTCACCCATTGAACCATGCCCACGGTGTGAGAAAATATTTAAATAGACATACCAACAGAGAAATACAAGTGTGTGTGTGTGTGTGTGTGTGTGTGTTAGTGTTAAGAGCTCAGAAGATGAAGTACAAGATGCTACACACACACACACACACACACACACACACACACACACACATATCACATGGCTTTATAATCTGAATTTGTCTGGGAGGATCAAGACAAATGTCCCTGGAACATGGACTCTAGAGCTGAAATTCCAGAAAAATCAAGCATGCTCTAGATGAAAACAAGGAGAAGGTGGAATATTCCAGATGGAGGAATCTGCATGTGGCAATAGCCAGCCATAGCCAGAGGCACCACAGGACCCATACCTTCCATTTGTGTTTGAATCACTCATGTGCCAATAAGTAGAAAGGTCTACATGATTCAACATGGGACAAACCTGTGAGATGGAGCCTGGAGTGGCGTGTGTGCCATGTGGATGTGGTGGGGGTGCTGATAGATAAGAGTGTGAAAGAGAGTGTGTGTGTGTGTGTGTGTGTGTGTGCGCGCGCACGTGCGCGCGCGCGCGCGTGCCTGCCTGCCTGCCTGCCTGCCTGCCTGCCTGCCTGTCTGTCTGTCTGTGTCTACACCTGGGCACACATGTGCACTCCCATGTGGTCCATGTTGTGAGGCACATTTAGAGGTAAACAGTACTGACAGAGAAGTAATGCTAGTCCACACTGTGTTGTCATAAGAAAATACCTCTGAAGGCATACATTTTTTCCCAGTCTATTTTAATAAGTGTTCAAATTCTCCTCTAACCCACCACCCACCAGAGGTAGTGGAAAAGAAAATTTATTAGGATATGGGGGAAGTGGACCTGTTTAACAATATTCCTTTGGGGATGAACTCGATCTTCTAGTGTCAGGATATCAGCAGTTCAGTCCCATACAAACACCAAATATGATCCAGCAGCTGCAGACCAGTCTTCTAGATAGGCAGACACCGGGCAATCTATAGTTCAATCCTGAAGAAACTGGTAAGCACGCCAACTGGCCTGAGGCCAAGAAAGCAGCAAGCTGCATCAGGAACCTCACAAGCAGTTCTTTAGAGTTCAGCAATGGCAATGTAAGGTGAATCAAAACATGTGTGTAGTTAGCGAAGAATAGTGAGGCGGAGCAAGTCAAACCAAAGTTCCAGGTCCCACTGTCTGTGGGGTCATATTTATACTCCTTCACCAAGTGTCCTTTCACATGTCGCTATAGCAAAACATCCTTTTACTTGGGTCTGCTTCATGAAAACATTTTTTCACATCTGCTTTAGCAAAACATCCTTTGGCCTGTGTCTGCTTCAGGAAAACATTCTTTTATGTGTCTGCTTTAGCAAGACATCCTTGCACCTGGGTGCCCCAGCAAAATATTATTTGACATAACTGACTTTCCAAAGAAACTAGAAGTTTCCACTTCAAACCTGAGTCTGGGAACTTTATAAAGAGGTTTATTTTGTTTATGACTCGTGTATGGAGAACCCAAGGCTCCTACCTGTGTGTCATACTATGGTAAAGATTTAGAAACTGCTGTGTGCTAAAGGGCCAAACATATAAGATGGTTTCTTTTTTTAAGAAATTCACTCTTGAGAGAATTAACAAGGTCTTGTGAGAACTGCATTAATTTCTTCCAGGGATAGTGCTCCTATGCCCTAATGACCTTGAACTAAGACCCAGTTCTTAAAGGGCCCTGTCACACATGCTTTCAGGGCCTGAACACATGCAAACCATATGTTCAGCAGAAATATAGAAGGCATGCAAGTTGAGTGGTGTGCGGAAGCCCTGTTTGATGCTGGGACCTTTGAGAAACTTCCCAGCCAGCGTTTCTGGAGACAGGAGACTTGGAAGTCTGGGAGATTCTGTAGACAGCATGAGGGTCAGCGGGCTTGTCTCTTCTCTGAGAATGTGTATTTGCCACCTTGTCAGTGGCCTACCCACCTCAAGGCTTGTCTACGTGTCACACTGGGATCCATACTAAGGATCACTGACACCTCATCCCTATGGTTATGTTAGATTCGGGTGGGAGTCCCACTCACGAAGACACAGAGACAGAGAACGATGCAATTAGCATGAGGTTTTTAATGATCCAGTATACTGGAATTGTCCTGCATTCAGGCAAATGAGACCACAAAGAACAAAAGCACACACTTTTTATACCTTCCCAGTACACAGGTTTACAGCATGAGTTGGTTATCTCTCATTGGTGGAGCTCATTGTCTTTTGAGTCCATTGACCTCTGTGACCCAGGTAAGGAGGAGATACTGGTTGCATGTGGGAGGGGTGGGGGGAGATCCACCCCTACTGGGAATGTTTCCTGGAACCCAGCATTACCCCTGCAGTTAGGGCATCTCATGGGGATGGATGTTTGCTCAGTAAACCCTTCTGAAGCTCTCCATCTTTAGGCTTAATGGACATTCCTAGCTCCTCAGTATTTTTATGAGGTGTCCCTATTTGCTCAATTCTTACAGTTATTCCCAGCCTGCCATGCCTGCTCTACAAACCTCATCTTCTTCCTTCTAGTGTAGCCACAGCCATCAAGTAAAGCATTCATCTTCCAAATCCTCATAAGCTGTCTTCTGGACTTACCTCAAGGCACTGATTACCTAAGCCAAGGATGCAGGAATGGCTGTGGGAGTAAGAGCTTTTGCTGCCTAAGCTTGAGGACCCAAATTTGGATACCAGTACTCACACAACCCCATCACTATGGGAAACAGAAAGAGAGCTAGGGTACCACCCTGATTTCAGGTTTAGTTAGAGACTCTGTTCTAAATGAATAATGTAAAGACAGACAAACTGACAGACAGACACACATACACACAGAGGGGGTGGAATATGAGGGGAAGGATATGCAAGACAGCATGTGTTAAGTACAGAACATCCAACATCTACTCTGGCCTTTAGAAGTACAATGTGTATATATACCCTGTTCTGAAACACACACACACATACACACACACACACACACACACACACACACACTGTCTTAGTCAGGGTTTCTATTCCTGCACAAATATCATGACCAAGAAGCAAATTGGGGAGGAAAGGGTTTATTTAGCTTACTTCCACATGGCTATTCATCATGAGAGAAGTCAGGACTGGAACTCAAGTAGGTCAAGAAGCAGGAGCTGATGCAGAGGCCATGGAAGGATGTTCCTTACTGGCTTGCTTTCCCTGGCTTGCTCAGTCTGCTCTCTTATAGAACCCAAGACTTCCAGCCCAGGGATGGCACCACCCACAAGGGGCCCTACCCCCTTGATCACTAATTGAGAAAATGTCCCACAGCTGGATCTCATGGAGGCACTTCCCCAACTGAAACTCCCTTCTCTGTGATAACTCCAGCATGTGTCAAGTTGGCACGCAAAACCAGCCAGTACACACAAAGAAATATACATACTCAAACAAGTCCAATGCAACACAGAGGGGGGAGGGAAAGAGAGAGAGAGAGAGAGAGAGAGAGAGAGAGAGAGAGAGAGAGAGAGAGAGAGATTCTTGAAAGACTTTATCTTAGATCTGTACTTGAAAATGACGAATTTCTGTCAGTCTGTCACTGACACTTAAGTAAACAAGAGTGTGGCTAATCCGTTCCATTGTCTCTGTCACAATAAACTGCCATGCTGGAATAGGGCGTGGAGGACATCTGTGTTTTTGTATTGCTCTGTGTCTTGGCTGAGGCTCTGGTTTTACAGGTGATTCTGAATTTGTAACAGTTCATCCAAGTGCATGCTGCAGTTGTGTGCTCTTTGCATATAATTAAAATTCAATAAAAATGTTTTAAGGAAAAAAATGTTCAATTTGTGCCAGGACATTTAGGAGATGCCTACTGGGTAGCAGAAACTCCAGGTCTGAGAAGATCCACAAAGGCCCCTGCAGCCCTTGCAGAATCTCCTCCCTCTCTCCTGTCTCTTTCCCTTACCCAGAGTTCTAAGCAGCAGATAAGATCAGGAGAAACTGCCCTGTTAGTGCTGGCTGTGATTTTAATTACTTATTGAACTAAAAGAACATGCAACAGAGATAGTTTCCCTGGTCTTTTACAGCAGGGCAAGAGAGACTTCATTTTTATAATGAACTCTAAACGGCAAGCTACAGCCTCTCTCACATGATGCCTTTTAAGACCTTCTCGAACTTATTTTCAAACAAAAGAAGAAAAAGTCATCAGATATAATTGCTGCAAAAGAAAAAAAAATCTCTCATTAAGAAACCTCTAACTGCCTTCAGGAATTCAAAATAAAAATGCTCAAGTACAGGCTTCCTTGCTCTGCTCCTGTGGAATTAAGTCTGCTGAGAGGGTATTCACCATCTGTGTTTGTGGACCTCAGACTCTGGTGAATGAGCCCTCAGGACACATTACCCGCAGCCATTTCAATAAAGGACAGTTCATGGCTTTCTCTGTGATTCTATGGAAATAGTGTGTCCCATCACTCCGTCCGTGATAATCCTGTAATTTACAAAACACAAGAAGCATTAAAGTGGGGATAGTATCACCTTTCAATGCCAAAGATGGGAATGAGAATTAACAGGATCAATAATGCTATTCTTGCAGGCAAAATAGAAACACAGATGGAAAACGATGGCAGGGCTGGCAAACCTGCCAGCAAGAGGAACTACTGAAAGCCAGGGCTATTCTACAGAACCTGTATGCCAACTCACCCCCAGCAGAGCCCACCTTCGCCCCGCCCAGTTTCTGACTGGGTTGAGAAAGCAATGAAGAGGCAGGGGGTAATGTAGGAATTCTGCCATGGGTTTGGTGCAATGAATTATGAAATATTGTCCATTTGCCAACGAGTTTACAGATAGCCTGACCTTCGGCACCACCACGGAAGCAAACCTGGTGCACATGGCTAGATATGACCAGTGTTCAAAATGAAGATAGGACTGGGCATTCAAGCCTCTCAGTGACTGAAAAGGCTAGGTAGCAAGACTGAAGGTGTGGTCATCGAGGGAGTTGGGACATGTGCAAAACACTGGGTCCTCAAGTCAACTACTTGCATATGTATTTGCAAATATATGATACCCAGTGTGTCCAGGTAGAGAAACCGAGGCCGTCCAAATTCCCACAGCAGGTAATAAAGCCAACTCTACTATCGGAAGAAGAATTCCACACCCAATTGGGCTATGGTTCTCACAACAGGAAGTGCTGCCTCCCAACAGGAAGTCCTAAATCAAAACCTGCCAATCATGTTAAGTTGTATGGCCATGCATTCTTGTTAATGTCTAAAAGGGAAAGGACATACGATGAAACCCTGATTTTACCGAGTCTCTTGTATAAATGGGGCTGAAGCTTTACAAATAAAGACATACTTGTAGAGTGACAGTTAAGTAAATGATCACGGAAGTGATAAACGATTAAGAACCACTGGAGCTGGCTAAGTGCAGCAGCATTGTAAGCAGCTTTCCTGGTGGAGTCAGAGAGGGAGACAGAAAGGATGCTCAACAGGAGAAATGAATAGTGGGAGGGGAGAGAAGAAGGTAGAAGGAAAAGGTGAGGACAGAGGGAAGAAAGGAGAGAGGGGAAAAAAGAAGGGGAGGGAAAGAAGCAAGGAAGAGAGAAGAAAGGGGAAGGGGGAAGGGGAGGGGAAGGAGAAAAGGAGGGAGGGAGGGAAGGAGGGAGGGTATAGTGTTGGCTGCTGTGTCCTGTGGATTTCTACTCGGTTGTCTCTTCCTTCCCTCATCCCAAACAGCCCCTCAGAAACTGGTGTCTTGATGGAACTTGCATCTTCTTGCTAATTTTCTTTTTGATATTTTAATTTATTGCGTTTTCATTGGGGCCGCTTTCCCTTTAAGGCATTGTAATTAATGGGCCAGTCTAATTTCCTCGGAGACTGTCTTAATTGCAGTAATTCTCACTTATGTCTCTTCGGTATGGCTGTTGGCGGGCGGGCTTCATCTGCATCCGCGTTCTGAAAGCCTGAGTTATAAACAGATGTCAGTATGGGAAGACAACCCTCCCTTCATCACCACAATGCCATTTGGTGGAGCTTCGGGGCTCTGCCTACATTCTAACATCTCATTTAGAGTTGAAATCTCTCCGTCTTCCATATACTGGCATTTTTATGAATTCCCACTGAGGGTGAGCTGTGCTTTTTCTTAAGTAAGCATAGAGTTTTAATAATTCCTTCCTTGAGTGAATTTCAAGATACTTTCATTTTCCTTTAGAAAAAATAGTGTTTACGATTAAGACCTGGGTTCATACTAAGAGCAGTGGAATGGAAACTATGGCGGGTGCATTCTTCACCCAGGAATATAGTGAGGGTGTCACGGGGTTGGGGGACACACCTTTCCCCAGACCCCAACCCTCAGGAGCTCCTGAATTGTGCAAATTTCAGTTTTCACTGTAATGCTGAAATTTTACAGAATGTTATAAATAGTGAGGTTTGAGTCCAGCTTGCGGCTGTTTCTATCCTTTCTGTCGGGCCGACCTATTTCTGTGTGTGTGTATGCTTTTATATAGCCTGTTCTCAATTTGTATTTCACAATATTTATACCACCCATTTTGTTCCCATCACCCACCACAATGTCCATCTTAAGGAATACTCACTAGCTGTGGAGAAGCAAAGAAGCCAGAGAAAACCATGAAGGGTTCTAAACAAGACGTCTGGTACCTGGGAGCACCTTTCTCCTTAGCTCACCAGGAAACCAAAAGGAAGCTTGGTCGAAACCAGCTGGAGCTCAGCATCTTCAGTGTGTCCCTGTGCAATTATTTCACCCCTCTGAACTTTTGTTAGTTTATTTCTAAACTGGGCTTAATATACTTATCTCAAGGGAAAACTAAACCTGTCACCCCAGCACCCATGGATTTCTTGTGTATTTGTTAACACCTTCCTCCATCTGCAGCTCTCCCTCCTCCTGCCCCACCTCCCCTTCTCTTCCCCCTGAACTCCTCCTCTCCCTCCTTATCCACTTGCCACATCTCCTTCTCCTGTTCTCCCTCCTGTGTAACTCAATTCTAAAAGTGTCTCCAAAAACACAGGCCGGTGGAGCAGAGATGCAGCCATTTCTGACCTATGAAGTTTAGTGGTAAGGTTGATGGATGGAAAGTCTTACCCTCCAAATATCATAGACACATTTCTTCAAGAAAATGTATTTAGCATAACCAGCGCCCCCCCACATACACACATCTTTCCTCTCTGCTCTATACTACTCTCACCAGGTACCTACAATAGAGCCCTGTGCTTACCCCTTGGAGGATCCTAACGGCCACTCACACCCAGCTGTCCCTCCCTAATTGACCCTTGTGTTAACACAGGTGAGGGTTGGTGCCTACAAATGCAGTCACTCTTGGTGATAGCCTAAGTTAGTGTGTTTTCTGTTCACTGCAGCCCACCATATTAACTATGTGATCAAATATATTGAAAAGTATCAGGAATTTGCTTTGAGACAAAGTCTCATGTAGTCATGGCCTCAAAGTCACTGTGTAGCTAAAGGTAACCTTGAACTTCTGATCTTCCTGCCTCCATCTTTGGGATACTGGGATTGTAGGTACACACCACCATAACGAGTTTGTACAATGCAGGGATGAAACCATGCATGCTGGGACTCTACCTACTGAGTCCCAACCTACCCCACTCTCCCCCAGGTCCAGACCCCAGCCCAGGGATATACTTTGTGTTAATTCTTCTGTTCATGTACAAATTGTCAGTTTTTACTTCCCTTACACCAATATTATACTTTTCCTGAAACAATAGTATAATACACGTATTCTAGTTACCTCATGTGTTCCTGTTCACACTAGTGACTTTCTGCCCAGTAGTCCTGAGAGTAGTCTAACTGAGGGCCATGAAGTTGTATCTTGCTAGATTTAATTTGAATTTCCCTAATGCTTTATGGCAATCCATCCACATTGCAGCCATGTTCTTTGAAGAAATGGCTGCTTGATTCTTTCCCAGTTCTCAGGTTAGTTGTTGGTGGTGGTGAGTTGATAGGGCTCTCCATGTTCTTCCTGTTGATCCCTTATCTGATGTGTGATTTACAAATACTTTCTCCCACTTTCACTTCTTGACTTTTGATGCACAATTTCTAAACTTTTCATAAAGTCTTGTTTGTCTGCTATTAGATCTTTTGATGCTCATGTCTTATGGCTGTAGCCAAGAAAAGTCACTTGGTGAATTGTCACGAAGTTTTTACTGTATGCTTTACCTCAAGGCTTTCATTGACTTATGTCTTACTGTGTGTGTGTGTGTGTGCTATGTATATGTATGTGTATATGTATATATATATGCACACAGTGTATGAGCTTATGAGGCCACACACACATGCAGAGGCCAGAAGAGGACATTAGGATCATGTTCTCCATTCTATTCCCTTGAGACAGGATCTCTTCCTGAGTGTGAAGCTACAGGTGGCCAGCAAACTTTGATTCACCCATCTCCATTTACCACAGCACTGAGTTATAGGCACATATGTAGTCACCCCTAGCTATTTGCTTTTTAAAAATGTCGGTGCTGAGGATTCAAACTCAGGCCCTCATGCTTCTGCAGCAAATGCTCTTACCCACTGAGCCACCTCCCCAGACTCAAGTCTTACATTTTGGCCTCTGATGCTCTGAGCTATTTGTAGGTGATGTTAAGGTACTTCATATTCTTGCATATGAATCTTCCAGGCACCATGTGTTGTTAGGTACTTCATATTCTTGCATATGAATCTTCCAGGCACCATGTGTTGAAAGAACTATTATTTTCCTGTTAGTGGATCTTGTAATCATTGTCAAAATCCTCTGACCAGAGTCATTAAGATGGCTTAGCAAGTAAAGGTACTTGCCTCACAAAGTCTGATGACCTGAGTTTTATCCCTGGAGGCTGTATAAAGGAAAAAGGAGAAAATCAACTCATAACGTGGCTCTCTGAATTCCATACCCAAGCACATACACATTAAACATGGGTACACATGCATGTGCACACACACATTCACACACTATCATAACAAATCTTCTGACTACATTTGTAATAACTTATCTTTGAGTAATTGTATCCCTTGATCTAAATGTCTGTCTTTAAATCAGTAACATACTGTTATGACCACTATAGTGTTGAATTCAAAATATTTAAGTCCTCTTGGCACTATATTTTGATTTGTTTTGTTTTGAAATAGGGTCTCACTATGTAGCCCAGGATGGCCTTGAATTCCGGATTCCCCTACCACAGTCCCCCAATGCGTGTGTCTCAGGTGTACATTACCATGCTCAGCTTCACTGAACTCTTTTGCACGATCATCTTGGCTATTTGGGAACCTTTGTGATTATATATGCTTTTGAGATGACATGTTTTGGTTTTCAGAAAATAGAAAACCATCATTGTGATTTTGGCAATATCACTTTAACATAAAAAAAATACCTTGAAATAGTTTCATGTTCGCAGAAGTAGCAAAGCAGTAAAGAGACTTCCGGGTGTGCTCTTCCTTCACCTCCTGCCGTGACACTTCTCACATAGCCTCAGTGACTATGATGGTGAAGCTTGGTTGCCCACCTCACTGGCTTGGAATCAACTGAAGCAGACTGCCGGGAACTCCTGTGAAAGACCTTCTTGAAGACATGATTTAAGGAGGAGAGACCAACCCTAAATGTGGTCAGCAGCTGCTGATACCAACCCCCTTAATGGGTGTAGGAGAGGAAACTTCAGCTTACATCCATGTTCATTGCTTCTGAGAATTAGGTAAGGTTCTATGCTCACAATAGAGGGACAGAGTGGTGACTTGGGAGACACTGCATACCTGCCAAACTTTCAGGAGTCTCAGTGTAGAAATGAGGCACATTCCCCAAAGAACTGATTGCAACTAGGACTGTCCATCCCTTGTAAGTAGTTGAAGTGATCTCTTTTTGCTAGATTTTGAAGCTGAAATGACCCAGACCCAGTACTTTCAGTAACCCTTGATTGACTATTGGCACCAGGGCATTAAAAATCCCCTGCGAACTGAATGTGATGGAATATATGCACATAAAAGTAGTCATGGAGCATGCACACTTGCTGGAGGATGTATGGGCATCTATTTCCAAGGATAGAACTAAGCCAAGACCTCAGGCTTCTCTGACAAGTCAGGAGCAAGGGAGGGAAAGTGTTCTGAGAGAAGAAACTGCAAACACAAGAGAAGACATATCAGTGGGAAGTTCATTAAATCTTCAAAGGAAAGTCTGGAGATGACATCTGTACCATGAAGAACTTGGCTTCATAATGGAGAAGGCTTCAGCAGGTGACATCAACTGCTCTCACAGCTCAGAGGCACAGTCTTAGTCAGGGTTTCATTGCTTCAATATAAAGACCATTACCAAGGCAACTTGGAGAGGAAAGGGTTTATTCAACTTACACATCTCAGTTCATCATCAAAGGAAGTCAGGATAGGATCTCAAATGGGGCAGGGACCTGGAGTCAGGAGCTGTTGGAGAGGCCATGGAGATGTGCTGCTTACTGGCTTGCTCCTCATGGATTGCTCAGCCTGCTTTCTTATAGAACCCAAGACTAGCAGTCCAGGGATGACACCACCACCAATGTGCTGGACCCTCCCCCTTCAGTCACTAATTTTAAAAATGTCCTACAGACTTGCCTACAAGATTTAATGACATTTTCTCAACTGAGGCTCCTTCCTCTCTGATGACCCTAGGTTGTATCAAGTTGACATAAACTAACCAATACAAGCAGGGAGTCATTTTTTCATAAATACCCCTCCACTCTAGACCAAAGCAACAACATTGACAGCTGTAGGTCGGATGGCTCTCTTGTCTGCTGGAAAGGATGGAGCTTATGCAGATGTGTGCATGTGAGTCACAGAAAAGTAATAAATGGCTGTTCTCTCATGTGATTTGAGGTTAAATGTGTACTGTGAATGTAGCGTGTCTCACTATTTATTTGATGTCCTTTTATTGGAAAAGGATGCATTTCATAGTTTCTTATTTAAAGGCTTCATACATATTTTATTTAAATTAATGCCAAATTATGACATGATTTTGATGCCTATTAAAATTTTTAATTTCTTTTTCTAATGTTATTGTCAATATATAAAACTGCAAATGATGTTTGTGGGCAAAACTATACATCACAAAATCATGCTACTCCTTTGCACTGATTTTAGCTACAGCTTAGAGCTTGCTTAGTATTTTTACATAATCATTTCATCTGCAGATGGAAGTGCTGTTAGTTCTGACATTTGAATATTCTGCTTTTTATTTTATTTCCCTCCCCTGACTTACTAAAATGGCTGCAACTCTAGTACAGTGATGAAGGCTAGCTCTGGGAAGAGCTCCCCACCTCTTTTGCTGAAAATGTGTTCCATCTTCTACCATTTCATGTGACCTTTTGCTGTAAGCCTTTCAGAGTCATCTTACATCAAGCTGATAGTACTTTTCATAATCCTGAGTTGCTATGGATTTTTTATTATAAGTGTATGTTGACTCTTATTAGAAGTTTTCTTTGCATCTACTAAAAATAGTTGTATGGTTTTTGTTCTTATTCTGTTAACATAGTAAATTAAATTGGTTGATTTTTTTTGATGTTACTAATAAACTGCTTGTTAATGATATATTCTAATTTTTGATTGAGTGTTTAAAAATATCATCAAATAGGTGATTTCAATTAATCATTCCAAGAGAAGAATAATATACTGTAAGTTTTTTCAAAATCTTTACCAAGTGTTGCTATGAATTTTCTCTTTTCACAAAACTTGAAAGTTGAAAGTATTCTGCCCTTATTTTTCTCACAAATTGCTATGAGACAGTTTTTATTCTCCCTATAAATTTTTAATAGCCTCCTTGGATGTCACCCATGGAAGAGTACTTGCCTAGCCTAGTATATGCAAGGCCTTTTGATATAACCCTGCATCAGAAAAAAAAAATGAAAAAATTTTTTACAGAAGTCATTAGTAAAATAAATCGGGATTTTGTTTGTTTTTAAGATATTTTAGAAAACTAAATCAGGGGTAGGGGGCACACATGTTTAAGCCCAGCACTGGGGAGGCAGAAATAGGTAGATTCTCTGGGAGCTCAAGGGGAGTATTAGGGCTTCAGAGTGAGACCTTTCCGAAACAAAACAAAA
>NW_022196904.1:106223972-106229857 GCF_008632895.1 Mastomys coucha
AAAGAAGAAGAAAAGAAATAACAAGAGAAGAAAGGAAAAGAAAGAAAAGAAAAAGGAAGGAAGGAAGGGCCAAAAAGGAAAGAGTCCCAGCTCCACTTTTTGTAAACTGTGAGTCTAAAACGAATCCCAGCTCATTGTTGATAGAAGTCAGGCAGGGACTTCAGTAAGTCAGGAGCTTTCAAGCAGAAACCACAGAGGTTTCTATCCTCTGGCTTCCTCTCAGCCTCTCTTTCAGCCAACTTTCTTATACAGCCCAGGTCCTCCTAAGAGATGGTACTGCCCACAGTGGACTAGGTCCCCCTGTATCAATTAACAACCAATAAAATGCCCCAAGAGATATCTCACACTCTGATCAGATGGGGTGATTCTTCAACTGTGGTTCCTTCTTGTTGGATATGTCAAGTTGACAACCATAATTAGCCATCACAAGCAGGAAACAACACTTGGTAGTTTGCCACAGTAGGCCTAGTTGATTTTACTTTGGTTCAACTCAATGACTGATTATTGAGTGTCTGCATGCCAAGCACTGGGCTAGGCAGTGCAGTGATTGTGTGGAATCCTATGATGCTTCCTGTCTTGGTGGAACTTTAAGTTTCAAGTTTTGCGTCCCACTCCTGGAGCCCTGTGGGGTTCCATGGTTTTACCTAGAACAACTCTTACCCTGTTTATCATCAGTGCATGCTTGTGAATACTATGAGAATGAGGATTCTTCCCCATAAGAAAATTAGGTATTTGAACATTTCTCCTCCTCTTCCTCCTCCTCCTCTTCTTCCTCCTCCTTCTCTTCCTCCTCCTCTTCATCCTCCTCCTCCTTCTTCATCCTATTTTGCTCTGAGTTGGGCTGCACTCTGTAATGTGCCTCCTGCTCAAAAGTGGTGAGCACCCTTTAAATTTATTTGCAAATGAATTTACAGAAGAACCAAATTGCATAGGACCGAAGTGGACTCTGGCAACACCTTGGGGGAAAAAAAACCCCACACATGTTTCAAGGTACCAAGCACAATGAATTTATCCAATTTAATTTTGAGGTAGGTCTATAAAATTAATAAGTATTCTGACTGAAAAGCATAATTAAAGCAGCAATGGATGTAAATGAGGAAAGCCAGTAACATGCTAGGACTGGAATATCGTTTTGCAACGAAATGGCCCATACCAAGAAAACAAATTATTAATGCAGTCTTATTTCTTGAGAATAGTCTAAGAAACAAGAGTGCCTTGGCTGCTCTGCATAATCACTGTGAATGTATGAGCTCTGAGCGAGCAGTAGCAGGCACAGCTGGAGCGAGCAATGGTTTCCACAGCCCAGGAGCCAAGAGCGAGCTGCCACTTTCCTCATACAGAGGGGATTGTTTGAACAAAACAAAAATCCACCCTTGATGGACATTATTAGTCATCTTCTAAGCCAGCTCTTCTGCTAACTGAATCCTGATTTTTGTTTAGAGGGTAGTAGCTACTGAAAGGTGTATCCAGTCTTGCTTCTTTAAATTATGCATATGTATGCTTCGGTAGAGGTCTGTTTGTCCAGCTCTCTCCACAGATGGTGCCTTATTTTTTTGTATCACCTGCACTTACTATAGGATTGTGTACTTCAGAAGAATGGCATACATATTTATAGGATCGGTTCAAGCTTCTAAGCACAGTAGATAAAGTGATGAACAAGACAGGCCCTTGTGGTCCACACACTCAGCTGGGAAGACTTGGTAAACAAAGTCACAGGTATGAGCTTATAATGTTGAAAAATTTTATAATGCTTATAACATTGGAAAGAATGAGCATAACACGTGTCTAATTTGGACTGCAGATGAGGGAGTCAGCAAGGGCCCCATGAGGAAGACATTGGAGTATGTGTTTGTGTGTGAGTGTGTGTGTGTGTGTGTGTGTGTACGTGTGTGTATGTGCATGTATGTGGCCAAGTGTGTGTATGTGTGTGTATGTATGTGTATGCATGTATTGTGCAAGTGTGTATGCACATATGTGGCAAGTATGTGTATGAATATGTGTGTGCATGTATTGGGCAAGTATGCATGTGTATGTGTGCAAGTGTGTTCACATTGAACACACTCACATGTGAATGTCAGAGGACAACTTTAGGAGTCAGTTCTCCCCTTCTACCCTACTGAGTTTGTGGCAAGACTCTCATTATTTGCTCTGGCTATGCATTACAAGCAGACTGGCTCACAAGCTTCTGGAGTCCCAAGATTACAGATGAGTACTACCTCATCCATCCTTTTTACATGGATTCTTGGCATCAAACTCAAGCTTTTGGGTTGCATAGCAAGCATGTTTACCTGCAGGACTGATGTGATGGTATTCATCTATAATGTTGCCATCACCAAGAGCTATTCAAGGGAACAACATGAGAGGAACTGTGCATTCCCAAAAAGCTTGAAGAATATCACTGTGATGTAGCACTGTGTGGAAGAGGAAGAGAGACAGAGGAAGTGAATAGTAAGGGCTAAAACAGGGAGGGCTCAGAAGACAATGAAAAAAGCTTTTTAAAATAAGCAGACGTATTTGTTAGCATTACTATAGCCCAGGTATGCCACAATTTTCTGGTATAACATACCTTACACCATGGTTTTATTTAAGGCAGCTCTCTATTGGCTCAGATGAGATACTAGAATAAAGCAAGAGCAAGGGGATGGGTGAGTTAGGAGTCTAAGCTTCTGTCCCAGGACAAGATGGCAGCCTTGGTAGGGCAGTATCCATAGTGCTGGGAGAAACAGGCAGTTAGAGGGAGTCAGAGGAGGTACCCTGGGAAAGATCTGATGACAGCTGGAAAGCAGCTGGTGCGAGCAGGTGAGTTGCTGTCTGACAGAAAGGGCAGTCAGTGTTCCTACCTTCATCCTCTCACCTGGCTACCTTCTGCCTCCCCAAGGGCATTGTGCATCCTCTGCAAACAACTGCCAGCCTCTTTGGTTTCAGCAAACCTGCCTCTGGGAACAAGGTTAAAGGGCAGCCAGCCTTTTCCTCCAGGAAAATCAGTGAAGCTCATAAACCCAAAGACAGAATATTGACTCTGTACACCTTCCACCCACATGCCTGTCCCCAGTAATTAAATACCACGCTAGGGGGAAATGCACATTGGGCCATTTTCAGCCCTTGATCTGGAAGATGCACCTGGACTACGCCAACACTCTTGACTTCCAGCTAAAGCTTGGTGGTTCAGTTACTGAGATTTCCTCCACCTCAGAGTCAGCCCAGGCCTCCTGTGAGGACCCTGAGACCCAATTGGCAGCATTTACTTAAATAAAAGTCTTGTAAGTAGCTGCTTCAGGACTTGAGGGGCACGGCTGCTTTTATTCAGTCTGCTTGCAGAGCACAGGTTTGTTTGACAACACTAAATGAATGCACACTCAGGGGCTCACCTGAGCTCCCATCATGACATTCCTTAGTGTTTTAGTCAAGCATGCCAGTCCTAGCCAGCATCTTAGCCATGACCAGTCTCAGCTTTGACTCCAGTGACTGACTCTGCTCAACTGCCTTCCCACTTCATCTTTTCCTCATTCTAGGACAAAGAGAGAAACCTGTCACCGTAAAACAGTTAAGAGTCTCAGTGTGGATGGGCTCAGCTTCAGCTCTCTTCTACTTCTTTGCTGGGTAACCTTGTGCAGCTCACTTAACCTCTCTGTGTCTACTACTACCATGTCCCATCTTGTAAATTGTCTTTTTCTCTCCAGGGTTGTTATGGAGACTGGACAGTGCATTATAAAAACAACTCCAAGCTTGGCATTTGATTCACTTCTCAGTAACTATTCTGTGATGTCATGATTACTGCTGGCTGACCATCTCACAGAACTGCTTCCCAGGAAATACTGCAGCATGTTAAACAGGCTTTTGAATGGCAACGCTGTCAATGAGGACCTACATTACTGGAAGTTCCCTGCTCCAGAGACTGTCCCTGTTGCTCTCCCAGCACCTTCTGTTCTCACACCAACCTTGGAAAGTACTACAAATAATGTCATTGTAATGCAAGAAAGCTAGAATAACCTGATAAAGCTAATTACATCCATTCATGGTTTGTCTTCATTTCCTATCTGCTGGATGACTCCAGCAGCCTTTCCTTCTAGAAATGTGTGGGCCAACCAAACAGGTAGATAAGCACAGGACTAGCTTTGTGTGTGTGTTCTTAATATGAGTAAAACTTGTGCAAATATTTTATTTAAAAAGTAGATTTTCCCGAAGCAGAAAGAACTGTATGAGCTTAGATCAGGCATGTGAAAGGAAGCCGTGTCACTGGCCATCAGTGTCCTGCTCAGATGCCTATGCAGTGAAGAGGGCTATGCCACAGTGTGAAGGGAAGAGGTTCAGTTGGGTGCCCATTGTCTTCTCAGCTGTTTCAGTGAATGGTTTGCATATCAGCCCCTGCATGAGTGAGGTAACCCAATAACTCCAGAAGGAAGCCCTCAAGTTCCTCTTGAGTGAGTCTTCTGGGCCAGCTTTGAAATAGGCAAAAGTTTTATAGAAACCAAACAAACCATTCCATACCCTTGATAAACAGACTCTAGGTGCCTGAGTTCTCATTTTCCAGTCTAGGCATGCAGTGTACCATGAGATTATTCCCATTCTTGAAGGAGGCAGACTACAAACAAAGGTTGTGACATTTCGTGTAGCTATTGCTGCTGCATACACCAGTATAAGCACTGGAAGCAGAGGAAAGATGAGGTCTAGAATGGATGATGTGATCGCCATTGTGGCTAGCCAACTTGAGAGGATTTAGAATCACTTAGGGGATAAGCTTCTTGGTATCAAGTGACCTGGGCTTGGTGGCAAGCCCCTATGATTCCAACTTGCTTAGGAGGTAGGTGAGAGTCACCAGTAAAGGTCATCCTTGGCTATATCATGAGTTGGAAACCAGCCTGGCACATGGGTATCCCTGTATACAGACAGGAAGGTGAGGAAGGGGAAACATGCTAGGTGAAGAACAGGAATGTGTCATCCTGGTCAAGGAGAACAATAGAGTATGAGTCTGTTTAGTGATCAGAGTTGACAGGTGTTGGGTTTGTGAGACGAACAGGAGTCAAGGTGACCTCAAGTTCTCTGGCCTGAGTCTTTGTAGAGTCTTATTTTACTAGGATGATAAGTGTATCATTGATCATGTGTTGTGAAGGAAGGCTGGGAGCCCATTTGAGCCCACTGGATATGAAGTGTTGCTATGATTGGATGTCTGTATACATCCAGTCTTTCCCCATGCTCCCAAGAAATCCACATTTCCAAGGTAGGAGGTAGGCCTTTAGGAAGGAGCAATACCAATGACTAGTAAATGGTATTAATGTCTTTAAACCCCAGAACAGGTCTTTTCCCTTCCACCATCTGAAGGCTCAGCAAGATGGCCCCATCTAGGAACTATGGAGTAGTCCTCAGTAGACCCAAAATCTGCTGGCACCTTGATTTCCTACTTCTAGCTTTCTGAAATGTGAGAAATAAGTTTCTTGTTTATAAGTTATGCCTTTATCACTCTGATATTAAACTCAGGTTTCTAGCCTGGTCTACCAATGGTATTCAGAAATATCATTGTGATGGCTCTTGGTTATCAACTTGATCACATCTGGAATTAACTAAAATCCAAATGGCTGGGTACATATGTGAGGTATTTGGTCTTCATTAAACCATTTGAGGCGACTGCCTATATAAAGAATGTGGAAAAAAGTTAGCTCTCATTGCCTGCTTACCCTTGTTCTCACGGACAAGTCCATTCATTCACTGGCATTAAAGGCTACTTATTCTTTGGAATTCCAATGCATACTGAAGACCAGCTGAGACACCCAGCCTTGTGGACTGAACAACTACTAGATTCTTGGAAATTCCTTTGGTAGACAGCCATTGTTGGGCTAGTCGGATCTCAGCCTGTAACCACTCAGTGTGTGTGTGTGTGTGTGTGTGTG
>NW_022196904.1:106229878-106242633 GCF_008632895.1 Mastomys coucha
GTGTGTGTATGTGTGTGTGTGTGTGTGTGTGTATGTGTGTGTGCATGCGCGTGTGTGTATGTGTGTATGTGTGTGTGTGTATGAGTGTGTGTGTATGTGTGTGTAGGTGTGTGTGAGTGTGTGTATGTGTGTGTGTGCGTGTGTGTATATGTATGTGTGTGTGTGCATGTGTGTATGTGTGTGTGAGTGTGTGTATATGTGTGTGAGTGTGTGTATGTGTGTGTGTATCTGTGTGTGTGTGTGTATGTGTGTGTGTGTGTGTGTGTGTGTGTGTGTGTGTGTCCTATTCTGTTCCTCTAGAGAATCCCGACTAATAGAGTTGTGAGCTCAAAGGGGAATGGTGACACATTACTCTGTCACTGACTCTCACAAGTTCTGGATGAAATCTGATCAGCCTTTCATTAGGAATGAAGGAACAAGTCACAATAGTGACTGCTGCCATGATTGTGTCTCTGGTGGAAGTCACAGATAATTATCATGTTACAAGTGTAGATGTTTCAAAACATCACTTGTGCATGTCACCATTTCAAAATCCTCAGAGCCACCACTAGGCCCTTTTATTCCATGTATTAATAAAGAACCCATTTATTAGCTTCCACATGCATAGTATTAAATATTTTGATGGATATTTTCTGATGCTATTAGATTTTTTTGAAATGCAGTGCATTTTAAAATAAAATTACTAGATTGTGAAAGTATCCATAAGCTCAATGTCAAATAGGTCCTGAATACACGACACATAGACACACAGACAGACAGACAGTAAGTGTGCACTAATGATTTTAGAACCCCTAGCTTAAATGTTGAAGTAGGAAGGAATAAGGAAATAAAGGAATAAATGATCTGGGCTTTTGTGGAAGTTTGAATAGGAATGGCCCCCATAGGCTCATGTGTTTGGATGGTTGTCCCATAAAGATAGACACTATTAGGAGATGTGGCCTTGTTGGAGGAAGTATGTCACAATGGTGGAAGCTTTGAAGTCTCCTATGTTCAAGCTACCCTTAGTGTGGCATGCAGTCTCCTTCTGCTGCCTGCAGATGAGGATGTAGAACTCTCAGCTCCTTGTCCAGAACCATATCTTCCTGCCTACTGCCATGTCTCCTGACATGATGATAATGGACGAAAACTCTGAAACTGTAAACCAGCTTCAAATTAAATGTTTTCCTTTATAAGAGTTGCTATGGTCATGGTGTCTCCTCACAGCCATAGAACTTAAACTAAGACAGTCCCAGATGGATTCCGCCTTTCACCCTGCCTCCACCTTCCATCCTCAGAAGCACAGCAGACTCCACAGAATGGTTTCTAAAGTAAGAGAACAAGAGGCTCTTCCCTCCAGGGACATGCAGGCCAAAAACAAAAACAAAAACAAAACAACAACAGCAACAACAACTGCCCTCAAAGGTGCTGTGTCCATCCCAGATTCCATCTGAACTCTGCAAAAGACAAAAATCAATGAAGAAGCACCTGGTGTGGATCCTTTCTCCTCACCACTCCCATCCCTAGTTCCCTGCAACTGGGACATAAGCAGGCTTGGACAAAACAGAAAGTGTCATAAGGAAAAAGGAACATGGACAGCACATGTTACAGGAAACAATCCCAACAAATGTGTGTGCATTTTTTTTTAAGCCTACAGCACCCAGTATTCCCAGGCGGTATCCCATCCAAGTACTAACCAGGCCTGACCCTGCTTAGCTTACGAGATCAGATGCGATCCGGCACGTTCAGGGTGGTATGGCTGAAGATGTGTGCATTTTTTAACATGTAATATCTACATTGTAATTATTATGGAGGGCCAGGTGTGGTGACAGTTGTCAGCATTTGGGAGGCAGGGGATCTGCAGGAGTTTGAGGTTAGCTTGTTCTACATAGTGAGTTCCATGTCAGTCACAAGTACATAAGACCTTGTCTCAAAAACAAGCAAAAATTATGATGTATCCATATATATGTTAGTATAAACATTTACATGAATATACTTACAAATATACACATGTACACATACATATGCACACATATACGCATGCACACAATATATACATGCATTCCACACAAACATACCTGTGTATGTAAAAACATATATATATGTACTTGTGGCTGACTTGGAACTCACTGTGTGTGTGTGTGTGTGTGTGTGTGTGTGTGTGTGTACGCGTGCGTGTACATGCGCAAGAGTGCCTGATCCTTTTAGAGCATGCTCTGCCTGCACTAGTTCCAGCAGGGAACAAACAGGGCTCTCGGAGATCACACACCTCTCAAGGCCACTCTCAGATAACAAGTTCTTCTCTTTTGATGACACCAGCTTTTGTCCATGTACTTTTCAGTCTTTCTCAGTGTTACGGACTAGTTAGGGAAGAGGGAGGGGCACAGCAAGAGATGATTTAAGTTCCTTCACAGGGCTTCTTTTGAGCCCCATAGGTACCATTTATCCCATGGCACTCCTCGAAAGAGAAATACAGAAGTCCCGGCTCTGCATTTGGAGCCCTATAGTTGGAGGTGTCTACCACCTCAGCAATGCACTGGGATATAGTTAATAAAAAAATAAAATTTCCTAGTCATATCTACTGTCCTGAAGCAATAATCAGGTAGGTCAGAGCATCAGCTACAACCCAAAAGGAAACCAAGCATCAGAAATCATCATCCTGGACTGGGCTGTGGCTCAGTTGGTAGAGCACTTTGCCACGCATACATCAGATAACCACAGCTGCTGTGAGCTCATGAGCGCAGTGGTCTCGTTTACAGTGCTCTTCCTCATCCTCCAGTTCTCATCAATATAGTCCTTCCATCATTCTCTTCTGCAGTGTACCCTGAGCCGTGGGTGGAGTGACTGACACCGATGACCCTAAACATAGGGCTGAGCAGTCAGCAGCTGCTTACTCTTAGCCTTTCGACCAGCGAGGAATGTCTGCATTAACCATGATTCACTATTTTAAAAGCTTCTCTAAGGTGAGAGCAGCACCAATCTGTGGACATAAACATAACTAGAAGGCAGTTAGACAATATGTCCATTTACCAAACAAGAGAGGTGGGTCCGCCTAGAACCTACCTCCTCCCCAGCCATGGGCTTTTGGCCAGGCATGGATTTCTTCCTGAGGAGCATGTCTCAAAGCTGATCAGAATGCAGTTGGTTACCTCCAAAATAGCCATGCTACCTCTATTGCAGTGAGAACATCTTGACTAGCAAGTTAGTGTTGTAGCATGTAGAGCCCAGTGCTGGGTAAGACCAGTGATGATTTTTCTTTCCCACACCACATCTTCAGGCAGGAGGAAAAACAGCAACAGAGAGAAATCATTCCAAATATTTGGCATGTGCTTTAGAGTTAAAAGCAAACGTAGAAGCCAAGAACCCCAGCACTTTTGGAGACCAAAGGCTTTCTTCAACTGACTTTGTATAGTGGACAGGATTAGGTGAGAAACAAACATACCCTTTAATAAATAATGGCAACTGCGTTATCATAATCCAGGAGTCGAGGAAGCCATTTCAGTAATTCATTCATTCAAAGAGTTTTTACTTTTAAATGCCAGGCTAGGAAATTCCCAGGAACCCCCACCATGTCTGTCTTCCAGATGGCTGCTCACAAATACAGATGGGAACTGGGGCACCTAGAGACACATTTGCAAAAATAAAGCTTTATGAACATTCTTCCACGCTAGGTGTGGTGGCTCACACTTGAAATCCCAGCACTGAGGCAGGAGGATTATGAGTTCATAGCCAGACTGAGCTACAGGGTCATCCCGTGTCTCAAACAAATAACAAAACAAACAAACAAAAATAACATTCTTCTTGTAGTGTCAACCAGACATATCACAAAAGCAGCTTAAAGAGTTGTTTGGGCTCACATTGTGAGAGTGCTGTCAACACGGCAGGCAGCATGGCCACATGAGCCTGAGGCAGCTGGTCACATGAGCTTGCCATCAAGAAGCAGCAAGAAATGGATGCTGGACCTCAACTCACTTCCTCGCTTGCATCCAACCCAGGACCCTACCCCGGGGAGTGGTGCCATCCTCGTTAGGGTGGGCCATCTCACATCAATTAACCCAATCTAGAAACACACAGACATGCTCAGGCTTGTCTCCTAGATGACTCTAGATCCCATCAAACTGACAGTCAGATTAACCACCACAGTCACTCTTCCAGCTCAACGCTGAGAGCAAAGCTCCACTCTCAACAAAGAACTGCCCAGCCCCGAATGTTGGCAGTTTCCAGTCTGAGAAACGTGTTCTACCCCGAGTTATTTTTAGCCTCTTCTGCCTTTACTCTCCTATGTGCAGGCTCCTAGCAAATATTTGTTGAGGCCAAACTATAAGTCAAACAACCGTCACTCATAGTTAAAAAGACATATTTGAAGTCATTGCACAAATAATTGCTTAACGGTTTCAGCCTGGGTTGGCAAACAGCACTCTGGGAAGGAGAGCACATGGCAGCAGGGACCCTCGCTGTGGAGTTAGAGGAAACTGGCACATGAGGTTGTATTTAGACTGACACTGGATGAATCGAAGGAGATTAGCCCAAGGCCTTGCTATCATAGTAATTCTAAGTTGGACAACCAGACTCTAGGGTTACCTGGCATTGCTGCTTATGAAATCAGAGACAGAGGTACTTTTGAGACTATGGATTCTGCGTCTAAGTCACCTTGGTTTAAATGCTTTGGGTGGTTCTTTTGCCTTGGGTTTCTCATCTGTGAAATGGGCATGAAAATTGTCCCTACCTGGTTGGTTCATGATAGAGACTGAATGAAACAATGTAATGAAGTAACATAAAACATTCCAGTGGTCACTGTGATATGGTGGTCAGCACTGCTCAGAGTTAAGAGGGACGCTTGGGGTGGCGAAAGCTGCTCTTCCCAACAGTAATTGCTACTGGGGACTAAGTACTGAGGATAAACTGCCAAAGGTGGGCTATTCAACACTCTCTGCTGTGTGGTGGGAATTTGGCCATCTTTGTTTGAAAGAGATGCCATTTAAGGCTGGAAACTGCAGCTATATTCTTCTTGAGAAAAAAAAAAATCGAACAATCAGAGTGGGCTAATGGGAAGCAAAGACAAAGGTTCGAAGGCCCATTGTTCTTGATTCGCTGGTATTTTTGGACTCACCTCCACAAGCTTGAATTTTGGAACCTGGCTGATACTATCCTGATCTTCTCTCCAGTGAGTTTCCTTCCAGAGAGAAAGAGGGAGAGATGTTATTTTTACAACTGGCATGAAAAATGCTCTTTAGAGCACTCTGTCTTTTTTTAGAAAAAAAATATTTGGATAATGAGCTTTAAGAGTAGAAGAAGAATAAGACGGAGATGGATAAGCAGGGATGGGGTGAAAGAAGCAAGAGAGAGAGGGAAGGCACACAGGGACATCCGGAAAGGACTAGGAGTGGCCAGTAAGATCACCCATGTTTAAAACTCACGTGCAGGAATGCCTTGTGCATGTGTGTGTGTGTCTGTGTGTGTTGGGGGTATGTATATGTGTATATGCACACATAAGTGTGGATGTACTACACATATGGAGGCCAGAGGTCAATCAGATGCTTCATGAATTGATCTCCACTTTTTTTTTTGAGACAAGGTTTCATTGATCCTCAAATTCACCAATTTGGTTAGACTGGCTGGAGAGTGAACTTTAGGAATACCCTTGTCTCTGTCTCCCAAGTGCTGGGCTCATAGGCACAGACCACTATGGCTGTGTCAGGGATCTAAACTCAAATATTCATGCTTGCTTACCAAGCTTTTTACCTTCTGAGCCATCTCTCTTGTTCCCTAAAACTCAATTTATAGTCATGTGCTAGATAGAAATTGTCCTTTCCAACCTGACTGCTGTTGTTCAGATGTGTGTTTATGGATGTCAGACTCAGGATCTACAAGTTCCTGAAATCCACATCTGCACTGGGATCCATGGAGTGGGAGCTTACTAAGACCTTAGGCATAGAAGGTATAGAAGACTCTGGAATACACAAAAGCACAGTGGAATGCAGGGGCTTGAGTCATTTCTGAGAAGATGCAGGATATCCACAAGGTCCTGGAAGACATATGGTGGATACAGATTCTGCATCTTTATGCTAAAGCATCTCCTCATCAGAAAAACTAAGCTAAGCCACCAGACCTTTCGATTAAGATGAGTTGGGAGGAAAAGACCAGGAAATTTCAGTCCTATTAAATTCCCAGAATGGCACAAGCAATAGCACTAAAGTCTCAAATTTCAAAAATCATGAAAGCATCCTGTTAACTAATTTTAAAAAACTATGCCTTGTCAACAGAAAAAGGAATTGATAAAATGCCCAAAATGTGGACGTTGTGCGATTCGTGATTCATTTTCTCTCCTAAATTGAAAACAACTACTTGAACATTTGCTTGCTTCTCTCAGCATGCTCGAGTGAATGTTGTTTTTTTAGATGCAGCAAGACAGTGTTCTAGAACATTTTTTTTATTTTCTTTATTTACATGTAAATTTCTCCATTCCCAGTTTCCCCTCCAAAAAACAAAGAAACAAACAAAAACAACCAAAACAAACCCCTGTTGCCTCCCACTTCCCCATTTTGTGGGTGTGTATTCTGTGCCAATCAGTCTAGAGTTTACCCCTTTCTGGAAAGGGAAAGATCTATTGTAATTACAATGTCAGTGATTTCAAGTGCTCTTTCAGACTCAGTTCAGTCCTCCACATGGCTCTGGCCTGCAGAGTGCGCTGCTAGTTGTGACAAGTGGAGTCTGAATGCCAGGTCAATGTAAATGTGTAAACGGCTTAGCCTCTTGTAGCTCTGGCACATTCATCTCTGTATTGGTTACTTGTCTATTTTCAGTGACAAAAAAATGCCTGACAAAAGCAAGGAAGGAAGGACAGACAGGCTCCCTCTGGCTCACAGTATGAGGAAGGCATGACAGCAGGATCATGAGGCTGCTGATCACATGACATCTGCACGTGAGAAACAAAGAGCAGTGCGGGCTGGTCTCCCAGCTTTATCCTTTGTTGCCATCCAGATTTAGAGTGGGTCTTCCTTCCTTCCGCAGTTAGATCAACCTAGAAGCAACCTCGCAGGCATGCCCAGAGGTTTTCCTTAGAGGTGCTTCTAGGTCCTGTCATGTTGGCAATATCAATAGTCACAACTTGTTTAGTAGGCACACAATTGCCTATCTTACTTACAGGTTGCCAGAAACATAAAATACAAACAAAACCGGCTCCATATATCTCTGTATCTGTTTGTTCCCATTAATTGTGGTCACTGGGCTCAATAATACCTCCATAAACACTGGAGTATTATTAAATAACGAAGCACCATTTTTAGATGGACTGTAGATTAGGTTTCCATGGTCCTCCTGTAGTGATATTTCACCAACTGATCTGATAGTGGGGCTAGGAATCATTCATGACCATGGACAGGAAAGTAACGTGGCTCAGTCACCATGGAATAGCTTGTGGAGACTCCTGAAGAGTTAATAAAGCTCTGTATGCTCCAGCAATTCAGCTAGTGGGAACACAGGTTCTAAGACAAACTCAGTTGCTCACAAGGACACCTGTAATCCTATGTTCATTATACCACTATTCACAAAACTGAGGCGGGGAAATAAATGTCTGCTGGCTGATGAATGGGTAAAGAAATACATAAACAGCAGGGATATGATTCGGCTATCTAAAGGATATTTTGCCATTTAAAACAACAGTGGATGAAACTTAAAAACCTTAAGCTTCTGAGAGACATCCAAGAATAAGAAATAATATGTGATCATATATACTTAAAAGAAATGATACATAAATCCTTATGGATTTGGGTTAGGGTTAGGGTTAGGGATTTGTGTCCTAAATCCTAATGTATCATTGGATGGAGAGATGGCTCAGAGTTTAAAAGCACTTACGTCTCTTGCTGATGACCCAAGTTCAGTTTCAGAAACTCACTTGGAAGCTTATCATCATTTATAATGGCAGTTCCAGGAATCTGGTACCTCTTCTGAAGTCAGGGGTTCCTGCAGGTATGTAGTTCACAGACATATGGTCAGAAGCACATACACATTCTTTTACTTTGGTTTGCTGTAGATTTAATAAACTCACTCATTTATAGCCCAAAGCTCTCCTACCCTACACCATTCTCTGGACTACACAACTCTCCTATCTCAGCCTCTCATGCAGCGGCACCACCAGATGATAAGAGGAGCTGTATACACTTGTATTCATCATAGACCCCAGAATCACTATGTGAAAAGCACAGAGCATAGAATCTCCCACTGCAAGCTCATGCACTGTCGTCATCACAGGAGGGTGGAATGGATCACTGTAAGGAGCCCCAAGCTATTGTTCTCTTCCTGGGTCTAGAAACAGTAAGAGGGAAAGATGTAGAGACACCAGTAACTATTCCCTGAGATCTTGCCATACTCCAGCAATTCCATCAGCTCTTCTCAACAATCATCCCACACATGGACTATGTAATCCTCGATCCTCTGGAAATTAGGAATCCACATCTGCCTTTGTCCTGGAAACTTGTTCTGGATCCTGCAGAATGTTCAGCAAGATGCAGGTCTTGTTGTCTGGGCAACAGAGGCATCCTTCATCCTCTATCACCAATCAGAGCAGCATCAAAAGATCCCCAGAGGTCATCGAGTGTGAGCTAGGAGCAGGAGAATCTCACTCAGTTGAGAATTATATTTTTTGTTGTCATCTTTACCAAAGTGGTTCTTATACCTGCTCTTTTTCTTTTTGATGAAAATGAGGTTTAGGAAATCCAGCAACCTGCTAGTTTCTGGGAGATGCATTTATGGCCAGGCCTACATGGGGATGCTGCTGCTGCTGAATCACTGACTCCTGTGCCTCTCTCCACGGAGCCTTTGGAACTTTGTTGGAGGAGATAAGGGCAGACCAGAAGTTTCTGTGATGTTGCACCTCCCTGCTTCCTAGACGAATGACAGATAGTCCTGCTGATAGTCCTGCTCTGTGGTCCCTTCCCTCCCCTCTCCTCCTCTTCCTTTGGTCCTTCATCTCCCTCTCCTCCTTTCCTTTTTTCCCTTCCCCTTTCCCTCTTCTCTTTCCCATTCTCTCTCTTCACCCTCTATCTTTCTTTCCATCTGTCCTTTTCTGTTCTCCTAACAGCTTGCCTGTCCTGGTTTCTCAGCTTCTTCCCACAGGCTTCTTGCTCATTTCCCAATCTAGCTCCTCCATCCTGGGAGACCCTCTGGTGACTTCAGAGTTGACTTTATCACAGGTGACAATTTTCTTCCTTTTCATCCAAAAGCTTTAAGCACAGGATAGATGGCTTCCTCTATGTTCCCCTTGGCTGGTTGGCAAAACATGTTCATTCCTTTGCAGTGATGTGGACAGTTCTCGTGGGACTCCAGGCCAAGAGCTGTCATCTTACCTAAGCCAATGGCTTCTTTTGTGATCAATGTTGATAACATATTCTTTCCTGTCTCAAACTGAAAACCACAATCCCTATGGTCACAACTATTAAAAAAGGCAATGCAATATTAAAATAAAACTATATCAGCATATATTCCAACTTGTCAGTTTCAGGCATGTCCATAAATAGAAGACTTAATAAAATTATGACGCCAAGAGTCTGTGTATAGAATCAGTGCTGATAACAATAACGAATGCAGCTGCAGAGGAGTTCTTTGGGGTGATTCGAACAGCAAAATGGATGTTGCCTTTGTCCCTGTGACTTCCAAAAGTATAAATGATTCATTACAGATATGAACCATAAAACCTTGGTTTTTACAGTATTCAAAGTAATGGAAAATTCAGTATATATTCCTGCCACCATGACCTTTTACTCAACCAAACACATATTGAACCTCCCAAAAGCCTGGTCCCCAAAACATCTTTCTTCCTTATGTTGCTTTTCCTGAATATTTGTCACAAAAGCCTGGCTGGTACCCAAAGACAATCCTCCTATTGTAAGATCATTGGCTTACATATCTGTAGAGTCTCTTTTCCCATGCAAGTCTCAGACCCCCTGTGGGTTTGGACTTGAATATCTTTGGAGTTGTGGAGGAGGGGGTCACCCATCTATCAGCTCACCACACCTTCTGTCTGTTTCTATAGCTGAAGCTAGTGTTGAAGTTATTGGGCTAAGGAAGAGAGAGGCTCCATCCTGAGCCACTCATCCTTTTGTCAGAAGTCATGGTGACTAACTGATCCACATTCATGAGTCAACAGTCCTCATTGATTCAGAAATTTCCTGTTCAGGGGAAAGATCCCGGACTGACTGTTCAGATAGAAGTGACTGCCTTGTGTCTGTAATCTCTACCTCATTAGTGATGAGCCTTAGTTCTCCCCCAGTACCACTGGTAAGAGAATATCTATTTAAAACTTAAAAGAAAAGAAACTGTATAACACGCATTGTACGTCATTTATTTGTTTTGTACTATTAGACCATCTCCAAAGATCTACTCATAGAGAGGGGTATGGTGGCACATGCATTTAATCTCAACATTTAGGAGGAAGAGCCAGGTGGGTCTCTATGAGTTTGAGGCCAGCCTAGTTTCCCCAGAAGCCAATCCCAGGCCATCCAGTGCTACAGATCTATTGGTAGAAATGACCCCTATCACAACTTTGTAAATCATGTCTGTGGTGCACAAAGAGCCAAGAGAGACTAAAACTCACCAATTAGTAAAGGTCAAGTCCAACATTTGGAACCAGACATTCAGATTCCACAGCCTGTACTCCCAGTCAGAACAGACTACCTGCAGTCTCATTCCACTACTAACTTGCTATGTGACCTTGAGTAAGGTCTGTTCCCATCTACTGTTCCTCTCTGGATACTAATCAAAACAGAAGTCAGATTTCTCAGTCTTCGCATTACAGATTCCTGTATCCCATCCTACCAGGGAAGGCTCTTGTAAACTGTGTCTACACAGTTACAAGACTCTACCCACAGATTCCTGGACTCTACCCACCCAGTGGCAGCAGTAACCCAATTCACACAGACTGGCTGCGATAAATAAAGACATCTCCAGACGTGGATGGGGGAGCACGCTCTCCCCATGCTAGGAACTGTGGAGCTAAGCTAACTTGGGATTTGCCAAACTTAACTGTTCTGTGCTTTCTTGCAGTCTTTCCTTAGTGTCAGGTTAGGAGATTGATTTGCATTTGAGATGCTCTCAAGGCAGATGAGGGTTCAGATGTAGAATACGAGCTCACCATTAGCACAAACATATGTCAGCGGTAATTAATTAAATACCTCCGTAGCATTGCTAATAACACAGGCTGAAGACAACATTACCATGCACAGAGTACCATCACTCTCTTCTCAGTTTTGCCTTGCTTGCATGAGGGAGGAGAGTAAACAGTTTCTTTAGGGGGTTAAACAAAAGCTGTTGCTTTTATCACTTTGAAGGAAAGGAGAAACCTACCAAAATAGAAATGGAGATTTCCTATCCTCCCTTCCCACAAATTTTTTTTCAGTGTCATGTAGGGTGTTGGCTTGGGTACCAAGGACTACCCTCCATGTTTGCTTTTTATGTTTTCTCTGCATGGTCTCCCTCTTCACTTCTATTTTCCACCACACTCTCACAGGGAGTTCCTTGGGCCAATACTTCTATGTAGAATATAGACACTGTCTCTACCTCTTTTGTTTGACTTTCCAAGAGAAGGTCCCGAAGTAGCCCAGGATAACCTGGAATTCACTATGTAACAAGGGCTGACTTGATGTGCTCCTGATCCTCCTGCCTCCACTTCTCAAGTGCTGAGATGAAGGACAAGGACCACCACACCTGGCTTATGCAGTATTAGGGATTAAACTCAGGGCTTCGGACATGCTAGACCAGCACTCTACCAACTGAGTTGTATCCCTGTCTGCCATTTAGACTCATTTGACTTTATCTTCTACCTAAATCATGTTTATGGTACTAAATATCAGGAAAGTACAGAAAAAATGTCTTTTTTTTTTTTCTGAGCTCCTTTTCTACCTACAAGTTGTGCAGTCAGAGGAAGTGGCTTGATGTCTTTGAGCCTTAGTTTTTTTCAGTTGTGAAATGTTAAGTAGCTCTTTTAGCATCCTAATTAAATGAGGGTATGCATGTTCAGATCCACAGACACACCCGAGGCTTCAGGATCCTCCCTGAGTTTCTTGGAGAGCAGCAGGGCTCAAATGCATAAAATGTTCTAAAACAACCTAAGATGGGGAAACAGGCAGAGGAATGAGCTTCAGAACCATGAGCTTCTGATGGTGTGTAAGTGACTGGGGCAGCATAGCTCTTCCAGGATGAGTTTAATCAGACTCAGGGGGTTGAGGCTGGAGCTCAGTGGAGAGTGCTTGCATAGCATGCACGAACCCTTGAGTCTTACCCCCGGCACCCCAAAAGCAAACACATAACCAGTAAACAAAGCTCTTCTGAATCAGCAGCACAAAGACCAGGGGCAATGTTTTATAGGGTTAATCTTGAAGAGTTTAACTTTCAAATAAATCTCTGTTGGTAACACAAATCTCTTTTCTGGTTGTGTTTAATAGCCAGCTCTTTACTGAACGACTCCTTTCCCCCTCTGTATTAGCTGCTTTTCATGAGCTTATGCTCTTTAACAAGCATCCTTGAGAATGTTACTTTTATTGCCTCAGATGAACGGATGAGAGCCATATCCAGTCTGTGGGAATACACAGTGTGGGCTGTGCCCAGAGTGTTTTGTTCACTATTTTAACTACCAAAGGAGGCTTCTAGCCTCCATATAATCTAGTTTTCCAAGCCAACTTATTCAATCCAGCTTCTCTTGGCTTCTGACTGGACAATTCTGCTTAGCCTCATACTAACTTTGGCAATATGTTTTTGTTGTTGTTGTTTTTTTTTTTTTTTTTTTT
>NW_022196904.1:106242931-106258222 GCF_008632895.1 Mastomys coucha
CACACACACACACACACACACACACACCATTCTAGCTCTTTTCCTCTCTCTTTCTGTGATGCTCTTAAGTAGCCTGTACTTTCTCTGCCTGTGTCATGAGAATTGGGCAAATCCTATCACTGACTCATTCTGTCAAATCATTCTGATTCACTTCATCTGCCTCATCACTTTCAAACATGGCTGATTCCTACTACAAACTAACCTTACCTTCATTGTGAGGGATTAAAGGTATGTACTAAGGGTGTGTCTGTATTCCAGCCAGATCATACTATATCCAGAGCGTGTTTGCATTCCAGCGGGATCACATAGACCTAAGAAGCCTTCGGACATGATCCATTGCCACAGCAGACGTGTTGCTGGATTAAAATTCCCGTCCACATTCCCTAAGATTCAGTGGTTTCCAACTCAACTAAGTTAACTAAGTTTAGTTTTATCTCTTGGTCTTATAATATTGCTGGTCACCTCTTTGCTACAGTCTTACCTCTGCAGCTTCTTCTCACTTCAAGATACAATTTAAAGAAAGAGCACCAACAATGATATGCCATTCATGAGCCAGAGAGAAAGAGAACACAAGACAAATGGCAGAAGTGTGAACTCTAAAATTTCTACTTGAATGTGAGTCGTAACATCTTGTGTGACATTGGCACAATCAAGTCACACAACATGAATGAGCCAAAGAAGTATACATCCTCCCAGGAGGCCTCATAAGTTCAGCTTCACTGCAAAGGAGCCCATCATCCTCTGATAAGAAACACCAGTGACTGGGGGAGCCTTACTCCAGTGGGTTGGGTTATGCTGTATGGACTCCTAAGCACCTCATCTTTTTTAAAAACTAATCTCAACTATTCAAAGACAGAAATGGAGTTTAAGGTTTCTTATTCATGCATAGGAATCCAAAGCTCAGGGTTCTTCTTGAAGGTGTCAGTGTCTGTGAACTCAGCTATGGCTTGTCTAACAGGCCTCCGGTAGATACACTCCAAATGCATGTCATCAGAGCAGGGATCCATGTTGGACAGCAGAAGCCTATGGGGAATAAGCCCTTTCAGGAGTCTCTGTGGCTTTAAGACACTTTCAGCTGAGAGAAGTCACAATTCCCTCTTAAGGCTGCTGTTTCATAGAATGCCTTTCCATGGAAGCTAAAAAGATACAGAAACGGGGCAATGAGCATCCTGAACATTGGGCTGTTCCAGTAAATAAGAATTCTGTCAACATGTGATAGAAAGAATAGGGCAGCTAACACAAGAGCTAGAGAAAAGCAGCCTCCCATTTAGACTGAGTTCACGCCCACATCTTTAGCAGGTTTAAGCCTAGAACCTGTCTTATTCACACTTCAAACTAAGTAATCATGACCTTGTTTACTAAGCACAATCTTGATCTTTGAACTATGCAGCCTCCTTATGATCACTTGGAAGGAAGTTTCTGACTTGTCCATTATCTGCCTCTTCTAATTTACTGGCAACCCTTTCCTACTTGTTCACCAGAATGCCCCTGCATCCTATTCTTCTGATTACCCACTTTCTCCCAATGGTTTCTTGTTGTAAAGCCTCACTGCTCTGGATGCCTCCTCTCCTTGGATGTCCATGTGGATCCTGGGACATTCTTGCACTCTGGATCTCTTCTCTTCTCGGACATCCATGTCTATCTCATGCCACTCTTGTAGCAGCAGCAGGAATGGCTATGCATCCTGTGCTCACATTGAGTTTGCACACTGAAAGAAACATCCTTGGTTTCTTTTTCTCCAATAACCCACACTGAGCTTTGTCATTTTCAAATATCATAGCTAGTTCTGAGTACAGAAGACTCTGATGGGAGCCCTGGGGCTAGACAGATGACCCAGAGGGTGAGAACACTTGCTGTGCAAGCCTGAGGACCTGAGTTCAGATTCCAGAACTCATACTGTAAAAAGCTGGGCATGACCATCTGCATGTTTACAAACCAAGCCCTGGGGAGCCATAGACTGAAACATCACCAGGACTTGTTGACCACCATCCAGCTCCAAAATCAGTCAAGGAAATAAGACAGGATAATAAAGAAGTGCACTGGGTGCCCTGCTCAGGCCTCTGCAAAGAGGTGCACAACACACACACACACACACACACACACACACACACCGTGGAAACTAACTGTACACAGAGCTGGCACTAGAGTGAGTCTTGCTGACCCATGTTAATGTCTTCTTGCTTCATACTGTGTCCTTCCACCTCATACTGATGAAGCAACACAGAGGAAGGGCAAGCATACAGAGAAGAGATGCTTACACTGCTGGCTCCCACCACCTTGCTCTTCTGCACATGTTGATTCACTCAACAGACTAAAGAATGGACCAGGAGACACTTATTCTCCTCGGACTATAAATCATGGGTTTTCTATCTGTCACCAGCTCGATTTTCCAAAGATTTGTTTTCGTCCATTTAATGAATTATTGGATCACCTGGAAATTGCTCAGAATTAACCTGTGGCTGACATTAATGGATCCGCAACACAAGTGTCGGGATCTCTCTCACCAGCCCAATCCATCCTTCTGCGAGGCCGCCAGCTGCCTGACACCAGGTGACTCATTTATTGTGATGTCCCATCTGCCTGCTTCTGAGGCAGGGGTTACAGGATGAGCCTGTCAGGAACAACCTTGTGCCCCCTTAGCCCGGCACATAGGCATTGAAAACTGCCTGTGCCTTATTGCTACTAATTACTGTTATCTTGCTGTTTCTCCCTCATTCCACACTTACCGTTTTTTACATGGTTTGGGTCATAGTTCACCTATCACACTTATGAGCTTGCACTTCCTATAGCTGCTGACTTTACTGGTCCTTTTCAATGTCCTCACAGACATGTGAAGGATGCCGATCATTTGTGAGTGTGTGCACAGCAATCTTCTACCAGTTGGAAGTCATGCAGCCCATGGCAATTACCTTCTACTTCATCAAAATGTAATTACATCATTTTGCCCCTTTCTTTACCTTCCTTTAACACCTCCTCTTCCTCACCTACCTCCTCTCAAGTTCATGGCCTCTTCTTCTTTGGTTGTTATTGTTACATATCTATATGCATAAATACATAAAAGGAAGCTGCTGGCTCTGTTCGGTGTTGCTTGTATGTGTAAGATTTCAGGCCTTATCACTTGTATTAGGGAGCTCATCCCTGAGGGAGCTTCATTCTCCCTCTCTCAGCCGTCATCAGATGCCTGTAGTTCTTTGTTTAGCGGCAGTATGTGTTAGATTTAGATTCCCTACTTCTGTGTCTGTTAGCGTTGTCACTGTTTGGGTCTTGGTTAGACAGCCGTACTATTGTGGTATCCTGATCAGCATCTGTGCTCTAAATATTTTAGGCTCAGAGGATCATCAATTCCTGTCACAACTACTTAACATTGTCAGTGAAATGTGAAAGCAGCCATGGACTCCACCTGAAGAGTGGGCCTATTGTATGCCAATAAAACAGTGGATCTGGTCCATGGTGGTAGTCTGTTAACTATGTTGGACTACCACCCTCATAGGGACCCCTTGAATGTGTTTGGTCACGACTCACAAAGAAGCATTGCAGAAAGTCAAACACAGTAGACAGTACAAGTGTCCCACATGCTGGGTGCTAAGGAGGCACAGATTTCATTTCTGGGTGCATTTTCTGCATTGCCAATACTGGAATCCACCAGTCCCATCAGCACATTCACCACTGACAAGCTGTATAACCGTGGACCAGACCTCTCCACAGCACAGCAGCCTTCTTCTCTAGAAAGCAGGATGACAGGAGAGAGAAATTCTGAGATCCATTTCAAAGAACAAAAGAAATAATACAAGTGACACCAGATAAAGTCACACACACACAGCACACCACTGCCATACACACCACATGAGCACACACACATACCACACCACAGGCACACACACACACACACACACACACATACACACACACCACATCACAGTCACATACACATAAACAAACACCACAACCATACATACACAACATATAACACAGCCTCACACCACACACACACACCACAGGCACACACACAGCTACACAACCACATGCATACACACATACCACACCGCAGGCATAGACACACCACACAATAGGCACACATACATACACACACACATACAGAAACCACACCACAGACACACACAAACATACCACACACATATACACACACCACACCACACACACACATACATACACCACACCACACACACACACATACACACTATACCACAGGCATACACACAGCCACATATACCACATGCACACACATACACACATGCACACACACACACATACCACACCACACCATAGACATACACAAACACACCATACACCACACACACACACACACACACCACACCACACCATAGGCACACACATGCACACACATACACACACACACATACCACACCACACCATAGACACACACAAACACACCACACACACACATACACACTACACCACACCATAGGCACACACATGCATACACACACACACACACACACACACACACACACACCACACCATAGGCACACACATGCATACACACACACACACACACACCACACCACACCATAGACACACACAAACACACCACACACCACACACATACACACACACACCACCACCACACCATAGGCATACACACACACATGAACACAGGGACTAAGTGTACTGCAGAAAGAGTCACTTCCTTCAGTTCAGTTGATTTGACTTTTCTCCCTCCTGAGTAATGTTCATAACCCAGGGAGATTGTTGAGTTGTCAAAGACAGTAGGTGTCATTGTTTTGGGGGATATGGGGTTGAGGGAGGAGGCGCTTAAGCAACTGTCAAGGGGGGAAACTTTGGGGAAGAAGCATTTAAAGATGTTGATGTGAGACACCATTTTGTTCTCCTCTTTTCAGTCTATTGGACAATTAGCTCTATACATTTTCTTCATGAAGGTAATCTTCTAATAAGTTCATCTCCATTTTATGTTAGTTGAGAACGAGGATCCTGTTGCCAGGCACTTGGTAGGTGTTCAGTAAGTGCTGAATGGCTCCATTCTCCTTCTGCCTTACTAATTTCTTCTTTTCCAAAAAAAAAAAAAAAAAGTGATGATTCAGAGTCAGGCCCAAATCAGAACATCTCAAGGACTGGATGTTTGTTGAAAGAAAAGAGCAATTCAAATGAGGTTTGCCTGGTAGAGATTCCTCAAGGATATACAAGAATGGATGCAATTAGCATACTCATTCTTAATGTATAAATGGGTCCTCCTGAAGTGCTGAAGTATGCTTAAAAGCAATTTGATTACGTATCTTCATCATTTCAGGATTCTCTTTGCAGCCCTTTCCTTACACTGTTCACATCATCCAGGAGGAAGTTTTCCCCAGAGCAGAGGAAAGTACACACTAGCCCTGCTGAATGATCACAGATTACAGATGAATAATTCCCCTAGCACTCCTTGAGAGAAAGAACTCGACTCAAAGCCCCAGGCCCTGGGTACCTAAGCATTTCCTCATGTGACAGGGTATATGATCATGAATAACTCCTTCATCTTTCTGTGTTCCAGCATCCTAAACAAGTGAGAAAGCAACTTATAGTTTTGGATTGGAAGTCCTAGTGTTACGACAGCAACAGCAATACTCTGAAAGCTGTCTGCAGCTCTTCCCAGTTATTAATACTGAGGGCATACTCATGATGCTCAGTGATGGGGCGCTAAAAAGTTATGGCTCTTTTTCTCTGTCCTTTAATTCTGAAGCCTCATGAGAGCATATGAACACACGCACACACACACACACACACACACACACACTTACCTTTTTATTTTGTTTTGTTAGGTGCTCTCAGTATTATATCTAAGAATCAATCTTCAAATCCAAGATTATGACCATTTACCCTTAAGTTTCTCCAAAGAACTGTGTTAATTTATGTGTGTGCCTGCATGTATGTGTTGGTATGTGTGTGCTTGTGTGCATGCGCACGTGTGTGTGTGTGTGTGTGTGTGAGAGAGAGAGAGAGAGAGAGAGAGAGAGAGAGAGAGAGAGAGCACAAACAAATTGATTTATTTCTTACAAAAAAGGAGATAGTAATTTAATAGTGATTGTACTTGATCCATATGTGGTATAGTGGTTTGAATAGGAATGGTCCACATAGATTCATATATTTGGATGTTTGTGCATAGGAAGTGGTATTTTTAGGAGGTATGACTTTGCTATGGGAAGTATGTCACTGTAGGGGTGGGCTTTGAAGTCTCCTATGCTCAAGCTATGCCCAATGTGCTAGACTGTCTCTTTCTGCTGCCTGAGAATCAAGATGTAGAACTCTCAGCTCCTTCTCCAGCACCATGTCTGCCTGAATACTACCATTCTTGACACCATGATGATAATGGATTAAAACTCTGAAACTATAAGCCAGCCCCAGTTAAATGTTTTCCTTTATAATAGTTGTCTTATCCATGTATTGTCTCTTCAGAGCAATAACATTCTAACGGAGATAGAAGTTAGTATGTTAACATCAATGTTGTGCTTTCTAAACCATGGGATAAAGGATATCTTTCCATTCATTTAATTCAGCTGCCCTAACAGTTAGTTAGCTCATGGAATTCACAGGTAGAATTGTTTTCAGAGATTGAGCCTACCTTGAGTTCTAGTGATAAAGCTCTTTTATCATGATGAGTCATCCTTTTAATATCCCAAGGGAATCAACTTGTCAATATTTTTTATGTAAAACCATGAAGTTGACCGTTTCAAGAGCCTACCCTATTAATATTGCAATGTGCATTAGTAGGGCATTCCCCTCTCTCCTGCCTGCATACAGGACTGGATTTTAACCCTGATGATGTATTTTCTCTAGAAAAGTTTCTCAGAATCTGGAGAGATGGTTCAATGGTTAAGAACATGTACTCTCTGGTAGTTTGGTTCCAAGCACCCACATCGGGCAGCCTACAACCTTCTGTACATAACTCCAGCTCTAGGACGAGTATGTGAGCCTTTGATCTCCGTGAGAACATACAAACATGATCTTTAAAATGTTCTTTGACTGGATGAATGATACCTATATGTCTTCTAATTTGTACATATATGTGTATGTATGTGTGCATGTGTGCATGCAAAGATGTGTATATGCATGCATGAGTTGTTGTTGGAACATGAAATGCTGCCCATATGCTTCAGTTTAAACATAAAGTATCCTTCTATAACCTGTTTTGAAAGGTTCTGGAGCCTTTATAAGGAGGTAGAGCCTTGCCCAAGGAAATGGGTGACTAAGGTATGGACCTTCAGGTTTTGTAGCCTCACAACACAACAGTGTTCCTTCTCTGCATATGCAAGTGAAGAGCTACCCTATGATCTCTCTACCACAGTCTTAGACCATAGTCCTGCTTGTACTCTGACAGCAAATCAGACCCTGCTCTAGGAAGTTGCTTGTTGTTGAGTATTTGCTCACTGTAATGAGAAAAGTACCCAGAGCAGCATGTCTACACAACCGGGGCAGTGCTGCACTATAGCTCGTCTGGCCTTTGCTTCCTTCAGTTTTCACTTCCCTCACACACCACAGACACTAGTAAAGCTTCATTGAGCTCCAGCTTGATCACATGGATCATTTAATCTTGCTCATAGCTGTTAGAAAAGAACAGATGAGATGCTCTAAGGAAAAGTCTTAGCACACGGCCTAGCATGAAGCAAAAAGCCTTGACTAGGGCTAGTGAGATGATTCTGTGGTTAAGAGCACTGATTGCTCTTCCAGAGGTCATGAGTTCAAATCCCACCAACCACATGGTGACTTACAACCATCTGTAATGAGAAACAAATAAAAAAAAAAAAACCTATGGGCCAAGAGCTAGCAGGGACCAGAGCTAGCAGGGCCAGAGCAAGAGGGAGAAGGGATAGAGAAAAAAAAAGCCTTGACTAAAAAGAGGAAAGTACCCATTGATATCAGTTAGGTTTGGTAAGTTACAAGCATGCTTAATCTGTGCATTTTTCCAGATAGATAGTTTTTCCTTTAAAAAAAAAAAACTATTCAGTTAATAAGAATCTACAGTGGTGACTGTGGCCACAACCATCCATCCAGTCATAGGTATGGTGACATACATCAAGCCATAAGCATGGTGAAAACAATTTCACCAGTCATCCAGATGTGCAAATACTGAAAGCATTGATGTTCAAGACAGACGTGGGCACAGTACCTCAGGCTTCCTCAATGGTCTGCATCTCCCTGACTTAACCCTGATGTTTTTGCCCCTAACTCAACTTTCAAGGTCTTTCAGCCCTGAGTTGAGCACGAAATTCCTCATGCAATCACTAGGTGGCATGGGACCATTCTCTGGAAGAGAGCGTGGCTGAATGGTTGCCCTAAACCACAGACTGTAGGAATTTAAAGTAAGGTCAAGTATCTGAGTCACAGCCTAAGTCATGGCTGGATCACATCCAGGAGTAAGAACATCCTATGCAATGCTTCCTTGAGTCTCTGCTTTTACTCAAATGGAGTAAATGCTGTGGTGCTTTCCAGAGACTGCTGCCAGGAGATCACAAGTACAGGGCCACCCTGGGCTATGAGGTGAGACAAGAAAAGAAGAAAGAGAATGAGGGAAAGAAAGAAAAGAGGAAAATGAGGAGAAAGGAAATGGAAAGAAGTAAAGGAGAGAGAAAAGAGAAAGAAAAGAGGGAGAAACAGAGAGACAAAGAGACAAAAACAGAGAAACAGAGAAAGACAGAGAAAGCGAGAAACACTGAGAGAGGAGAAACAAAGAGACAGAGAGAGACAGAGAGACAGAGACAAGGAGAGTCAGAGAAACAGAGAGAGTCAGAGAGAAAGAGAGGACAGACAGAGAAAGACAGAGAGATGGAGAGAGAAGAGAGAGACAGAGAGACAAAGACATGGTGAAAGGAGAGCTGGAGAGGTGGCTCTGTAGTTAAAAAAAATGTGTGCTGTTCTTGCCCAGTACTAGAGTACAGTTCCGAGGATCCACATCAGATGGCTCTCAGGCATCTGTAGTTCCAGGGATCCAAAACGTTTTTTGTTCTCTACAGGCACTCAAATGTATATAGACATAAATCCACATAGATGTACACACATATAAAAAATTAAAATTTACTGGAGAAAGAGAGGGTCAATTTACCTTTCGGGATCTAGCCCATCTGATTCTTGAAAGGGTACATGAGCCATAGAAGCTAAGGTTTACTCAAAGACTCCTTGGGTTATATTTCATGATGGAGATCAGAATTGACCACTTATTAAGAAAACAGTCCCTTAAGTTTGGCCACCTTCAGCTACAACTCTCTGCCAATGGCTTTCCAACTATGAGATCTTGGACATCATTCTTCAAGTCTCTGTGCCTCAGTTTCTTCATCTGCAACAGGGTGTTATACTCTATTCTAGCCCCAGGAAGAAGAGAATGAGGTGGTGTTTAGAGCTCTGAGAGAGTGACTTGCATACAGCAGGCACCACAGACAACAGTGTCACCAATGTCTCTAGTGTGGTTTGGAATTCAGAACAAGTATGCCACTCAAAGGGCAGTACGAGAAGCATCTGAGATGGCACAGTCCAAGGGAACATAGAAAACACCCTTGGGGGTTGGCTGTCAGAATATTAAGTTTGCAGTGCCCCAATATCAAGTATGATTCCTTTCTAAAAATACACAGCAAGGTCTGAGGGTGTTGGTCAGGGGAAGACTGTTTCCTATCACACTTTCAGTCCTGGATTTGATCCTCAAATACAACTAAAAATAATAAGCAAATAACTGAGTAAGTGGCTAAATCACATGTGGAGAGCTCAGGGGTTGGCCAAGGACTGCCTCTTTCTTCCTCACAAGTCCTATTTGTTCCAGAGAACTTTAACCACACACAATGACAAACAGCATTCAGCTGTGCAGTAGAATGAATGCTCTGCAGGGCAACTCGGAGGCTTCCAGAGCCCAGTGGACAGCTTCCTTCAGGTGCTAGCCCATGGGCCGGCACCTGCTCAGACACCATGACCTTCACTCACAGGCAGATCTCAGGAATCTGACCTTCAAATGGTGCCACAGACCTCTCTGCAGCCAGGAAGCCTGCACACACTGCTGGAGGCTGGCACCTGCACACTCTGCTGGAGGTTGGCAGCAGTACTGTCTAACATGTCATTTAGTCATTTAACCCACAGCACACACTGGCACGTCCATTGTATATGCACACTGGCATATACAGGGATGTAAACACACAGATAGCCAGAGTCAAATATGTGTGTGCACATGGACGTGTGCAGGCGTGGGGGGGGGGGTGCAGTCCAGAGGTTGAGGCTGGATTTATTCCTCAGTCACTCACTGAAGTTGGCATGTGCCATTTGGCTAAACTGGCTGTGAGCCTCAAGCATCCTCCAGTCTCCAGTCTCCAGTTTCCACCTCCCTGGTATTGGGATCACTGGTGTACTGCTGCACCCATCTTTTTATATAGGGACTCAATATTAACTCAGGCCCTCCTATTTGCTTGACAGACACTTTACTGACTGAGCCATCTCCCCAGCTCCTCCATGAACCTTTATCGAGATGTTGTTAAGCACATGAAAGAGATTACATCCAGTCACAAAAAAAGACCCTGAGTCTCCATAATAGGTTACCTATAAGAACCCTAGGCAGAAAACTACAGCAACCATGTTGTGATCTCTGTTTATTTTCACAATCAATTGTTGAAGCTGGAACTGATGAGTGTATCCTTCCCGTCTTTGTCATGGATCCTTGAATGGCGTCATCAGACTTTCTCTGAGTCAGTAAGCCCTGCCCATGTTATTCTCACTCCGTTGGGAGGTTGGAGGAATCTTCCAGATTATGTTGTTTATTTCAGGAGAGCCGCCATTGCCTTCTGCTCCTTGAAATCACAGCAAGCTGATTGAGAACACTCCACTTATCACCCTTTTTAAATTATGAGACTGAGAAAAATGCTAAGCACACCCAGCTTATGTTGAGGGGAGGCCCATCTCTATCTGGCAAAATTTGTGCCAACAGCTAATTCTTTGTCTTTATACAGCAATTCAAATCAAGTACATTAGTTTACATGATCAACAAGAGCGACCAGAGTTTTGGGTTTAATGAGAATCACTCCTCCCCTTCCCCATGAAAGTCTCACTTCATCCCTGATTTGATGTTTTACAGACAAATTTGGAAGGAATGCTATGCTGCTTGTCATTAGAAAAGGGTAAATCTTTCCTGAATACATTCAAGCTCAATCATGTACACATGTATGTAGATATGTACATGTTATTGAAGTCACAACACCGAGATAAGTCATCCCTCATCTAATAGCCCATTTGAAACCATTCCCAGCAAGAAAGCAACAGAAGAGGCAGAGACAGAGAAAGATGGCTAAAGACTGAGGGTCTCCTCAGTCAGATTGAAACAATGGGATGCGAAATCTCTCTTCCTTTGTCAGATCAGTTATGATGATGACTTTGCACTCTCAGAAAAGATGCCCTCCAAATGCGGATACCAACTTTAGCCATGGAAGACTGGAGACAGCTGGAGGATGCTCCCATTTTAATTCTTCCTCCTCTCTGCTCACCTGTTACTTCCCATAGTGAAGTCAACTGCACCAGTGGGAGCAATTTTCTTAAAAACAATCCCTTGTATAAATGATTTCCACTGTTTTACAATGTATCACAAAATAGCAAGTTTATTATAATATCAAACATAATATAATATTCAATACATGTCAAGAATGCACTCTGATTATAATCCCCTCCCAGTACCCTTCCTTGCCCTCCTCCCTCACTTCCAGTGCTCTCTCTCTCTTCTTCTCAAGTATTCCCCCTCCCACTGTCATGTAGAGGTATACTTTCCTGTTTTTATTTTATGTATATTGAATTCAGGTTCTCAGTATCAGAGAAAATATACGGTTTTTGTCTTCCCATTCTCACCTTACTTCCCTTAGTACAAATTTTACCAATTCTTTATATTTCCCCTCAATGAGGTGAATACTATCACAGGTGTGTATATGCATACACACACAAGATGCTCCTGCTGTGGAAGGAAGGAGTGTCTGCAGAGCTCCACTTTGAGAAATTAACTAGTTTTATGTCAACTTTACACAAACTAGAGTCATCAGAGAGAAGGGAACCTCATTAAGAAAATGACTCCATAAGATCCAGCTGAAAGACATTTTCTTAATTAGTGATCAATGTGGGAGAACCCAGCCTATTGTAGGTGGCACCATCCCTGGGCTGGTGGTCCTGGGTTCCATCAGAAAGCAGGCTGAGTAAGCTATGGGGAGCAAGGCGGTGAGCTGCATTCCTCCATGGCTTCTGCCTCCACGTTCCTGCATGGTTTGAGTTCCTGTCCAGACTTCCTTTGATGATGAAGTGTGATGTGGAAGTGTATGCCAAATAAACCCTACCTTCCCTACATTGCTTAGATCATGGTGTTTCATCACAGTAGGAGGAACCCTAACTAAGACAACAGGTAACCACAAATAAGGAAAACTCGAGGGAACATTATACAACCATCCCATTCTTTGATCATTGCAGCTGCCATCAATGTTGGAGGAGTAGCTTTTCTGAGAGTGCAAAATCAGAAATCTATCAAGCATGTATGCACATTTCCTTTTTTTCTTAATGAGCATTTTAGCTGGTTTTACCACGAGCTACTGCAGAGAGAGTCACAATAAAGCCAATGCACAGGCCTCTCTACTGTGGATTGATTCCTTCACTCATAATATACCCAGGAGTCCAGAGGTAGCACAGCTGGATCATGTTCTATTTTCAGTTAAAATGAATAATTCTTAGCTAACAACAGAACTCAGCAAGGGCAGAACAGAGTGGCCTAAAGCAAGGCTACAAACCAAAACCAACATTTGATTTGGTTCAAAGAGCAAACACCATGGATAGATAAAGAGGGCATCCACCTACTGGGTGGAGTCTCTCCTTTTCCCCACTGCCTTCCAACACTGTCTTGAGGAGAGACTACAGAGAGCAAGCGAGCTTTGGTTGGATTTAGACTAAGAACTCTGGTCCCTGACTGTGCATCAGCTTTAGCATGTCTACAACGACTTTTATTTACATGTTTATGTCCTGCATTATGAGTGTGTATCTGTGTGTTTACATTCTTGTGTTTGTCAGTGGGCTCACACAGTGGATGTGCCAGTGCGTGCTGAGGGTTAAGCGACATGGTAGACACTCCCCCTGCCAGCCTCTAGCATCATGCTCTGTAAGATGCTCCATAGACTCCACTAAGGAAAACTCGGTCATCCTCAATAGACCCTAGGGCCTGTGATGTTAAACAGCATGCATAAGGGAAAGTAGAATCCCCATGACCTGTTCTCCATTGCTGTGATAAAACATTATCCAAAAGCAACTCGGGCAGAAAGCGTGTATTTGCCTTACAGATTGCAGCCCATCACTGAGGGAAGCCGTGGAGGGAACTCAAAGCAGAAACTTGAAGCAGAACCCACAGAGAAATGCTGCTTAATGGCTTGCCCACCCCCTTGGCTTGCTCTTTCTTACACAGCCCAGACCCACTAGCCTAGAGATGGACAGTGAGCTGGGTCTTCCTATATCAGTTAGCAGTTATGAAAATGCCTCATAGTAATGGCCACAGGTCAATCTAATCTGTTCAGTTCTTCTGTGGCTTCAAGGAAGCTCTGGCATATTGGGGGGGGGGCAGGTATAACACCTTCGGACATACCCCTGCCAAGAGGCCCTAACGTCTGCCACCTATCTCTGACTTCTCCTTGTGAACCAATGTGAGCATGTACTGTTGAACTTGGAAAGGAAACCAAATCAACATTAGCCCACCTCACCACTGACACCCACCTCAGACCCCAATGTAACCTCAGCATTTTAAATGCCCTGTGTGCCTTTTATGGCATTTGTGGGATATGAAGGCTTCCCCTGAAGGATTGTGTATTAAGAGGCTTGGTATAAGCTGACATGCCTTGGGGGAAGTGACTGGATCCTGGGGCGATCTGTTCTAATCAAAGGATTAATCCTTTGATGACACCTTAATATTAATGGCAGGATTGGGAAGGGATGGAGAGTAGGAAGAAGAGGCTAGCATTCGGAAGTGGGTCACTAGGACACACCCGGGCAGACATACTATGCCCTTAGCCTCCATCTGTCTTTGTTTCCCATCTCCCTTAAGGTAATAAGCAACTTTGCCATGACCTGCTGCTATGATGCCTCATGGCCCAGAGACAGAACTAGCTGACTCTGGGTGAAACCATGAGCCAAAATAAATAGCCTCCCTTTTACATCATTTCGCCAGCATCTGCCAGAGTGGGAGAAAGGTTGGTAGCACAATGCCTATTCCTTTTTTATAGGTTGGTGTAACATTCTGAGTTCTGTCCCAGAGTCTCGAGGTGGCAGGCAGACAACGCTTCTGCCTTCACAGAGAGCATTCTTTGCTAAGCACCAGAAGATGAGGCGTAAGACAAATCAGTAAGCAATGTTTACTTGTGTTCATTTAGTTACTTGTGAATTCAGTTTGATTTGTATTAATTTATTTTTAATTTATCCTTTATTAGCTTGAAATAAGTGCTTAGGCAAAAACTGACATGGAAGGAGACAGGGGTGTAATTCATTGGCTGTGCAAGGCAAGAACCGGAGATTTATGGAACAAGTTTTGTGTATCTGGAGGAGGCAAATTTCAGGCAGAGGGAATTAGAGTTCAAAGGCCCTGAGGTAGGAACGAGCTTGCTGGTGTGGTGGCAGTAGAGGGAACCTGGGAGGAGAGATCATAGCAAGGAAGGATTTGGGGCTGGGCAGGCCTCTAAGAGCTGTGCTGGATCCCAGCAAGGCTGGATCCTGGCAAGAGTGGGCTCTGGAAAATCTGCATCCTTCAAGCCTGCACCTCACACACTGGCAATGTGAGAGCAGAGTGCTAGCATAGATTACCAGGAGTGAGGCTCGGTGCTACTCAATATCCAAGCAGCCTCGCTTTAAGACACCCTGAAAGCCAAATGCCAGTTGGCTATAAACTCCATTCCCATTGGAGCCTCTGAAGTCCACGTTCCAGTGTCTGCAAACCCTTTTCTACCAGAGAATAGACTTGACATCTGCTGTCAGTTGAAGCTGGCAAGACTGAGAACCCACAGGGAATTACCAAAAATACCCAAATCCCTGTTCTTAAGGAAATTCTTAAGGGAAAGGATGAGACCCACGATCCTGTTCCCCAGACTTGTAGTCTTCTTTACTAACGCATCTGGATTTCAAAGAAGTCCAAAGCTGCCTGTAGCTGATGAGTCACTGTGTGGAATCCCAGGGGACGATCTTGCACAACCAACAGGCTGTTTCAGCCCTTCTGTTCCAGTGTAGCCTCCTCTCCTGAGTTTCCTCTTTACGTTCTTCCAAGCGTTCCTGCTTATGGGGGGTGGAAAG
>NW_022196904.1:106258388-106275091 GCF_008632895.1 Mastomys coucha
GAGGGAGAGGGAGAGGTGGGAGGAGAGATACTCTAGCCTTTTTGTCTTATTTCCTTTTGTTTTTCAGCTCTGGCTCTTGCCCTCAACAAATGCTTCCTTGCCCTCCCTCTTCTCATCCATATGACTCCAGATTCATCTCTGTGGCTTCCCCTCCTCTCCCAGGAGGAATATATTATAAGCCATCTTCTTCCCTTCCAAGCCCACACCTGCTGGGGTCCCCATGAATACAAGAAGTGAAATCACCATGTAACCCTCCAATGAAGAGCAGAAACTTGGCACAGGGGATTTGTCTTCCTAGTCTGCCAGTTGCCTACAAAGGAACGCCACTTAAAGAGAGGCAGTTTGTTGGCAATGCCTGGCAGTATGGAACAGGCTAGTTCTAGATGTGACTTGCCTGCCATGCTACTGCCATTGGAGAAAGATGTTTCCTGAGTTGGAAGTACTTTTGACATGACAAGGGTCAAACATGTAAAAATTTAATATCTATCCAAATTGTCATTACATGGGGAAAGTCTAGCTTGAAAGCACCCAGAATAGTTGTGGTTTTGGTCTAGTCCAGCTTCAGGAGTGAGATTTGAGGGGCCATAAAAAGCCACCACCTCAACACACCCATTTCCTTCAATCCATCTCAGGGTGCAGTTCTGTACACATGTCACTTTTACTTTAGATTAAATACTTTGTAGCCTAGCAAGACCATCCTCAGTTGTCCCAAAATGTAGAGGAAGTCAGGGATCTCCAGATATAATGAGTACTGGAGCCCATCAGTCCATTCCTGCCATTGTTTCTTGAAGCCAAAATGGTGGTGCCCTTGAATATCGGTTCTGTAAAGTTCAGAGATATGTCTTATGAGACTGACATGCTATCCACTGCACTAACAAGCCTCTTTAAGATTCACATTTTAGCGATGGAAATCTTGTAGAAGCTGCAGGTCCTTGAAGGAGAGTAATTACACTTCTTCAGGGTGGGGGTGCTTAGTGATGCAAGATTACAACTTTTTAATATTCTTACAGTCTGCCATCATCCTGTTCCCCATTCCTACTCTCTCCTGTGTGTTTCCTGGCCTTTTCTATAATCCGTGGGTTTACCTATGATGTTCCCATGGTGCCAACTCTCTCCGCTCTAACCTTCCTGAAGCCATACAGGCTGTGTGGTATGATGGCTGAGAACCTATAAGCTGGGCTCACATGCAGACACAACCACCTTGGTACAGTATGGAGAACTCTGCTTTCCTGAGCACCAATATGCTTGTCCGTAAAAATGGAGTGACTGTGAATCTTGTCCTATTGCTATGACCTTGAAATCACATGAGATGTTTAGAGGTCTGGGGACACATCTTGCACAACTAATTACTTAGTGCATACCAGATTCTGGCTTCAAGACCCTCCAGGCTCTGGGCCTCTTATTTGGAAACATTCAGAAGGAAAGTATAATAGTTAATAGCATCGTCCACTTAGGTCTAGGATTGTCTGAAAGACACCACTTGGCATGTCTGTGAGAGTTCCTAGATTGGGTTAATTAAAGGAGAAAGTTTGCATCACCGTCCCATGTGCTGCATGCAGTCCTACACAATTCTTTGAACATGGAGAAGTTGAGCCGGTGCATACACAGAGCCTTTACCTCTACGCTCTGGTGTCTTTGGTCTTGGTGTAGGAGGATACTCTGCAATATTTATTGTTTTGCTTTTTGATTACTTTTTAATTTTGTAATTTTAATTTTCCACAACAACGTGGCAATGTTTCAAAATAAATACAAATACAAATGTGTTCATTTTAACAGTTTATGATGAGTTGAACACCAACAGCCATCTCTCTCTGCTTCCTGACTGCAGATTCCACCTAAGCAGCAGCTTCAAGCTCCTACCAGTGTGACTTCACCACCATATGGTCTATAACATCTCAAAAAAAAAAAATCCTCCCTTTCTTAAGTTACTTTTGTCATATATTTTTGTCACAGCAGTGAGAAAAATGATAGACATTACTGGCCAGTTTAGCTCTGCAGGACAGCCAAGCTAGGGGCCATAAGAAAACACTGCCAGCTAAGAAGAAAAATCCCAAAGGGAAATACATGTGCCTTGGCTTACCCAGAGACACACCTCTGAACATGCTCAGAAGGCTCAGAGCATAGGTAGGTACCCGCTCTGAGCAAACAAGTAACTTTCCAGGCAGAAGGAAACACCAAGGCACGGTGGAGTATGGGGTTGAGGGGAGGTGAGATAGCTTGGCACCACTGGAATTTTGGTTTGCCCAGTAACCAGGGGCTTCTCAGAAAGATAGAAGCAATGAGATGAGAGTTGAAGTCCAAGGGCAAGGTGAGGAAGCCATCCCGCACAGAGCTGTAACTTCATTCTGGTGGTTCCTCACACAGCAGGTAGCTAAGAAGTCCTCAGGGCTCCTCATGTTTTACCAGAAGTCCTCAGGGTCAGGGCTCCTCATGTCTTACCAGAAGTCCCTAGGGCTCCTCATGTCTTACCAGAAGTCCTCAGGGTCAGGGCTCCTCATGTCTTACCAGAAGTCCTTAGGGCTCCTCATGTCTTACCAGAAGTCCTCAGGGTCAGGGCTCCTCATGTCTTATCAGAGGTACACTTGCATAGTGAGGACTTTTCTTGGAGATCTTATGAGTGGATGGCTCCATGATGAGTGCTTGTCACCCATCTGAGCCTCAGCTTTACTATCTGTTATAAGACAACAATGGAGCCCATTTAATAGAGCAACGAAGGGTTAACAAGTTGGTACATGCAGAGTACCTGGAACAGTGCCTATCATGCAGGAGTCACTCAGTATGTTCGCATCATTATTGTTATATTTTAATGGTGATTTTTAATCAATAGGAAGTATATTTGGTAATTTGATAACTCAGTGCCTTGGTGGGATTTTGAGGTTTTATGCCACAAACACCAATCAGTATGCTTTTCATTGTGCTGGATTTCTGGCAAGATAGAAGTGGCTACCAGTGATACCTGGGCATGACTGGGAAACAAATTGAAGAAGAGAAATAATGAAAGAGAAGGAAATAATGGAAGAGCCACATAGTGACCTGGGGCCAGAGAAGAAATAAACAGAGCCATAGCAAGAAACCTGCATCAAACAGCCAACCTGGGAGTTCAAGGGGTGACTCGGTGGTGAAATGCTTGCTGCCAAGCTTGTGCACAGTCCCTAGCACTCACACCAAAGATGGAGAAAACCAACTCCCACAAGTTGTCCCCAACACCCCCTGTCACACCACACCACACATACACTTCCTCTCTCTCTCTCTCTCTCTCTCTCTCTCTCTCTCTCTCTCTCTCACACACACACACACACACACACACACACACACACACACACACACACTAAATTGACTAACATAAATATGAACACTTGAAAAGAAAAACAATCAGCTGACCCAGAGCCAAGACCATTTTGCAGGGGACTGACCCTTTGATTCATGAGGTTGGCTTTCCCATTATCTGACAGCCATAGCTTAGCTCACCTCTGCTGGGCTTCCTTTGTATTTGGTGCACATTTGAGCAATGGACTGCTCTCACTGATTTAAGTCAGTCTCAGGAGCTGCAGCAATGTATGGCTGTTCTTACTCATGTCTGAGAACTCTCTGGACTACAAGACATGGAAGGAAGGGGCAGGTGGGAGGATGGCTAGAAGGAGGCTGGATGGACTACTGTCTCCACAGTGCATATGTTGGTGAGGAACTGTCCTTTTCTTTTACAAATCTCTGTATTGGAAATTGGGACACCCCCCCCCCTCCAGGAGTCCTGTGGTCGAAGACCAGGGCTGGCTTCCTGCATGTGGCACTTGTGAGTAACACACCTCAGCAAGATATCTCATTTCATCTAATTAAAATTCTTAATCGTTTTGAAGCAGGGAGACCATATTTTCATTCTGCATTAAGCCTGAAAACTACGAAGCCTGTCATTTCTGTACTACGGGGTTTCTCAGAACATAGCATGTTCAGTGCTGAAGCTGGGATGGTACCAGGAAATAGGAACAGCTGGTCATGCTAACTGCATCAAGGGCCATCTTGTAGCTTTGCTGACAACTTCTTGCTCAGTCTGAAGGAAGTTATCTTCAGTAACATGCCCAGGTTGAGCTCTTACATCTACTTAGATTCCAGGATCCCAGGCTAGACCGATCCTCAGACAGCTGCTGTGCAGGGACAGTGAGCCAGTGGCTGGTTAGAATCCCAGAAGCAGCTGTGCCTCATTCTGCCTGAGGAGTGAGGAGAAGCGGAAGGAGATGGTGTGTCAGAGGAAATGCTAGCATGACACGTCTTTTCACATGTTTTTTTCCAATGTCTGAGAAATTACTTCACATGCGTTGAGAAGTAAAGGTAGGAATGCCTTCTTTAAAGGTATTTGTGTGTCCCGAGCCCCAGAGGAAGAGCTTTGGTGTTAGAGCAATCATGTATGCAAATGAGATATCACAGTGCACACTTTCCAAATAGAGAAATGCACAGACAAGACAGAAGCATTGAAAAGTTATAAAAACATAACTTGGTTTTGTCCCTCTCATCCCAGCTACTTGGGTGGCTGAGGCAGGTGATGGCTTAATCACAGACACTTAGGACCAGGTCGGGAAATGACCTAAGAGTGTTCCTTTAGATTTGCTCTGAAGAATGAACTCCCCATCCTTGTCATGTTGAAGGCTAACCCCAGAAGGCTAGCCTTCTGTTAGACTCTGCTTGGTTGGTTTTCAAGGGAGGGTGATTCTTTCAAGTTCACCTGGAGTGTCTGTGATTGTCTGGTTGCGGTGACAGGGGCATTTGACCCACGGCTTCCAACATTAGGCCTTCCCATAGCCCTATCAGAAGAAGGTACATTCAAAACACATTGAATTTCCTCCTCTTTGTCTCCTCCACTGCTGGTCTAAAGCAACAAGCTTCAGAGCTGGGCAGGACTACAGAGCCAATTGTGTAGACCCAACTCTTCTCTCACTGGAGGTTTTTCTGCAGATGAGGTAGCCATGATTATTTCTCAATGTCAGGGAGTGTGTCGGGGCAATTGTCAACTCAAGGATCATCCAATACAGCTTTGCCTATCTTCCTACTTTGTCCAGTAAGGCCAAGCAATGACCTGCTTTGGAGATGGCCTATTATTTGGTAAACAGTGCTGGGTCAGGAGACATCACGTATCAGTGTGGACTGGATCTGCAGCCACTTTGATACATGAAGTATTTCTGCTAGAATCAAGAACAAGTGACCAATGTTAGCCCCATATAAGGAAAAAAAAAAAAAAAACGGCAGCTAAGATTTCCCAGCTACCTCTGCCATAGTTCATAGTTTGACATAGTCTAGAGGTCTAGAAGTATATGGGAAGGAAGTTTTCATGAGTTGTCTCTATTAGGTTATCCTGTAGGCGATTCCCTTAACTGGGTTAATTGAGGCAGAAAGATACAGCCTAAATGTGAGTGGCAACGCACTGCTTAGTGGACTGGGCCTTGGACTGAGTGAAAAGGAGAGGGAGCCGAGTACCAGCATTCATGAATTAACCACTGTTCTCTGCTCTTGACTGTAGATATGACGCAACCAGCTAGTCCAGTTCCTGCCTGGGACTTCTCTGAAATGATGGACTGCAACCTGGAACTGTGAGCCAAAGAAACCCTTTCTCCCTTAGGTGGCATTTGTCATGGTATTTTATCATAGCACCAGGAGACAAGTGTAAGACATCTGACACTGTTATCTCTACATCTGCACCGTCCATTTTGAATTGGATATTTGGAACTAACCTCCAGACACAAACACTTCTTAAGCAATGCACAGTAGCCATGTGCACATTTGAAAACTCAGTACAAGTGGTGTAGGGTGGCTTCTTTAGCAAGAACCTTTTCATGGACATGGAAGGTGAATGTCTCACCTCCGGTGCATTTACGTGGCCATGTACTGCTTTATGTGTTCCTATTTCTTCATCCTTTCTATCCCTGATGAAAATGAGAAGCTGCTACGTTTTGATTTTATTATTATAAGTTGGCGTTGTTACATGGCCCCAAGCTGGCTGCAGCAGCTCCAAAAGTCACATCCTTGTGTGGTCATAAAGGACTTGGGAAGAGAGCAGGTCCCCGGGTTCTGCATGTATGAGCTGGAGAATGATGATACCTATGTTGTGAAAGTAAAGTCAAACTGATATCTATCAGGTACCTGGTGGATCCCAGACACAGGATAAGTTCTCAGAAGATGTTCTGCTCTCTCTGTCTCTCTCTCTGCCTCTCTTTGTCTCTCTCTGTCTCTCTCTGTCTCTCTCTCTCTCTGTCTCTGTCTCCCTCCCTCTCTGTCTCTTCCCCCTCACACACATATATAAACTTCTGTCCTTTTTCTTATTTTATTTATAAAATATTAATTGTAATTATGTCTTTCATGTTGTCAATTTGCTAGGACCAAATACGTAGCAAGAACAATTTAAGGGAGGGAAGATTTCACTTCAGCCATAGTTATGTCATGGGAAAGGCTGGCTGGGCTCTGTCTATGGTGGCCAGGGTTTGTAGCATGACTTGACACATCTCTGTAGAGCAGAAAGCAGGCACTTGGAGAATCGCTTGCTTTTCCACCCTATCTCCTTACTTATACCACCCAGTTCCCATGTCTGAACAGCTTCACAGCCTCACAAAATTGCCACTGGCTGGGAGCCAACTTCATACACATGAACCTGCCTGGAATATGCCACTTTCAAACCCTCACACCTGCCAAAGACTGCCTCCCTCCTGCCAGTGCCCTTCACGCTGCTGGGTGGAGAGAACCTCATCTTCCAGGCATCCTGTCATTCAAAACCATTTCTGGTGAATTCTGAGAACATCCAAGGCTGAGAACAGCTCCAGCGTGAGTCAGAACCCACAGAGCTTGTTCGAACAGATAGAAAGCACCACCCAGATGCCCATTCCCCAGGTCGTGGGAGCAGCTTGAAGGTGATGCTTCCTAACACCACTCCTGGCAATGCTGGCCTAACTCTCTGCCACACGGGAAGCTCTCCAGAACCAGACTCAGGCTCCCCAGTCACACATATTAAGCAGGAGAAGTCAGTTTTTTTTATCATTAGCTTTTATCGTTAGCTTGTGATATACTTTGCTGCTCAGGCCAGAATTCCAATTCATTCACACAGTGGACATAAAAGACCAAATAAATGTAGCAATGTGTCCCTTAAGGACAGGACTCCATTCTAAGAAGTGGGTCACTGGGACTTTTTGGGCATTGTGCAGACATTAAAACATATACTGAGGCACTATGGTGGTTTGAATGAGAAAGCTCCCTATTGATAAACTGTTTGGGAAGGATTAGGAGGTGTGGCCTTATTGGAATATCTGTGGCCTTGTTGAAGGAGATGTGTTGCTCAGGGTGGGCTTTGAGGTTTTAAAAATTTGCTCTCTGTCTCTCTGTCTCTCTGTGTCTCTGTCTCTCTCTGTCTCCCTCTCTGTGTCTCTCTGTTTCTCTGTGTCTCTGTCTCTGTCTCTCTCCTTCTCTCTCTCTTCCCTATGGATCATGATATAAAGTTCTAAACTACTGGTCCAGCACTCTGCCTGTATGGTTGCTCTTTGATTATGGACTAACCTTCTAAAACCGTAAGCAAGCCCCCAGTTAAATGCTTTCCTTTGTAAGAGTTGCCTTGGTCCTGATGTCTCTTCACAGCAATAGAACAGTGACTAAGACAGACATTCTGTGGTACAGCTACCTCCACACACAGTCTGTATAGATAGTATGCATACAAGCAGCGTAATCTGTTGTACCTATGACCATGAAATAGGCATGATGGAAGTAAATGAAACCAGAGAGCAAATCAGAGAAGGGTTCGATCCCAGGTCAGGCACTGTGATGTGTGCATTTGCAGGGGACATGGCAGATGCGACCATTTCACACGAAAGTTCTTAGGTAAAAGCAATGCACTCTTGCACTCTTTGCTAACTTATTTTAAATTTTTTTTTATTTATTTAGTGTGTGTGTGTGTGTGTGTGTGTGTGTGCATCTGAGTGTTTACAAGCACAGAGGCTAAGAGAAGTCACCCAGTCACTCAGAGCTGAGTTATAGTGTTTGCAGGATACTCTGCTTGTTCCCTGGATGTTGGGATCTGCTTAGGTTTGTGCAGGATGCCAGTTTAATCAGGCATTTATCCCTCCTGACCCCAGAATGTTTTAAATGTCAAAATACATGAACGAGTGACCCAGTATCCATTGTCATCAAGTGTCACATATGGGCATATGGTACACTGAGTGTATCCTGTACATGACACCCAGGCTGCACAGCTGTTCTGTTGACACCAATGTCACCTCAAAGATGTGAGCTATGTACTGTGCTTTGACAGTGTCACAGCTCAGATACTGTGAACAAAAATGTTTCAGCTTCATGAAGGTCTTCAAGGCCCCTGTCCATGCGATTCTTTGTTAAAACCTTATTCTATGATGCAGTCTGACATACCTTACTGTATCAGAGACCAGAGGTGCTGAGAACAAGGCAAATGTGTTTCATGTCCCCTGAGAGTTTCTCGTCAAGTGAGCATTTTCAGTCTGAAGAGATTTCATACCTGTGGGGTGTGTCTAAGGACATGTTTTAGTGATCTCAATTGAGGGGGTGGGAGGGATGCTACTGGCCTCCAGTGAGTATCAGCCAAGGGTGTGACACAACATTCCACAATGCACTTGCCAGTCCTCCACACACAGGACTGATCTGGCCCAGGTGTCAGTGGTGCTGAAGCTGAGACATTCTGGGGTTCTGGGTAAGACAGACAAACAACTAAATCACAGAGGATCTAGGGAGAGGAGGGGCCTGGCTCAAGATACAGTGTCTGGAAGTATGTTAGGAAATGGAGATATGTCTACTGAGAACAAAAGATAAGAGGATATGGGATGGAGAACAGAAAGAATGGTCCTAAAATAGGAAGTGGTGTGTTCAGAGAAAACCAACCCTGGAGAAGAGCAATGTCAAAAGCCAGTGGTAGTCACTCACCAATGTCAGTTACAGTCCTGCACTGTGTAGACACACATGGACCTACAGTCACAACCCTGTCACAGGGCAAATACTTCCACTGTCCTCCAGTCCATCCTGGATATGGCAAAAAGTAGCCCAGAGAGGTCAAACAGCTGGTCTGAAGTCACATAGCAGAGACATGAAGGAGTAACGATCAGCATGGTGCATTCTTGTGCCAGAGACCATACCTTTGACCTTGTGCGTGCATAAGATATGGGATAGAGGATGGTAGATTGTAGGTTAGTGGGAGACCATGCAAGTCAACAGAGTGAGTTCTGCATGGTGTAATGGCAGTGGGGTGTGCCTGGAGGATTTAGCAGAGAAAGGAACATGTTTAGGAGTCTGAGATTTGCAGAGGTCAGGTAGAGCCCAGAATGAAAAATAATTAAGGTGGAGAGGCCCTCTGTATCTGACCTTACAAGAAACTCTGTTTGGTTCCTCTGTATTCAAAGGACAGTGTGCAGGGGGATGAGGATGGGGTATGAGTCTGAGATTCTTAATTTCCACCAACCCCGTCAGCCCCTCCCTCTAGGGACAATCAGGTCCTTTATCATCAGGGATAAAATTAGAAGAAAGAGGAAAAAAATTGACTTCATTGTGGCATTTCCTAGGCCCTCCTCTGGGGCTGACCCCCAAATATCTCCTAGCTGGCTCTGTGGTCAGCCTTAAAATAACAGAATTGCTTAGTACTAGGAAAGTACAGTTATTAGCTATGATTATAGGGGGATCCGACTGAACTGTGAATGGGATCTGCCTGTCTTGTCCTAACTGGCAATTTCAAATTGCTTCCTTTCCCCCAAAAAGTTCAGCAGAGGAGGAACCGAACTTGTTAGCGGATCTGCATTGTTTATTTGTTATTTTTAAACAAATCAAACGGAAATTGATCTGCTTCCTTGGGAACGCAGTGGCTGCCAAATGGCCTGGCTCTCCTACAGGTTTTTGTGGGAACACCATCCGTTAGCCATCATGGCTTCAATTTGAATAATCAGAGCACTAATTAGGAGCCTCTCTTGGCATCGTCCTCACCAGCAGGGAGCATCATTCACCACTAAGTGGGGTGAGAAGTGAGGGGAGGCTGGGCTGTCTTGAGAGCAAGCTGGGAGAATGGAAAACTTCCTTTAGAGGTGATTCCCACCCACCGAGCCATTCCTTCTCTCTCAACAAACTCTTCATCCGGGACCCAAGGTGTTGGACTGCTTCTCTTCAGTGGTGTTCACATCCTACTGGGGGAGCCAGACACGGGCACTGAAGGTTCATTATGTTTTCATGGTCATGAGGAAATGAAGGAAAGCAAACAGTTTGTTTTCTTGGTGCTGAGACAAAAAAAAAAAAAAAATTCCTGACAAAAGCAACTTAAGGGAGGAAGGGCTGCTTTTGGTTCACAGTATGAGGGGATGGTCCATCTTGGTGGAAAGTCATGCATGAAGCAGCTGGTCAACATTTCATCCATGGTCAGAAGTCAGCACACTTTCTCCTCTTTACAGTAAAAGTCAGTCCAAGATTTGACGCCACCCACATCTTCCCATTCCAACTAACTAGATAATCCCTCAAAGTATGTCCAGAAGCTAACCTAGTCTAGCTAATACCTCACAGGTGTGCCTGGGAGGCTAACCTAGTCTAGATAATCCCTCACAGGTGCACCTAGAGGCTTGCTGCTGAGTGGTTCCAGGTCTGGCCAAGTTGATACTACAACACAAGCAGTCTGGAGAGGATTTTTGGAAGGGCAGCTCCACAATGATAAGGATGCAGATCTGCCAAGATGTACGAGGCAGGAAGTGCCAGCCAAGAGGAAAACCCAAGCTCATGAGGACAGAAGCCAATGTAGGCACTAGAGAGAAGACAAGCTCATGAGGACAGGAGCCAGTGCAGGCACTGGAGAGAAGATAGAAGAAGCTTAGCGATCAGGCTCCCTGCTTGCAGCCGCAGTCCCAACAATGCTTGAAGAAAAGGAAGACAGGAGCAGACGCCATCTTCATTTGTGTGAGGCTACACAAGTGAAGGGGACCAGGCATAGGGCAGTAGGACCAGCCAGCTCACCCAGCTACGGGCAGATTTGGAAGAAAGCACTTGCCAAGAGGAGGGAGGCCTAGGCGTGCTCAGCACTAGGTGAGGTATTTCCATGATGAGCGCCATTTGTCTGCATACCTCCCTTCATTTCCTCTTCCCAGCATCCTCTTCCTCACCTCATATTTCTTAAGTGCCTGCTTCCTGAGCATATGCAGGCATCTCTTTAAACTCCTTGTTCACTGGTATGCTGATAGCAAGATGCCCAGAAAAATAAATAAATAAAAACAAAAACAAAAACCACCTATCAACAAGTTTCTAGAAAGGCTGTCTTATAGGCATCGACAGTTAAGAACTGGGACAGGATTCACTTGCTTTGTTTGATCCCCAGACCCTGTGTAAGACACTGGCCATTCCAGATCTAGGGAAATATACAGGTAGACTCTTGGGGCTCACTGGCTAGCATGCTTAGTCCAACTGGAGAGCTTCAAGCCAGTGAGAGACCCTGACTCAAAACATAAGGTGGACAGATTCTGAGAAACTATACCACAACTTGTCCCCTGATCCTATGTGCAAACGCGAGTGCACATACACACACACACACACACACACACACACACATGGCTGGTAACTTGGTGTTGGTTTGGGTTTTATGTCTGGGTCTCAAAGACCTTACACATTCTCCTGAGGAGTAGTGTGTGTGACTAACCCCCTGAAAGTTTACTTGTTCTCAATGCTGGTCACCTCTGTGTCTTTCCAAAGATGATTTTTGGTTTTTCAAACATTGTCAGGAATCCATAGACTTCTGTGTCTTCCTACCAGAGACTTTGTGTTTGTGCTTCAGCCTAGAAATTCTTACTGTCCCTCCTCTTGTTGTAAGCACCTGACCTTGAGCACTAGCCCAAGGCCAATGTTCTAAGGATGCGCATGCCCCAGTCTTGGTGCCTACTCCCTTGCATGTGGTGTGTGTGTGTGTGTGTGTGTGTGTGTGTGTGTGTGTGTGTTTGAGCTCATTTGTGTTTGGGTGAGCATGCAAGTGGGTGTGTGTGAAATTGGAGGCCTAAAATAGATGTTGGGACTCATCTGCAATAACTCGCCCACTTTATTCATTGAGGTAGGCTTCTCAGTTGAACTCAGAGTTTACTGATATAGTGCTTGGGAATCCTCTGACTCCAGATTCTGAAGCTGAGATTACAGGCAAGTCACCACACCCACCCTGCACTAGGTCTTCACACTTGCAGGACAAGCAAGCACTTTGACAGTTGAGCTATCTCCCCGGCCCCTTGTTTAATTTTTTGAGACAAGTGCTCACTGTGTATCCTAGACTTGCCTGCAGCTCTTGATCTTCTTGTCTCCATCTCCCAGCTGCTGAGGTTACAGGTATGCACATCCATACCCAATTTTCCCTGCTCGAATTTTGTGTGGAGACAGCCTTCCATTGTTGAGCCAAATGAGGACATGAAACAGACCTGGGACGAACAAGGGAGGATCTTAACCCAACACCAGCAGCTTTTTATTTCAAATGTGAGCAGGATTCTGGGAGCCTGAGTTCCAGCCCTAGTTATACAAGGCTGAGGCAGAAGCTCGTTTCCTGTGTAGAGCAGAGGAGAACACAGTCTTACCCTATTAGGTTTTAGAAGTCAATTTAGTAAAATGGAGTATACTTCAGAGCCAGGATCTCTGCACTGGTAGACAAACTATGAGCTGACTGGGTCTGGAACCCCAGGGTCTTCATGAGGTAGGGTCTCCTTGGAAGGATGTAGATGACCCAGTGAGGGTACGTGTAGGAAAAGCCCATCTGCCCTATAAGTGAGTCTAAATGTATTTCTAACAGGACTCAGAAAGGGAGGTTCTGAAATTCCTTCCTTGGAACCAGTCATGAGTATCTCTGAGATAGATCAAGATAACTTAGGGAAATTGGACTTGGCCAGCTTTTACCTGAGCTCATAAAGTGGCTTAAATAGAAGCTTTGTTGCCTTCAGCTGAGTAACTGATGGGTTGTACACCAGAGAGTGCCTGGACCTGGGAGAACAGGAATAACACAAGCCAAGTCACCCCTGTGACTCCTGACCTCATGTTTTAAAAGATCAAACTTGGGTCTCCTGTATTCTTCATCAATAGCTGCTGGCAAGGAATGGACAGTTGGAGGAGCTTGGGTCACACCCAGTGTCCAGATCTTCATACACCTGGCATGTGCATGCAGACAGTGCATTCACTGAGAGATCCCCTGTAGGTGATACATTCAGGGTGACAGTCAGATCCCAAGGCAGTTGTCCAACCATAGCATGAAACAGTATATTATCCATTAAAATAATATTGTAAAACAAACCATAGAAAATTATAATGGGTCAAACTGTATGTCTTTTACAATGTGTGTGTGTGTGTATGTGTGTGTGTGTGTAATGACCTCCAGTACCCCAAATTGATATCTTATATTTTCACAAGGTGGTTGGAAGATGTAAGGCCTTTGTGCGATAATGTCGCCAAGGAGTTCTTTGTAGAAGGAGCAATCCTGAAAAAGAGACATAGAGTAGAAATCATTTGACAATGTCAGAAAATTTAACTGTGAAGCCCAAAGGCATGGAACAGGGCCATCCACCGGCAGCTACAAAGAAGGACCCAACAAGGGTCCTCCCATTCTGAGGGTATAGGACCAGGTAAGGGCTCTACTCTAGTCTGGGGTGGCCTTCTCATGTCTGAGTTACTTTGGTCTGTGATGGTGGCCTTTAGGGAGCAGCAGAAGAACACAGTCTCTGGGTAATAGGGTCCAACAGTGCATCTCTAACCCCATGCCATGCATGCAGCTCAGCGGATGGTATTAGCAGCTCCAGGCACTCTGGCCTCCCAAACCTTGGTTTTGGCTTCTAAACCTCTGAAACTGTCTGTTGTTACATCCTGGTTCATAGTGACTTGTTCCAGCTGCGCCTCAGAAATAAGACCTAAGCTGCTCTCCCCTGATTGTCCAGTGAGAAGCAACCAAGACAACAGACATAGACTATGATCCCACTCACAGAAATCACGATTGTATCCTTTCCAATGACAGGAAGAACACATAACAGATCAGTGAGGGACTTACCACTGAGTGACAGGACCTTGGGATTTGTGTCCATTTTCCCGGTCTGTGACATTTTAAATTTCCAAAGAAAATAGATCTGAGTAGCCTAGAAGGGTTTTTTTGATGGGTAGTAATTGCCCATTGGGTAATGACCAGACTGGTAGTGTATTCCCTACAAGTGCCCTTTATCCCAACAAATTCAGCCCTCACCTTTCACTGAAAATCACCATAGCTGCCAGGCCTCCATCCTCTGCTCCAGCTTGTGAAGTACTGGCCACCAGCACCTCCTGATCTCCCACTTCTTTCTTGTTTTACTTATTTTATGTGTAGGTATGTACGCATTCACATACATGTTCTTGAGGGGCCAGAGGGCATCAGCTCTCCTGGATCTAAAATGACAGGTTGTTGTGTAGGTACTGGGAGTCGAATTCAGGTCCTCTGGAAAGGCAGAGAGCATCACTCACTGCTAAGCTATTACCCCAGCCCCAGCCTGCTCTCAATCCAACAAATTCTCTTAAAGTTACAAAGCAGTACCCAGAACTGCAAAACAGAGCAGGCACTATGGGCAATAAATTGTTTAAACATATATTTATCTTGGAATGCTGATGGGGATAAACATAAATTTATCATCAGATGAGTAAATAAAGAGACTGTAGCATATCTGTACAATAGAATAGTATTCAGCCATTAAAAGGAGTGTACTGATAGGTGCTGCAGTGTGGGTAAGCCTGCTAAGACATTAAAAGGATATGTGTGGGATGCTAAAAAAAAAAAAAGGAAGGAATAAAAGAAAGACAGATAGGAAGAAAGAAAGGAGAGAAGGAAGGAAAGAAAGAGAGAGAAAAAAGAAAGAAAGAAAGAAAGAAAGAAAGAAAGAAAGAAAGAAAGAAAGAAAGAAAAAAAGAAAGAAAGAAAGAGAGGGAGGGGGAGGGAGGGAAGGAAGGAGAGAGAAAGAAAAAAGGAAATAAGAGACAAGAAGGAAGGAAAGAAGGGAAGAAAGGTAGAAAGAATGAATGAATGAAGGAAGGAAGGAAGGAAGGAAGGGAGGAAGGAAGGAAGGGAGGAAGGAAGGAAGGAAGGAAGGAAACAGGTGGAGGGTTGGCTGGAACAGGGAGACCGGGGGAGCTTCTTGCTGGGTTCAGGGTTGCCTATTGTGGTGGTGAGAATGCCCTGAAACTGGGGAAACATGGAGTGTAGATGGCTAAACAGTGCCAAGCTGTACACCTCAAAATAGGTGATTTTATGCTGGATGAGCTTCGGTTTTGTGTTTTTCTGCCAGGGGAAATTTAAAGAGACAGGATCTCATACCATAGCCCAGGCTGGCCTCTAACTCACGGCCATCCTCATGTTTCATCCACAGAAGAGCCGGGATTAAATCAGGAGGCACCATGCCTGACTTTGCTCTCTATCTCAGGGCCTTGGTCGTACTCTTTCCTACTCTGGAATGTTCTTTTAGCCATTTCCCAATGGGTCCATGACATCTGCTAGTGTCACCCTCTGTAGAAGCTCTCTTTGACCATATCACCGATATCTACTTCCTTGCTCTTATTCCAGTTCCAAGGCTTCCATACATACAGTTTGAGAAAGGCTGCACCCATCATGCATCTCGCCCCACTCTCCTCCCACAGCTCTAGACAACTCCCAGTCTGCTCTGGTCTCTGTAGATTTCCCTAGTCCAGATTTCATGCAAATGTCACCACCAGACTTCTTCCTCATAGCATGCTGTTCTCAGGGTTCTTGAAGTGCATGTCCCAACACCATTCCTTTTTCCAGCCACAAAATAATTCATTGTGCAGATAGACTACATTTTGTGTCTGCCAGTTAGCTGGTGGACAGTTCAGTTGTCTCCATTTCTTGGCTCCTGTGGGAAGTGCTGTGATCACTGTGGCAAGTGTTGCAAACACCTGCTTTTTGGTCATGGGATTCTATAACTTATTAATGAGATGATAATCTATTCTTTACAACTTACATATACATTTGATAATTCATTTTCTAAAACATAAACTGTTTATTGCCTCAGTGGCTCTATGACTACTTAGAGTGTGTGTGCATGTGTCTGTAAGCAAGTGTGTGTGTGTGTGTGTGTGTGTGTGTGTGTGTGTGTTGCCTAAAGAGGCCAGATGTCAATGTTGGGTATCTTTCTTGGTCACTCTCCACCTTATCTATGTTTAAAGTTTCTTTTACTGTGTGTTTTGTCTGCATGTATGTTTGTATAGTGCATGTGTGTCCCTTCTCTGTTCAAGAGAGAAGAGGCTATTGGGTTCCCTGAAACTGCAATTATGGATGCTTATGAACCATGTGAGTACTGGGAATCAAACTTAAGTCCTCTGTAAGAGCAGCATGTGTTCTTAACACTGAAGCAACTCTCCAGTCATATATATATATATATATATATATGTGTGTGTGTGTGTGTATATGTATATATATGTATATGTATATGTATATATGTGTGTATGTATGTATATGTGTATATGTATATATACATATGTATATATTTACTATTTGTTTGTTTGTGTATTGGTTTCTTATGTGTGTACATGTATGCCACTGTATGAGTGTCTGAAGAGACCAGAAGAGGTTGTCAGATAACCTGAAGCCAGAGTTACAGGTTATAAGCCACCTTATATCTGTACTTGGATCCAAACTCAGGTCCTCTTTAAGAGTAGAAACCATTTAACTACTGAACCATATCTACTATCATCCTTTT
>NW_022196904.1:106275101-106316912 GCF_008632895.1 Mastomys coucha
ACAGGGTCTCTCATAGAACCCAAAGCTCACTGATTTAGCTCTGCTAACTGGCAACAGTCAATCTTCCAGGAACTTCCAGCCTCTGCATCCCCAGTGCTGGGATTAGAGGTTCATTCTGCTCCTCTGGCTTGACTTAGGTCTTCATGTTTGGGCAGCAAGTTGTCTTTCTGGGCTCCTAAAATCAGTTCTTCTGATATAAACATGGGAGCTGGAGCCCCCAGGCTTTATCTAAGTGTGAATTTCAGCCTGTGTTTTAGAGCAATGGCATCTTTCCATGCCACCTTGAGCAGGGTGTCCTTCCAGTGTTAGCCCAGGCAGGTGAAGTTTACAGCCCAAATCAATTGTCAAACAATGCTCTGTCACTGGGGGTGGGTCTCAGAGGACTCCAGAGAGAAGCTTGCCAGGCTATGGATGTCAGCCCCCCAAAAAATGGACACCTATTGAAATAGCCTCATCCCAAGGAGCCCCCATCCTGCTTAGCCTTCTCATGTCATCCACCCTGAGCAAGGACAGCCTCCCTGAGCCCAGGACAAGAGCTGTGGCAGCCAAGGATGTCACAGATAATATTCACCCTGGGGAAGCTAATCTCCTGGTGTCTGAGGACAGACTTCCTGGCTCCAGGACCAGAATTAGAGCTGGGATAATAAGAACCCGTGACTCTGGTGAGGAAGCACATCCCTCAGTCCAGTTCTACTCTAATAGAGAGCCAATGACATCAGTGGAAGAAAAGGAGCAAAATCAAAGGGATAGGAACTCTAAGATCATGTGTCTGTTGTCACCCTTTATTTTTTTGGACTGCTTCCTCCCTTCTACCTGTGATAGTCTGCATACACACAAATTACACACATGTGTGCATATAAATGCTCAACACATGCAAGTTTAAATCTAGATGCCATACATAAGAAAAAGTATGTAGTATTTACCTGTGTGAGTGTGGCTTATTTCACTCTGCATAGCCATTGCCAGTTCCATGCTATGGAGCTACCAGACTTCTATATTAGTCTGGACTTGGGCAAGCCACCAGTTTACAGCTCTGTGGTAGCATCTTTCCCAAGCCCCCCTGACCTGCATCAACCCTTCCATGCCATGATTTCATTTTTCTTTACTGTTGCACACAACCCTGGTGTATACACACACTGTACTTTCTTTACCCATCTATCTGTTGATGGACGTCTAGCTTGGCTCCCCACCTTGCCTGTTGTGAACAATGCAGCAAGAAACATGGATATACACAAATCTCTTAGTATGCTAACTTGGAGTCATGGGGATACGTGCCCAGGGGTTGCATAGTTGGGTTATGTGGTTCTACTTCATTGTTTAAGGAGCCTCCATGCTGACTTCCTTCACACTGGCCAACACTTCACCAACAGTGAGTTAATCTTCCCCTTTGCCCAAATTTTTGCCTGCATTTCTCTTATCTATTTTCTTGATAATAGCTATGCTGAGTGGGGTGAGTTGGAATCTCAATTTTAATCTGCATCTCCCTGATACCTAAGGATGCTGAACACTTTTTTTTTTTTGAGTATTTACTGGCTATTTGCATCTCTGTTTTCAATAACCACCTATTTACTTCATTAGCCAATACAGACTGGAAGGTTTGGGGGGTCTGTCTTTACTTTCTACAGTTCTTATATATTTTAGCTATTGATACCAGCTTCTATGCAGCTAGTAAGCTTTCTGCTGTTCTGCAGGTTGCCCTGCTCTTGTGATGATTATTTTTGATGATGCCCACAACACCTTAAATGGAACCCAAGGATAATTTATTCTTCAGAGAGGTGATCAAAAGAATTATAGGTGTTTTGAGGTCAAAGAGAATAAAATTAGTACTTCAGCTCCTCCATTAACTAGCTGTGTGACTTTGGGAAAATTCTTATATGTCTCTGAACCTCTGCTTCTTTGCTTACACAATGGGAATAGCAATAACCTGTTATCTACTTGTGGGAATGACACACATTAGTGTACCTACCTTCTAAAGACTCCATAAGCCTCCTTAAGGTTTCATTACAAGGGAGTGTAAGCCAGTGGAGCAGGGAGCCAATGATTCAGTGAGCAGGACATTCTAGAAAGTCACAGTTATCTTCTCAGAGCTGTCTCTCAAACGGGGCCAACTGGATGTGTTTCATAATAATTTAAAAATTCACAAAGGACAACATGTAACCCAGCAGTCTTTGAGATGCCCATTAGCACAAACTGTTAAGGAAAAGGCAGAAAGAGCCCAGCATTACTCAGCAGCTCCAGCCCAGGAGGACACGCTTTAATCTAGCTTTTAAATTTTTAATTATGTTAATCTAATTTTAGACATTAATGAGATTGTGGTGCATAGTATCTATTTCCATCTCGGTTGTTTTCCTTCCTTCTCGGTCACCCACTCTCTCAAACAGCACAGGGTGCTGGAGACAGGGGCAACTTCTTCAGAAAGCTGGACACTTGATTCCCAGCATGCATCTACCTGCTTGCTTCCAGAATGGTCCATGAACTTTGTTAGTGAGACAGAGTCACAGGCCTGGCCCTGCTGAATCAGAAGTTGTATTGACAGAGAAGCCCTGGTGGTTTTGAGCCCTTTGTGTTTTTGAAGAACAGCCTTAAAGGTCCCACTGGACTCTGGGTGATACTATTGTGCATGTGACTGCTCCAAAAATCTTTGGATGTATTATGTATGCTATAGTCTGGGCAAAGCCAGCTGAGCATATTCATCAGAGCAGTTGAGGATATGCAGGAGATACTCAGATGGGGCCTGCTGAGGTTCCCTCATAGAAGGATGAGGTGCAGAGGGGCACCTAACCCTCCCCAGAGATTCCTCTACTCCCGTCCCTCACTAACAATTATCTGCCACTCTGTCTGAGATGTGTATGACCTTGGGAGGTGCTAGAGTATATGAAGGGTGGAAGGTTCACTGAAGGGGGGGATTCCATCTGTGCAGCCACAGGGAAGTCATCACCCATCCTGGGATGAGATGTTTTGATGTTGCAGGGGTTTGGATCATCCACATTCCTATAAACAACTCCTCATCCATTGTTCTGTAAGCAAGACTTACTGGTTTCTTAAACTGGGCTCAGATGGAATCCTTACATTATTCTGTTGGTGGTGGAGAGTAGACACTGGTTCTCACCTTCCCAGGGGGCTCGGGGGAACATACAGTGATGTTTAAGAACAGGATATTATATAATAATAACTTAGGAGAGGGTAAATAAGATGTGTAGAGTGTATAATAGGGATCTCGAATACAAGAGCCTGGGTTCCCATATTCTGCACTGGGCTATCCTCTCCACAGGCATGGACTTCATCTTCCTAGTCTAGCTTCATCCCTTCCTCAAATTGTAGTTGCTTTTTACCAGCTAAGAACAACTAATTCTTAATCCTTGTCCTCCAGGGAGTGACCTATTTGTCAATTTGGTCCATGGCTTCAGAGGTGTCAGTCCACAGTCTTCTGGCTCCATTGCTGCAGGCACAGAGTAAGGCAGAATGTCATGGTGACAAGGAGTGGTGGTCCAGGGTTCTTCACATCATGGTGGCCACAAAGGGGCAAGAAGAGTGGAATATATGTATATGTAAATGTATACATCTTATTCTTTGGAATTTCAAATACAGTGAAATATTATATACATTATATACATCCCTCACCCCCAGTCTCTTCCAGTCTCTCTAGCCCATTTCTCCCTCCCAATTTTATATCCTCTTATTTTTAATAATCCACTAATTCATCAGAGCAGCTGTGGTGCCCAGGTGATACTCAGATGGGGCCTGCTGAGGTTCCCTCATAGAAGGATGAGGTACAGAGGGCATCCAACCCTCCCCAGAGATTCCCCTACCCCCGCCCCTCACTGACAGTTATCTACCACTCTGAGATGCATGTGACCTCCATGTATCTCCAATTACTGTGACTTCATGTGCATGGGCATAGGGCCATCCACAGAAGCATAGGTAACATAGCAATACTGAACTTCCTCAAAAGAACAATTCTTCCTCACCCAGGAGCTATCAACTGCCAGTAGCTCCTCAGCTAGTGGCGGGAGCCACCCCTAAAATGTTGGGTTTAATGTAAATGCTTATCCAAGAACACATGCTGACTGACCTTACCAATGTCATGGTGGGTGCAGCTCTTAAGACCTACTAGGTGGTGCTGAGGGTTATATGCGACATGATCAACAAGATGGCTCTCCTGGGCCTGAGGTGGGAGGGGATATCTTGAAAACCTTCAGTTCTGAATCCGCATCTCAACCTCCCAGACAAGGTGGCCCTCCCCCTACCTCCTAGCTGTCCTGTTTAACTATCATGAGTGTGCATATACCAAGGGTACTCAGATTGTCCACAGAGGGTAGAATCTAGGGGTTAGGAGGGAAGGAAAGAGAAGAAACAAGAATTGACAGCGATAGTTATAAATAGAGAAAGCAAGAAATCAAATACAAATAGTTTGTGTTCACTCTGTAAAGTGTTTGCCACACTAGAATGAGGAGCTGAGTTTGATCCCCTCAAACCCATGTCAAGGCTGGGTGACGCAGCACAGGGGTACCATCCTAGTCCTGTGGAAATGAAGACTGGAGGACCTCTGGGGTTTGCCAGTCAGTCCATCTAAGTCAATCAGTGACCTCAAGATTCAGTGAGAGATGTTGTGTCAGAAAATAAGGTGGTTCAGAAAAACACCCAGTGGTGTCTCTACCACTGCTACACACACACACACACACACACACACCACAAAATGATTGCAAAGTCAACATGTAATACAATTTAAGGATTTATTCAGACCTGGTGTCAAATTAAGAAAGACTCTATTTGTAACTGAACATGATTAGTGGGTCAAATTACATGAAATACTGTGACATTAGGAACAGAGCAGGTATTCTTTATATGCCTGGAAGAAGAGAGAATATGTTGGGGAAGACTCAGTAATAAACAAGGGAACTTCTCTTCTGGACCTAGAAATCATGGGACAACAACATCTGCCCTCAAAGCACCAGCATCGCTGAGCCTTTGCACATGACATCTGTAAAATTCACACGTCCACCCCATGCCGTTGTTGATAAGACGTTTACAAATTCAGAGAGAGAGAAATGCGGTCATTTATACTGCAGCGTTGTAAAGCCTGACATTAGCAGAGCCACTGGAGCCCATGAATCACAGGAGGAGGGAAAATTCAGATGGATATAAATGTCCATTAATGATGGGAAAGTTAAATAGATTATACTCCATCTGTACTACGCGGGAGTAGGAAGTCATTACAAAAACAAGACGTACCTCTATGAAGTGCTATGGAAAGATCACTGAGAAACATGGGGCTAGAATAAGAAAAAGCAAATTGCAGAACAATGGGTACACCCTGACTCCATTTATCTATGATAGAAAAATATCTCTGCATGCAAATGTTCAGATAAAGACATCATGCCAGACAATACCAGTGATCATCTCCTGGGGGGAACTGAGTATCAAAAGACTGAGATTTCCATATTTTCTTTATGTAGTTTTATTCTCTTTGGGGGCTGTTTTCATGAAAAATATGTATTACGTCTACTATGTGAGAGTTGACAATGGAAATCAGCAGTTTGGGGGAAACTTGGGGGCAGGGTAATTAATCGCCATGCCTTCAGCCTCACAACTCACCAGCACCGGCAACACCACCACTGGTACCCAGCTCGGGCTCTCCTGGCAGTGCTGTGGCTCTGCAGCCTCCTGGTCTTTCCAGCATGGAACACCCTCCTTTCCATCAGTGTCTACCTTCATCTCCATGCAGGTTGCATGCAAATGCATTTTGTGTAGAATTCATAAGTGATGCTCTTACCACCATCCCATAAGTTAAGCTTCACATCCCCTGTTCTCTCACAGGTCTCCACTGATATTCTCATGTTCCTGACAGTCATAGTTTTGTTCCTATGAGAGCCTAAAAGGTATCTTTCTCCATTTTCTTACTAGCAACTAAATATTCTCTCCTCCCTAATTACCTGGGAGATAAGGCACATTTACCAAAAGTTGGTATTGATGAGTTGGACCACCAGAAAAAAAATCTTATACCTTAGCAAATATGAGAGCTATTATTTTGTACCTAATGCCTGTTCTTATACACATTATTTAATTTAACCTTAACTACCCTTAGGAGGTAGATATTTGTATTTTTCTCATTCTACAGATGATAAAACTCAGACTTCAAGAGATGGGGGACTAAGCTAAGGTCACAGAGCTGATATGTGGAGTCTTTTTCTAAACCCATCAAAAGACTAATCATAAAATCCATCCTCATTCTCCTTCTCTCTAAAGCCTGAACCATCTACATCCTTGGGCCCAGAACTGAAAGGGAAAGGTGAGGTAATACCCAGCACTAGCCGTGAAGTCCAGATTAGTCTATCTTATTCCTAGAAGTTGCAGTGAGTGTTAAAAGTCAAAAACTACAGGAAAAGTGGGGTCAAAACTAAGGACAATTTCTAGGAAATTTCTAGGGACAGTGAGTGAAGCAATAGTCATTGGTGGGTTCAGTGATATCTGTTCCAAGAGGAACTTCTTGTTCATTGCAGGCTCATAGCCATTGAATTCAATGCTTTCCTCACCTACAGGGGACAGTGTAGAGCAGATAAAAATGCACCCATCTCATGGCAGTCAGGGCTGGACTCATAAGAACAGGTAAGATTTTCCATCAGGAACTTCCAAAAACTCGGGCAGCTGGTACAAGTGACCTAAGAATTGCTTCCACTTTGTGTAGAATAGAACCAAAAGCATTTGGTGCCAGGTCTGGGATGGCTCATCAAATGCCAGCTCTTTATGGCCTATTAAATACAGATCATACCCACCAAAAGAGGGAAGCTTTGCACACACTCAGGGCACACCTGTCAATCATCGGGCACCGTGGGAACTAGAAGAGATGAGAGGAACAACCCCCAAGTGCAACTGAGTTTCAAGGGGCATTGTTTGGACAAGAAAGGACAGGTAGCTGAGGCAAAGGAATTTAAGAAGTTACACATTCACAAGTCATCATGAAGGTAAGAACACAAACAGGGAACACAGTAACATCCTTTAGAGACGGGAAAATGTAGTTCAGAGGTTGAATGAAGTCCTCAAAGACACGTAGCTCGTTGGCAGTGGTACCAAACAAGTTCTAGGGATCCACCTGTCTCCTCTCCAGCACAGGGATGACAAGCATCCACCACGATGCCTGGATTTTTAAAATGATTTCTGGGGATCAAACTCAAGTCCTCATGCCTGAGTGCTGAGTACTTTACTGACATTTCCCCATTTCTGCCTCCTCTGGCTTTTGAGGACAGTATATAACTAAGTTTTTGAGGAGTTGCCATTTGGTACACGTATGAATGAGATTCTCTAGAAAGAATCCGCTCTCTAATAAGGCTGGAACTTACAGAGAAGACAGTGCCAAAGGGTACCACTGTTTTCTCAGAGGCATCCTAAGGGCTTGTGCTTTCTCTGAAGGTTCCTATGTGTGAGTTAGAACTGGCTTTTATTTTTTAACAAACTCATAAATAGTTGATGTCCTGAGGCTGACCACTCCGATGGCCTTCCTCCCCTCTCTGCAGCGGGGTCCTTGTAGCAACGGTGTCCTCTTTGGACAAGGAGACATGCTTTGACCCTCAGGAAGCTGCCTGGCCACACAGCTGCTGACATGGGTGTTACTGTCTTACGCATAGCAGGGGTCAAGTAAGCACTGGGAAGTGGAGACTTCTCTGTGCCTGTGGAGAGTAGGTTCGAACTCTAAGTAGGGTTGCATTGCAGAACTCTGCTCCTCTTCAGGGATGAGGAATATAGGCAGAGTGAAGCTTAATGTTAGGCTTTTAGTTACAAAACCCAGAAGCAAATTTGCCTAGTATCAACTGGGGGAAAAAAATGTACAAGGAGTTGTTAGTGAGCTCACAGGATCTCCCAGAGGAGGTGTGATGGGTTAAGCTGTCCCCAAAGAAACCCAGGCCTTAATGTCTAATAGTTTAGTATTAATCTTATTCAGAAGAACAGAGTCTCACAGATTAATACAATAGAGTGAAGGATGTGTGGTAGAGAAAGCCACTCTGGATTCTCCAAGCCAACACTAAATCAAACAAGCATCCTTGTAAAGGTGAGATAGAAGCTGGCAGGGTGCTGCATATCATAATCCAAGCACTCAAGAGGCTGAGGCAGGGCTGGCTGCATGGCTCAGTGTGTGAAGAAGCATGTCAACTGTTACTGGCCTGCAGTAACGTTAAACAGTGGGTAACCTGGAAAAATGGAGTTAGAAAGAAGAGCAGCTGCTAGAGAGAGTTAGGGATAGGATAGAGTGGCCACAGACATACCTATCCACGTGGAAGGGTAAAAATTAGACAGGAGACTTTATTGCTTAGCCATCTTGGTTCTTTAATAATGAATCCTTTGTTCTCCCAACAGGTATATTACCTGGGGCAAAAACCACTTCCCCCAAAATACGTCAGTGTAACAGTCCAATCAGTGACTTCCTTGTTACTCTGTGGGGGTGGAGCTTTTGAATGTAACTGGAACCAGGTTTCACTCAACAGGTGGGCAGCTGCAGCCCTGAGCCCTGTGGGATACTGTCCGGGCTGTGGGGAGGGAGTCCACAGCCAACCAAACCTGAAAGTCTGAATTCAAGTCCTGAGGACTACATGGCACAAAGAGAGACTCAATTGACTTCTCTAAGATGTCCTCTGACATCCATGTATACTCTGTAGCACATGTTCACAAACATACACACATACACACACACACACACACACACACACACACACACACGATAGATTTGATAGATGTAAAACATCAAACAAAGGGGGTATGAAGCAGGAGGACCCAGGTTTGAGGCCAGCCTGTATTAGTATATACTATACAGGGACATCCTGTCAACAAGAACATAAAGAGATGAGAGAGATGGATTATTACTATATCATGATAGAAGACTGTAGGAATACAGAGGTGGAGATGGGGTGAGACCACAAATCAAGGAATACTAGTGGCTACCAGAAGCTAGAAACAAAACAAAACAAAACAAAAAAGTTTCTCTCTTAAAATCTCACATGGACAACAGTCTTCCTGATACCATGATGTTGAACCCCAAGCCCCAGAACAGTGAGAGAACCATGTTTGCTACAAGCCATGAAGCTTTTGAGTCTACATCTAGGAGGATTCACAAGAAGGTAGAGAGACTACTGTCCCTGTGGTGGACTTCAAAACCTTGTGATTCCCAGGCCTGAACATTCTCCTAAGACATCTGTTCCTTTCATGCTACCCTTGAAATTGTGCAAAAATTACTTCCACTATGACTAGTACAAGCTTCCAAAAAGATGTCAGGAGCATGCTACCTGACTAACAGAGATGAGATTTTTAGCCTAACTGCAAGGGAGGAGAGGAAAGTTGGTACCCAGCTTCTGTAGTAAAAGGTGACTATGGACCAGAATTCCCCAAGAGTAAAGAATGAAAGTTCAATGAGAGGCTGGGATACACTGCTGTGTCCCCCAGAGTATTCTGCAGGTGTTCTCTTGTTCTATGTGCACCACTGGGTCAGTTTGGTTTTTCGTCTATTTACCAAATCATAAACAGTTTGGTGTGCTGAAGCTGGTCATCAAGCCGGCTTCCATTCACTTTCCCTCTTATTTACTTCTCAGTTCTAGGAAGTTCTTGGGGAGTGAGAAAGAGAGAAGGATGGTCAGTTTGTGGAGGAAATTCCCTTTCAACTCCCTAGAGTCTCTGATCACTTGAAAGTAAAAGGGATTCCTCGGCTTTCCCAGGTAAGAGCAGCCCTGGAGCAGCCTTGTTGGGCGAGCTGTACTAGCTGTAATTTCAATAACTTCCTGTTCCTTTATGTTTTCACAGCCTACTTTTTTTGTTTGTTTGTTTGTTTGGGCTTTTTTTGTTTTTGTTTTTTTTTTTTTTTTTGAGACAGGGTTTCTCTGTATAGCCCTGGCTGTCCTGGAACTCACTCTGTAGACCAGGCTGGCCTCGAACTCAGAAATCCACCTGCCTCTGCCTCCCAAGTGCTGGGATTAAAAGCGTGCACCACCACCGCCCAGCTCAAAGCCTACTTTTAATGATGGTTCTTAAACACTTTAACTTCCCTTCTAGCCCACCACCTACCAGAGATAGTGGAAAATAAAGGATATAGGGAAAGTGGACCTTTTTAGAAATGGTTCTTTGGAGTAAATTCCATCTGCATTGCCAGGAATTCAGCAATTCAGTTCACAGGTGAACAGGGCCCACAACCAACAGGAACATCAGAAGAAGTTCTCAGCTGTGCCTTTCTCAATGAATCGAAGATCAGAGAAGACTTGAGACCAAGAAGTGTTGCACAGCTAACTCTACCAGCAAGCCCCTCTCACAGTCTGTTGAGTTCTATTTATACCCCCTCCAGACATCATGTACCTCCAAGGGTCTTGCCTCACTATGTGCTTTGCCTCAGCACAAGAGTCTGTCATCACTGACATCACTCTGCCAGTCAGCCTGAGCCTGCAGAAGTGACAAGAAGCTGCCGCACACCACCAGGATTTTTGTTTTTGGTGTGGTTCTCTCCATAGAGTACTGACAAAGGAGCTGAAATACACAATGTAAGGCAGACGAATACATGCATGTCATTAGTGACGAATACATGCATGTCATTAGTGAAGAATCCTCCATCACATGTCCTTTCACATGCTTACTTTAGCAGAGCATCCCTTCACCTGTGTCTGCTTCAGTGAAACGTTCCTTCAAAAGTGTCTGCCTTAACAAAACATCCCTTCACCTATGTCCACTTCAAGAAAACATTACTACTTTTGTTTGCAGCAAAACACCATCTAACAAAACTTATTTTCCAGAGAACCCTTACATTTCCACTTCAACTTCCTAGTATTGGGCATCATGGGAAGAGTCTTATACTGATTCACATGCACAGATATAGAAATGAATGTGTGCATACATACATGTTAGCTATGTGTTATGTACTGTGTACATTGACACCTTTGTATCTGGTGTCAGGCACAGTCATTAGGATCCCACTTGCCTTAGTTACTTTTACACCCCCAGGACCACACTGCCTGACGGAAACAACTTACAAGAGGAAAGATTAATTTGGGCTCATGGTTTCTGAAGATTTTGTTCCATCATGGTGGGGTAGGCATAGTGAAGTAGTTCAAGTAGGAACGGCATGGTAGACCATCAAGTAAAGAGAGTGACAGGAGCCAGGGCAAGACTCAGTGTCATCCTTCCACAAACCTGGCTTTGTCTCCTAAAGTGTCCATGGCCTCCCCAAATAGCACCATTATTTGGGAAACAAATGTGAAGGCACGGTCCTGTGGGACTCTCCAGATTCCAGACATAACATCATTTTACAAATGAAAGGATGGGAGCCTAGAAAGCTGAACTTACTTCCTAGGGCCATAATCAGACAAAGAAGAGTCAGGAAGACAGAAGAGTCAGAGAAGACTCCTTTAATAATTCATTAGTAATTTTAACCAATTGTTTTGAGAATCCTGAGATAAATGGTCATAGGTTTCTAAATGTGCTGGACTCTTGGGTGGATACCAGCAGGTCTCTGGGAAGGAGAGCCCCAACCCCCTGATTTATTGAGATTGCAGTTTAGCTGATAGCTGCAAGTGTGAATTGCATGCTGATGAGAAGGTGACTCTCATCACATGGGAGGCTATTTTGTCTTTGAAGGGATTTTGCTTTTCTGTCTCAGGGATGGACCATGCTGAGGCTCAGCCATTCAGTGCTAATCAATCCATAATTCCAGGAGTGGGTGCGTATTTTTGGAAATACAGCAACATCCATGTCTAATGTGAGCACTGACAATACTCTGCTATAGTTCCATTGCTGGGGAGGCAGGACTAGGGAGAGCAAGTCTAGTCAATCAGTAAGTTCCAGATCCAATGAGAAATCTTGTCTCAAAAAGTAAGGTAGATAGTGATTAAGGAAGACACTTCCTGTCATCCTCTGACTTCCCCATACAGGCACACACATGTGTATGTTCACCCACATGCACACCCACACATAAACACAAAAAGAAAATAAAACTGAACACTATGGGATCGTGTGTCTCTGTATTTTCAATTGTTAATTTTGTAACGGCAGAGAACAAAAGGCTAGAAGGATCTTGGTATTGTTCTTTCTATAACCATTACCAGCCTCATATTTGTCCTTCCTCACTAGCCTAGAGGCAATCCAAAGTTGTATCTGATTGTCTGTAATAAAGATCTGACAACCAATAGTTGTAGAAAATGAGAGCGGACCTTCTGAAAGAAAGAAAGATTCTGGGAGAAGAAATGAGATTCAAGAGATTCAGAGAGTTGGCACAGAGAAAACAGATATGGACCACAGTGAAGCAGAGAAAGGTGTAGAGCTATCCATGTGGTGGATCATAGGCTAGTTAGTTGGATTAACTTTAGAATAGTTAACAGATTGCCTAAGCAAAAGGCCTAAGACTTAAACCATACAGAAGTCTTGTGTCATTATTTATACTGCTGGTGTGTCTGGGAAGGTCCTGCAAAGCAGAGAGTGAACTGGGAATGGATCGTGGCTTTTGAAACCTTAAAGCCCACTCCCTAGTGATGCACTTCCTCCAACAAGGCTATCCCTCCTAAGCCACCCTAGACAGTGCAACCAAGTAGGGACCAGTGTTCAAGTGTCTGAGCCTATAGAAGGAGGCATTCCCATTCGAACTACCACACGTGGCCAAGAAAAAGACAAGAACATCTCTCTAGAAATAGTGCCCCATCTGAGAACATAGTGATGATAATATGGGATATGTGTAGATGTGTGCAAGAAGATCCAGGAGATGTAGGGACCTAGAACCACCTTGAGGGAAGAGCTTGTCATTAAGAGACAGTAGCAAGTTGCTCAAGGTCCTGAGAGAAGGCAAGTGTTTCAGAAACTGACAAACAAAGATCAGAGAAATATGTGACCCATCTAGGACAAGGATGCTCTTTGTCCAGTCTCAGGAGACAGGGCATTGGAGAAAATCACATCTGAATCTCAGAAAGCTCAATGGAATGACACATGTCTTTCCTGATGAATGAAATAAATCCATTGATTAAATTTCTCCAAGTTCACCAACTATCTTTACCCAGAATCCCAAGAGCTGCTGTACAAACAGTAATCCTTCAACTCCAAATGGAAGACAGAGAAGGAAGGGTACCTGAAGCAGTCTTCTTTCTCTTTGTTTATTTATCTTGTTTTAGCTATGTGTCTGAGCATCTTAAAAACAACCCAGACATCGACTGCTATCTGTGTATCATACTGGTCACTTTAATTGTTGTGTTGTCTAGTTTCATGTCAGACTAGAATCATCAGAGAGAAGAGAACCTCAATTAAGAAATTGTCCCCATAAGATCCAGCTAAAAGGCGCTTCTTAATTAGTGATTTATGGTAGAGGGCCCATCTCATTGTGGATGGTGCCACTGCTGGGCACTGGTGGTCCTGGGTTCTATAAGAAAGCTGGTTGAGCAAGCCATGATGAGCAAGACAGTAAGCAGCACCCCTCTATGGCCTCTGCATCAGCTTCTGCCTCCAGGTTCCTTCACTGCTTGAGTCCCTGCCTTCACTGCTTTTGAGGACAAACTGTAAAATGAAACTGTGATTATAAATAACCCTTTCCTCTCCAAGTTGCTTTCAGTCATGGTGCTTTCTCACAGCCACAATAACCATATATCTAAGTTAGTTGTCAACCTAACACAACCCAAAGTCACTTGGAAATAGACTCTCAATAAAGTATTGTCTTCACTGGGCTTGTGGGTATGTCTGGGTGGTCATCTTGACTGCCTCAGTTGAACTAGGAAGACCCATCAGTATGGGCAGCACCTTCTGACAGCTCAGGTAAAAGGTCATAGAAGGAGCCATTTTCCATTCCTGTTCACTCTCTCTGGAAAGTGCATCAACCCTGTTGGTGCTGTTATTCCTTGCTCTGATATTATGACCATCTTCTTCAGGCTTTTAATATGGATTGAAAGCCAGGCACTCTCCAGGAATCATCCAGTTCTTCAGCTCCAAATTGGGGCTGCTGAGGCACCAGCCTCATGGACTCTGCAGTGCCCTGATTCCCACCCTTTCACTGTGCTATGGCCATTGTTGGATTACTCCAGTAGTAAAGGATCCTGTTAGCCAACCTAATGAATCCTAGTCTAACACACACTCCTTTTATTAGTTATGTTCCTTTGAGAACCTTGATTCATGTGTAATAACCCACTTTGGGTGCAAATATGTGTTCCTTTGCCATTCCTCCATAGTCCTTAAGCACAACAATAAAAAGTTCTTTTGGAATGTCATCTCCCATCCTTTTCTATAGCCTCCTCCTTCTTGCTGTAGCAATTTAAAGTTGCTCACAGAACCCCGAGTCTGTATTACATATATTGGAATTTTTCTAAAGGCAATAGGAATCCAGTGAGGCTGTAAGCTTACAAGAACTATAAGAAGATCTGTAGTTGTGGAAGAGACTTCCACCTTTCATCTCACTGTGGGCTTCCCCAAGAGGCAGGAATTGACCTTCCTAGTAGGCTAGAACATCCTTCTCCTATTTGGGTGCCATCTGTCACACCTCCTTGTATCATCATAGGTTTCACATCCACAGTATTGTGCAGTGTTTGGGAAAGGGCTTAGATGGCTTAGCCAGTAAAACCTTGCAAACATGAAGATCTGTGTTTTAATCACCAGAATCCATATTTTAATAACAAGTCTAGGTATAGCAGTATACATTGTAGCAGTATGCACATAATACCAGCACTAGGGAGACAGAGACAGATGGATATCTGGGGCTTACTGGTCAACCAGACCAGCTTACTTGGGAAGTTCCAGACCAGTGAGAGACCCTGCCTCAAAGAAACAAGGCAGGCAGCAACTTCAAGATGGCAGCCTGCATTATCCTCTAGCCTAAACACACAGACACACATACATACATACACACACACACACATGCACAGAGAGAGAGAGAGAGAGAGAGAGAGAGAGAGAGAGAGAGAGAGAGAGGGAGAGAGGGAGAAGGAGAGGGAGAGGGAGAGGGAGAGGGAGAGGGAGAGAGGGAGAGGGAGAGGGAGAGAGGGAGGGAGAACAGGTTATTTTGTGTTATATGCAGCCATTCCATGTATTATACAATGGGACATCAACATCCCTGACCGTCACTGACTAGATGCGACGAAGGGGACCTCTCTCATTAATGCAATCAAAACTGTCTTCATATTCCCAAATGTCCTCTGAAGGGAGAGAGGCACAGTCACCTCCACTGAGAATTGGCCACTCTTCTTCTTTTTTAAAAAAGCGTGCTTTAGAATTATTATCTAAATCACATCTCCCAGGAAGTCTAGTTTCCATGGCTATTGACATCTGGGCCCTCTACTTAAGCTCCTGTGGATTTTCCTCTTTCATCCCTAAGATTTAAGGTTCCTGCTGGCCTGTCAGCCAGCTTGCAAACATCACTCAGGGTTCTATGGTCCTATAAAGGCTTGGGTGAAGAGGCCATTGGGTAGCCAGGGTCTAGCAAACACTTTTTCTTGTGTTTGAAACTGTAAGGTCTTTGATGATGTATTAGGGACATCTCCAAACTCCTGAATTATTTGAGATTTTTCTCTAAGCATTTGACCTTGGGCATAAATGATCTTTGGATGACAAGTGAGAGAATATCTATTTCTAAAGCAGAAATCCACACAGCGCTTCTGAAAGGAGGTCTATTGTTAGTCTGCTGAGAAGGAGGTCCAGACACATCTCTGGCTGGCTACCTGGTTCATCTGCTTCAGAACCCTCAAAAGGCACCAGCCTGGGAGCCTGTATTTCCTAGCTCCTTGCACTCTTTTATTTCCCTTTAGAAGAAAAGCAGGTGGTCCAGCTGCCACAAAGTAGTGAGGAGGGAACTTGTCGGAATTCGGTTCATTGGAACAGAAATGACAGAATGTCAATTTCCCTCCTAACTGCATGTCATCGTCGAGAATCAAATAAGCAATTACACCAGGCTAAATTGAATTCGTTTCCAATTCAGATGCATGACCTGCACCAAAGCTGCTCCATGTGGAAGAAACAGTCTTTCTGACTATGGACATGTTACAAGTCCATGGATGATGGGTGTCAGAGCTGTGCCACCTTCTATTGTTCAGTCCCAGCCTAGGGGAAGGGGTTTGCCCCTGTCCGGCATCCTTTATCTGTGACCCTGTAGGTGTGAAAGGCAAGGGTGACAGGGATATGATTTAAAAGGAGAATTTTAGACATTATAGTATGGTAGTGTATCTATTTAAGATCAGTGGTGTGTGTATGTGTATGTGTGCATGGGCATGTGTGTGTGTGTGTGTATGTATATGTGTGTGCGTGTGTGTGTGTATGTGTATGTGTGTATGTGTGTGTACATGTGTGTATGTGTATGCGTGTGTATGTGTGTGTGCATGTGTGTGTATATGTGTATGTGTGTGCATGTGTGTATGTGTGTGTATGTGTATGTGTGTGTACGTGTGTGTGTATGTGTGTGTATGTGTGTGTACGTGTGTGTATGTGTATGTGTGTGTATGTGTGTGTGCGTGTGTACGTGTATGTGTATGTGTGTGTATGGGTATGTGTGTATGTGTACGTGTGTATATGTATATGTGTGTGTACGTGTGTGTATGTGTATGTGTGTGTATGTGCGCGTGTATGTGTATGTGTACGTGTGTGTGTATGTGTATGTGTGTGTACGTGTGTGTATGTGTATGTGTGTGTATGTGTGTGTGTGTGTGTATGTGTACGTGTGTGTGTATGTGTGTGTATGTATATGTTTGTGTGTGTGTGTGTGTGTGTGTGTGTGTGTGTGTGTGGTTTAAATAATTGTGGAAAGGTTTGAACAACTTATCCCACTTTTCCTTTGACTTTGCTGGTTTGTACTAAGGCATCTCTCCTAGAAACTGTCCCCAGTGACTTTAATTCTACTTCTTCCCACCAATATCACGATTCTTAAAACTTTCTGAGACACCTTTATATGGGGCATATTTCCATAGCTTTGTTAACAGCCTAGCATATGTTAGGGCTCAGCACCACAAGAATGTAACCAGATTTGACATCAAATATATATTTATTTTTCCTGAGATTTGACATCATACTAAAGGTAGACTTTCCTTTTTAAAGGATAGATATGATCAAGTGGCAAAAATGAAACTAGAGATAAACATACCCTAACATGGTACGGTTTTGTTTAGTAAGTAATTCCAGTATCTCTAGCTTATGGGAACCCCCATTGCTTAGCAGATGGAGAAGCATCTTTTGAGATAAAAGGAGTTTAGGAAACAGGGTGTAGATCCTAGGTCTGACATTACCTGCTGGGGTTTGTTGTATAATCCACATTTCATCGCATGAAAAATGAGAATAGAATGGAATTCATGTATTCATACTATTGAAAATAATTTTCTCACTCTTTAAACTCTTTTGACCACTGAAATTTCATTGCTTTCTACAATAAAGATAGGAGCAGCTGCTGACTAGCTAGATAGCCGTGTATCTATCTACACTGTGTACATTGATGAATAGGTAGGCCGTAGGCCAATACAATTGGATGCATGGATGGCTATAATGATCGGTGGGTAGATGGGTAAACATGAAGCAAGTAGATAGGTGGGTAGATTGATAGACAAATATGAAAATATGGGAAAGGTTTTGTGGATGGGTGGATAGATAGATATAAAGATAGGAGGATGGGTGAATGGGTGCATGGACAGAAGAATGGATATGAAGACAAATAGTTGAATGAGTAGGTGAATGAGTGGATGGGCAGATAAACATCATTGATAGACATAAAAGTCTGACATCATCCAACCCCTTGTTCTAATATTCCTTTGTCTATACTTTCTATATCACACTAGTTCCTACCCTAACTAGTAAGCTCACTATGTTTAATAAGACCATTGGCATTTGTCCCACACAAAGCCCTTCAATCTCTTCAGAGAGAAGGCATGATCCAGACAGAAGTAATCCTTACATTTGGACTTTCCTTTGCTATATGCTAGTCTGGCTCCTCTGGGTAGGTGGTGAGTGCACATAGGAGAACCTGCTGAGATAGGAAGCCACCAGAGAGATAAGCAGAGCTGAAGACAAAGGAAGCAGGATTCTATAAAATGCCTTGCATATCTGACTCCTGCCATGCCTGGACCAAACACCTCAGACTTCCAATTGATGTAAGATTTCATGCATCCATTTTTCCATTTTCATGTCTTGCCACCTTGTGAAAGAGGTACTTAGACCAGGAGATGGGTATTTTGTAATGCTCTGTGATGTCTTCCAAGATATTCATGTATAGTTTTCCACTCACCATCCCTCTCCTCGAATGCTCAAGCTGCAGGCTGCCTGTGTGAGGCTTGCTTCAGCTTTGTGATTCACTCCACAGTCCAATTTCCAACGGAACAAGTTGAAAACCAGCTCCCTAGGCCACTTCCTAGTTCTCCCCAAATATTTACATTTTAGTGGCCAAAGGTAATACCAAGTATTCTTTCCAACCAAGAAAGGGAGTTTGGTTTTGGGAGATTTCAGTCCTCTACAAGGAACTCAGTTAAAACAATTGTCACTTTGGATGAAGCAAAAGACTGTGGAGGGAGCACATTTATTCTCCCTGAAGCAGAGACTGTGTGTGAAAGGCTGCTCAATGCTGTTCTTCTTAGAGGGTATCCTCCAAGTACATCTATTTTCAAAAGCTGTGACTGAAAGAGACCAATGGGAAACTTTCTGTGACGTCACATGAGATCCCTTGAGTGTGGTGCCTGGCAAAGAGGAGGTGCTGTCAATATCTAGTGAATAACATATGTATAAATTGTGACCTATTCACAGTCCCCCTCCCCATCTGCTCATCAAGGAGGACTCCAAGAGACAGCAACTTGAAAACCCTTAGGAGGTATTTATCTTCTAGCTCTCTTTGTCTCTGCCTCTGTTTCCCTCTCTCTTTGTGTGAGGTATGCGTGCAAGTGCACATGTGTGTGTGTGTGTGTGTGTGTATTGTGATTGAACTTAGGGTCTTACATGTGCTTGATAAGCATTCAATCACTGAGTTATGACCTGCCCTCACATCATCAGTCACACAAAGAAAACAATCAAAACATAACACTATCCTTTAGAAGTTCTCTGTAGAAGCCCCATGCATCGAGGAGTGAGAAGACTGTTTCCCCAAGTCCTTAGACAGTTAGACTCTTGTGTTTGGAGGGTTAAAGCCTCAGATAAATGATGAGGAGGATGTAGTGAATATAAGCAGCCATGTGAAAGAGTCTAGGTAAATGCCCATGGTGTCAGAGGCAAAAGGGCTGGTGAAGGAATGTACAGGATCCAGTCATGACTCTCCATCTTCCCCAGGCTTTCAGTGAGGAAGCCATTGAGAAGTTTCCCACTCCCTACCTCTTTCTCCCTCTTTCTCTGCACCCCCCCAACCATCTTTGGCTGCCTTCCTTAATCACCTCATACAGCATAATTTGAACAATTAAACTATGAATCTGGATGAATAATGTCAAAGACCCCTTTCCTCTAGCACCTGCTCCAGTGCAGAATATCTATGGCTGATAGGTGTTCTATCTCCCTTCCTTCCAAATGCAGGGGCTCTAGAGGAAGCAGAAAGATGGGAGGAACCGCTTCCGGCAAGCTTCGTATTAGATTCTAAAACCACTGTGATTCATTCTTTTTCTATCAAATAAAATTCCTGTCCTTACAGTAAATGTGATGAATGGGAATGGTACCCTAAGAGATTTATGTCCACCTTGCAGGCTTCTGGCTGCCCCCCTTCTCTCTTCTCTTCTCCCTCATCTTCTTTTCATTTTGTAGTGTAACAAAGTTTCACAAGGAAGTATTTTATAGAAAATCCATGTCTGGGGACTTATCCGGGCATCTGTCATAAATTATGGCAATAGAGAATTGGTCTCTTGCTATACAGTTCGAGATATTTCAGTGCATTGAACACAATGGAGTCGCCCAGCACTTTGAGCTGGTGTGGAATGGTACATCTGTACCAGTGGTTCAGACAGGAGAGAGACAAATGTGGACACATGGCTGCTTCCGGTGAAAAGGAAGAACAGAGGTCTCCCCCCAACCTTAAGAAGACCATACTGAAATAAAATGGTCTTTGAAAGCCCAGATCAGCATCTATGAGACTAAACAGTTTCCCCAGATGAAAAATGACCTCATCCCTCGATTCATCTTTGCCATTAATACAATGACCTTTAAAATCGAGTTGCTGAGAATTGGATAAAGCTTTAAAAAATATAAAGCAAAAAAGCACCTAAAAGATCATAAGGGATTGTTTAAATGCCTGCTAATCGGTTGCCTTGCTCCTCTGGCCTATAACACACCAAGTCTCTGGCTCACCAGCCCTGGAGAAAAACCTAGGGAGTGAGGAAAAAAAAAGCTTCAGTGATCAGCTGGCTCCCTGGACATGACCTGGATGCAGCTCAGTGGTCTAGCAGAGGCCTAAGCATTGCTCACCTCTCCCGCAGGTTTGCCCTAGTGCTGATGACCTTGCCTTTGGCAAGATGAATTCTCTTAATATAAAAGCTCAGTTTCTCTAAGAAAAGTCTCAGCCTTGATCACACAGTCTTGAGGAGAATGTCAGTCAAGATGGTCTGCCCTCTCTGGGCCTGCAGATGAGGAGAGGCTCAACTCCAGGACTATGTCCAAGTCAGCATTTCACTGGGCCTGATTCTCCATCCCCTTTCCTCCTGTTTGAAACCAATATGCTTTAGGTACTAGAATAGCTGGAACAGGATTCTGTTTCTGGTCTTGCTATCTCATGTGCATTCTTTTGGTAAGTTCAAATTTTTCATTCATTGTGTGCATACATACATATGTATGTGTGTGTGTCTGTGTGTATACACTATGTATATGCATACAAATGTGGAAGGCAAAGTTTGATACTGAGCATTCTCCTCTGTCATTCTCTCTTTTCCCCTCACTCCCTAGGTTTTTCTCCAGAGCTGGTGAGCCAAAGAGACTTGGTGTGTTATAGGCCAGAGGAACAAAGCAATCTATTAGCAGGCATTTAAACAATCCCTTAACATCTTTTAGGTGCTTTCTCGCTTTATTTTTTTTTAAGCTTTATCCAATGTTTGCTTGCTTGCTTTTACTTGCTTGTTTGACACAGGGTCTCCCAGTGAACCTGGAGTTCACTGATTGGGTAGACTAGCTGGCCTGGAAACTCTGGGGAACTGCCTGTCTCCACCTCCATGCTCTAGCATCACAGATGCATACAGCCATCCCCAGCATTTTAGGTGGGAGCCAGAGGTTTGACCTCACTCTCCCTGTGGAGCTATCATCTCTTCTCGCCATTCTTGGGCCACGTGACTGGTGTTTGCAGCTGAATTGTTTCATGCCATGTACTTAGTACGCGATCTTAGTGGCTGCCCATTGTTTGCAGACATGGAGCCAATGGACACAGCAGCTAATGTTCTGCTCCTTAAGTCCAAACCCAAGCAAGTTTGTCTGGTGGGATATGGCATGGATTTGGGTATGAGCTCCAAAGCTCAATGCAATTGGCTCCATCCTGAAGGAGTAACTATTGGGATGTACTGAGGGCTTTTAGGAGGGGAGGCCTAATGGGGAATTATTTCATCACTGGAGTTGTGTCCCAGGGAGACTGTGGTGCCCCCACCCTCCTTTTCCTCTTACAGTTTCTTTTCCTATGATGTGTTTTGCTCCAACACATCCTCCTGATGTGATAATCTTACCAGTGGTCTGAAGCAACAAGTCACTTAATCCTGACCTGAAGCTCCAGACCCATGAAGCACCACAAAGTTTTACTGTTTATAACTTAGTTTCCTTGAGTATTTTATCATTGCAATGTTACCTCACCTAGTATAGAGAAGCTATTTCCTCAATCCTGTTTATGGATTTTTTTTAAAGTAGAAGAGTTCTTAAAGTTATTTAAGAATATAATGTCAATTTTTAAAATGTATTTAGCTTCCATGAAAGAATACATTTCTATAAAATATATTGTTTGATAGAATGATCCTTCCTTTCTTCTGCTTGTTTTGGACATGACTACCACTCTGCAGGCATTGTTATCAGCACTGTTGATAGCATGGTATGGCAGTCTGGGCTTTGTTACGATAATGAAAGGTCGGGTAATGGTATAAGGAAAAGAGGTTAATATTGGCTCATGGTTCTAGCCCAAGAGTCAATTACGTTTAGTAATTCCTCCTGGATGGCAGATCCTAAAGTGACTCAGGGCATCTCAGAAAAAAAAAAAAAGATTTGTAATGCAGGAGTCATGTAAGAGGTTGTGGTCCCTGATCTGAACAAAGAGAAACAATCAAGGGAAGTGGAGACAATCATATCCTCTCTAACAGCTCAGTGGCATAAATGGAGTCCTCAAGGCAGAGAGCTCTGACCACCTTTGACTGACGGTTCTGCACAGATGGATGGACTAGGTCCGAGAGAGCCTCCCAGCATTGGGTTCTAGGTGCTATGCCTGCCTTCAGGTTCTGCACTCTGCATGCTCTTGGGCTGCTGCTTGCTTGGCAGCTGCTTCCATAAACCATACCATGCTTGAAATTCCAGCAGGTGCTCCCAACATGCCTGAGCAAGTCACATCTTCTCCATCCATTAGAAGATGCTGCTGGCTAAAGGGAAGTTTGAGTGCTTATAGGCCGTGTATGTGTGTGTGTGTGTGTGTGTGGTTTGTGTGTATGTGTGTGTTCACACCTGCATGCAGTGTATGTTTGAGCTCATGTAGGTGAGTATATGTATGAATGGAACTGTGCAAACACATATGGGTGCATGTGTAGAGGCCAGAGGTCAATATTGGGTATCTTCCTCAGTCACTCCCCACCTAATATTTTGAAATAGGGTCTCTCATAGACCTGGAGCTTTTTGATTCAGATAGACTGGTTTCCAGAGATCTTCCCATCTCTCCCTCCTGGTACTGGAATTACAGATGGGTACCACTGTGCTTGGCTTTTTGTTGTGTCTGTCCTATTGATTCACACTCCTAAAGTCCATCCTCCAGTCAGAGCTTTTAAAGTCTAGCTACCCTGCGCCTGCTGAGTCCCTGTCTTCAGTCTTCTAAGATGAGCCTCAAACAGTGCTACTCTTAAGTCAGAAGCCACGCCCTGTAAGTGCTGACTTGGCAGGGGTGACACTGACATAATCTCACAAATAACGATGTTATCTGAGGCAAGAGTTGCATTAGATCAATTACCACTCTATTTTGGTGCCATCCCCCAGTGTTTATTTCAGCTTGCCTATTTTTAAACCAAAGCTCTCAGACTTCTCAGCCACAGCCACGAACCTTTCCAGCCCTTGCTCATGCTTGCCTTCTACTTTGAACTGCAGAGAATGGTTTGAGTAAAGAGGAAGAAGCAAGCACACCCCCCAGCTTGATCTCTGCTCTCACTGCCTTGATTTGGAGTCTTCTAGTTGGGGCAGATGGCTGTACTCAACAACAGAGTCATAATATCAAGGCTGGAAAAGGAAGGGGGAGTCTGTGGTTATTTTAGAAGAATAAAAGCTCACGGATGGCTAGACTGAGCAATATCTCCTTCCTAGAGAAGGGTTCTGGACAGGTGAGACAAGGCTATCAAAAAAAGGATATTAAGCCTAACTTGCTCACCCACATGATCAGTGTTTGGGGCTGAATTGTTTCACACCACAAATTCGTACATTGTATGTCTATGCCCTGGTACTAGAATGGGACACTATTTACAGATAGAATCTTGATTTTACAAAAAAGAAGCAAATAGAAATGGGGTCATTAGGGTGACGCCTCATTCAATAGGGTGGGTGTTCTTATAACACTCTACAATAGTGTGGGAAGATAGGAGAAGTGAGTGTTGCTATCTGCTAAGTGTTTGTGCACTCTCAAAATTAGCTTCAAGTGTGATGAGAGTCTCTCTGTCTTCTTTCCCTCTTTCTCTCTCTCTCTGTCTCTCTCTTTCCCTCCCTCCCTTCCTTCCTTCTTCCCTCCCTTGTTCCCTCCCTCCCTCCTTCCCCTCCCCTCTTATTCCCTTACTTCCCCCTCTCCTTCCTTCTTTCCCTCCCTCTGAAAGCCTCCAAGTGAAGATCACATGATGCTAGTCTTCTCTAGAAGCTGAAGAACCCTCCCTCATCTGACATCAAATCTACTGACATTTTGACCTTGGAATTCTCAGACTTCAGAACTGTGAGAAATAACCTTTTGTTGTTGATATGACACCTAGCTCACCATACTTTATTACAGTATCTCCAAAAGACTAGGCATTCCCTTGACATGCCAAAAAAAGAAGCCTGAAGTCGATCCTTCCCCTCAGCACTAAGCAGTGTAAACTCTCCCAACACCTTTTAGACCTGCAGGCTCTACAACTTTGCCAGTGGCTCCTGGAAAAGCCACTCACATTGTGCTGTGTTGTTAGAGAAGTCTCAGCCATCTAATCCAGTTGGGTCAGATCAACCTTATAAAGAGTTACCTTGGTCTTAGAAACTGCCGCCAGAATGTTGTGCAGGGAGCCGAAGGACCTGAGAGCAGAGCACTTCTTTCCTCTAGGTTGATCTTCACCTACCTTCTCCACCCTTCTCCCCATCCCACTCTAAAACCCCTACACTGTAGAGCTCTGTCTATCAAATGGGTATCCCAGAATCCTCACTAGGGAAGGGCAGGTGACAGATAACCACTGCAATGAGTAACTATGAACTGTCTTCAATGAGTAAATCTTGCTGGCAAAGGAAAGCTTTGTGAATTTCTGTCACTCATGGGGAGTGACCTGTGTCACACAAGCCAGGCTCTGCAACTCACAAGGGGTGGGACCAGGATGAGGTGCTTCAGGTTCTTCAGGGATGAAAGCAATGGCTGATTGGAAGATGTTGGAAGACTGTGCTGTGAGAAAGTTCAACATATCAGTCCTAAGAGAGAGAAGAATGTGGAGAAACTCACCCACAGGTCTAAAAGATTTAGGTAGCTCTTGGGATGAAATATGGGCACTGATAGTTTTTCCCCTATATGCCTTCTAGTTGGCTAATATGAAATATGGGGTCCTCAGTCCCTAGACCTAGGCTCATTGTTATTGTGTGTGTGTATGTGTATACATATGCATATATATTCATAGATTACATGAATATATTAAAAATGAGTATGTGAATATATTAGCATATATTAATTATTCATGATGATGGGGTTTATTATGACATTTCTGCGCTTGTGTATAATGTATCCTGATCACATTCACTCCATTCCCTTTGCTGATTCCCTTCCTCTTCCCACCTGGTGCCCCTTCTACCTTCATGTCTTTTTCCTGTGTGACTCACTAAGTTTCATTGGAGCTGCTCATTGGAGCATAAGTAAGAGGGTATTTAGAGGCGTGTGGGCACCTTACCAGTGACTACACCCCTGAAGAAAACCCCTCCTCCTCCAGCAAATATAAAGTTCTCCTGGAAGGGCTGAGACTCTGGGTCCTTTACTCCTTACCTATTTTTAAATTATTTATTTATTTGTTTGTTTATTTATTCATTATTAGTGTATGTGTACATATGTGCACCATGGTTTGTACATGGAGGTCATAGAACAGTTGTGTGGAGTTGGGTTTTCTTCTTAAGTGTGCTCCTGGAATCAAACACAGGCCACCAGTCTTGTATAGTAAGCCCCTTTGCTCACTGAACCATCTTGCCTGCCCACTTCTCATCTCCTAGTGATAATTTTAGATATACAAATAATAAATGAGCCAGTATGATTGCAGCTGATTATAATCTCAGCATTTGGGAAGCTAATGCAGGAGGACTGCAATTTTGTGGCTGACCTAAGATATATAGCTAGTTCAGGATAGCAGAATTTATATAACAAGATTCTGCCCCAAAAATCCTTTTCAAATGACTCAAGAAATACTAGGATGATAGTTTTGTCAATGATTTGTTGTTTTGAGCCCCATTCCATGCTGGAAACTCTGTGGACTTCCATGCTGGACCCTACCCCTTCACACTCTGTAATTCATAATTTTGATTGTCCTGACACTTAATCTTAAAGAGATAAGAAAATCCATAGAAAATAGCAGAGTCTAGTCTTGAATCCTGGTCCTGGAGGTCTTGCTGCTTGAAGTTCAGATCCAATTCAAGTAACCCCTAAATTGGTTTTCTATGTCTGTGGCAACCAAATACCATAGAATAGCTTCACTATATCATTGAGAGTGATTTTCAAATTCTGGCTCTCCCACCGCTGTCTCCTAAATTCTGGGATTACAGTCATGTACCACCATACCCAGTTTAACTTTATTATTGTCTATAGAACCCATCTCTCTCATGAGCCCTCCCACCAGCCAGCTGTAGGGTGTTGGCTTTGGCAGTCTTCCTTGCTCTCACTTTTCCACAGATATTTCCAGAAGTGCTTGAGATACATCCCCAGAAAGAACAGACTGTTGTTCCAACACATCTCTTTTTCACTGAGCAGCTACTGGTCCCTCAATTAGTTTTTGGGACCTTCCTGGGCCTCAGTCACCTCATCCGAAAAATGACAGACTATAAGGATCAAATGGGTGATTGTCCGGAGACTTCCTGGCCCCTGCTCAGCACTCAATAATTGGTAGCTATTATTAGCTCCCTCCAAGGCTGAGAGATGTGAACGTATATCTGCCAAGGGTTCTGGGAATGTAGCCAACATCACCTCATCTCAGACATGAAATTTCTTTCCAGTCTTAAATTTGGATTCTACTCTATAATATGTCTACATTTGTTTTAATGTAAAGGTAATGTGTTAAATTACCATCAGGGACAATGGAAAAAGAGCATACCCAATCTTTGCAACAGGCACCTCATTCTACTGGGTATATAATCTGAGCTCAGGCAGACTTGGAAGGACAAGGACCCTTTCGCTAGGTGCTTCCAGATAAAGGGTGATTTTGCCCATTGGAGGAATTTCTAAGATGTTTGGAGCTGATATAGCTGTGGGTGGAGATACCACAGGGGTCTAATGGGTAGAGGCCAGAGATCTTTGAAACACCTTGTGGTGCTCAAAGACCCAGATGTGACACATGTTTTCTAGACACATATGCCAATGTAAGTCAGGTTAAGAAACCCAGAAGGCTCTGCTGGTACAAAATTAGATTATCCCAGCTTCTTCTCCTCCTCCTCCTCCTCCTCCTCCTCCTCCTCCTCCTCCTCCCCTCCCCCTCCTTTTCCTCCTTCTTCTCCTCCTCTTCCTTCCTCTCTTCTCTCGTCCTCTCTCATTTTCTCCTTTGCTGTACTTTTTTGTTCTCATCTCTGTACCAGCTCTCTTACTGATTTCCCTCCCTCCTTCCTTCCCCCTTTCTTTCTCCCTCCCTCCCCCTCCTTCCATCCCTTACTTCATTTTTTCCTTCCTTCCTTCATTCATTCTTTCTCTCCTTCCTTTATTCCTTCCTCTTCCTTCTCTCACACCTTTTTTAAAAACAATTTCTCTTCAAGTTTTGCTCCGTGTCTCTTTGGTTCTTTCTTATTTTCTCTCTGTGTGCCCTTCTGCAGCTCTCTCTCTCTCTCTCTCTCTCTCTCTCTCTCTCTCTCTCTCTCTCTCTCTCTCTCTCTCTCTCTCTCTCTCTCTCTCTCTCTCTTTGATGTGTGCATGCTTGAGTACATGTGTAGCCCAAACATAAAAGCAACCTTCCCCCTCCCCCTGCTCACCAACCCACCCTCTCCCACTTCCTGGCCCTGGCATTTCCTTAAATGGGGCATAGAACCTTCACAGAAGCAAGGGCCTCTCCTCCCATTGATGATCAACGAGGCCATCCTCTTCTACATATGCTGCTGGAGCCATGAGTCCCACCATGTGTACTCTTTGGTTGGTGGTTTAGTCCCTGAGAGCTCTGAGGGTACTAGTTAGTTCATATTGTTGTTTATCCTAAGGGGACGAACCCTTCAGCTGCAAACTCTTCAGCTCCTTGGGTCTTTTCTCTAGCTCCTTCATTGGAGACCCTGTGCTCAGTTTGATGGATGGCTGCGAGCCTCTACTTCTGTATTTGTTGGGCACTGTCAGATCCTCTCAGGAGACAGCTGTATCAGGCTCCTGTCAGACAGCACTTGCTGGCATCCACAATAGTGTCTGGGTTTGATAGTTGAATATGGGAAGGATTCCCGGGTGGAGCAGTCTCTGGATTGTCCTTCTTTCAGTCTCCCCTCCATAGTTTGTCTCTGCAACTCCTTCCATAGGTATTTTGTTCCCCCTTCTAAGAAGGAACGAAGTATCCACACTTTGGTCTTCCTTCTTCTTGAGTTTCTTGTGGTTTATGGATTGTATTTTGGGTATTCTGAGCTTCTGGGCTAATATCCACTTATCAGAGAGTACATACCACATGTGTTCTTTTGTGATTGGGTTACCTCACTCAGGATGATATTCTCCAGATCCATCCATTTGCCTAAGAATTTCATAAATTCATTGTTTTTAATAACTGAGTTTTACTCCATTGTGGAGATGTACCACACTTTCTGTATCCATTCCTCTGTTGAGGGACATTTGGGTTGTTTCTGGTTTCTGGCTATTATAAATAATGCTGCTATGAACTTAGTGGAGCTTCTGTAAGGCAAAGGACACTGTCAATAGGACAAAATGACAATCAATAGATTGGGAAAAAATCTTTACCAATCCTACATCTGATAGAGGGTTAATATCCAATACATGCAAAGAACTCAAGAAGTTAGACTCCAGAGAATCAAATAACCCTATTAAAAATGGGGTACAGAGCTAAACAAAGAATTCTCAACTGAGGAATACCAAATGGCTGAGAAACACCTAAAGAAATGTACAACATCCTTAGTCATCAGGGAAATGCAAATCAAAACAACTCTGAGATTCCACCTCACATCAGTCAGAATGGCTAAGATAAAAAACTCGGGTGACAGCAGATACTGGTGAGATTGTAGGGAAAGAGGAACACTCCTTCATTGCTGGTGGAATTGGAAGCTGGTACAACCACTCTGGAAATCAATTTGGTGGTTCCTCAGGAAACTGGACATAGTACTACCTGAGGACCCAGCTATACCACTCCTGAGCACATACCCAGAAGATGCTCCAATGTGTAATAAGCACACCCTTTATTTCTAATATGCTCTATCCATCAAATTTCCTCTGCCTCATCTTCCCAATTTTAAGCATTGAACCTATAATTGAGGATTCATATAACCCTCCAATCAAAGGCAAACTGTCTTGAGAAGCCATGCTTGCTATAAGGATAGAAGAGATGATGGCAATATGGGCCATTTCCACTGAGCTATCATCCACAACTCTTTAAAAACTAGTGACCAAACTCTGTCCTGGGTTGACATCTACCCGAGTTGCCCAAGCTGACAAACAGACTACAGCAGGAGTTATTATACATAGAAACAGTGTCAGCCCCTTCATCTATCAAGAACATAACTGAAAATCTATCCCAACATTTTCCTTAAGGTACAAATGTGTTGAAGAAAGATGGGTATGTCAACATATTGTATTCAGGGTAGATCCTGGGCAACATCATCTAGCATCTGGTTGTACACTTTTATGTATAGGACACAGTCCTGGTTGTTTAGATATTTCTGGGCTCTCTGGTCATTGACAATCCACAGGAATCTAAGGCAACACCTTTCAGATGGTGAATTTGAGACACTGTTATCGGAAATAAGGAGCAGAGTCAGGCCCTCATATTGAGTATCTACTTTTATTTCTAAGACTGACCCCAAGGGACAAGATATACCCTTGAATGAAGGTCTTCCACATGGCATCAACATGTGTCGGGAGTGTCTTAGGTTCTACTCTATCTTGCCAAAATCCTCAAAGTTTTCTTCAAATTTGAGACAAGGGATAAAAACATGATGATAAACAATAAGATCAGAACAATCGCTAGATTCCAATGATTTACACTATACAGCTTTGACTGCAAGCATGTAATTTAGGACTTGAAAACATATGCTTGCAGAAACTGTGCTAACAGGTAAATGAAGCTACCAAAGAATTGGCTTCAAGGAGATAAGGGAACATCTACTTCTGTCTATCTTCATTTATAGATCCAGCATGGCTTTCCTGTAGCTATGAAACTGTAGATTACCTGCAGTGGATTGCAGAATCTGGACTCAGGGACAAGTTCCAACACATGGTAATCATAGGTCTTCTACCCAGTGACACCAACAATTAAGTGGATAGTTATTTGTTTTTTATTCTACTTTACAATTGATTCATAGTGTCAAGGAGAAAATTAGATGTTTCTAAGTACCAGTAACACAAGACAGGGATTCCAAGAGGAAGGACACTCAAACTTTACAGGGAGGCTTAGTACAGTACAGAGTCAAGGAGAATGAAAAGCTCTATGACATTGGCTATCAGCAACAATTCATATTTGCCATGGGCAAGACAGGATGGATGGTCTACATTAAGATCCTAAGCCATTTGTGTTTATGAGCAGTTGTTACTATAGTTAGTCATAAACCAAGTATAAGAAAATAGTACCCAGCTTATCCAGCAGATACCTAGTCTGCATGGTAAAAGGCTCTATACTCAAGAAGGCAATTCTGCAGGGTGAAACTGAGGTTGACCAGTTGGCTCGTTGTTCTGATCTTAACTCCTAAGAAAATAATAAGGGGTTGGAAAGATATCATGGCATCTAAAAGCATTTTCTGAGCATTTAATTTTCCAGAGGACTTGAGTTCAAATCCGGACACCCACATAGTTCAGTAGTTTAGAATCATTTGCAGCTGTAACCCCAGGGGAATCAATGCCCCATTTTGGCCTCTGACTAGTCACACATGTGGTACATACACACACACACACACACACACGCACACACACACACACACACACAGGCAAAATACACATATTACTTTTAATTTTTTAAGCCTACTTTTAATGATGGTTCTTAAATGCTTTAACCCCTCTTCTAGCTCACATCTACCAGAGATAGTGGAAAAGAAAGGATACGAGGGAAATTGACCCGTTTAGAAATGGTTCTTTGGAGCAGATCCCATCTGCATTGTCAGGAAATCAGCAGTTCAGTTCACAGGTCAGCAGCAGCAGAAGCTCAGTCCACTCTCAAACAAGATCCACCAGCAGTTCATTTCAGTAATGTTAGAATAGCAGCAGTGGTGGCATGACCTACCAGGAACAGCTAGGACTCAGCAGAATTGACACAAGTCAGAAGGAGGTCCCAAGACCAACAGGAAGAGTTCTCAGCTGTGCCTCTTTCAGTGAAGCAAAGATCAGTGAAGACTTGAGACTGAGAAGCTTTGCAGAGCTACCTCTACCAGCAAGGCCCTCTCACAATCCACTGAGTTCTGTTTGTACTCCCTCCAAACATCACATGTTCTCCAAGGGTCTTGCCTCACCATGTGTCTTGCCTCAGCACATGAGTCTGTCTCAGCTGACATCACTCTGCCAATTGGCCCAAGTCTGTTGAAGTGGCAAGAAGAAGCTGCAGCATACCACCAAAAGCTTTTTGGTGTGTTTTCTTCTATGGAGTCCCAATAAAATGTACTCAACTACACAATCAATGGTGGACCAAATACATGTGTCATAAGTGAAGAATCTATCATCACATGTTCTTTTATATACTTGCTTTAGTGAAACATCTTTTCACCTGTGTCTACTTCAGCAAAACATTCCTTCACAAGTCTGCCTTAGCCTTTCACCTGTGTCCACGTCAGCAAAATGTTCATTAATGTGTCTGTTTTAGCAAAACACTATCTAACACAATTGACTTTCCGAAGAACCCTTAAGTTTCCACTTCACCTATACAAATAAAATATTTTAAAAAGAAAATAACAAAGGGGTTGGCAAACTAGATTAAATCCGAGGATTCTTCTGAATATCAGTTACTCCCAAAAGCTGAGCTCTATGGTTCCCAAGACCACCAGAAACTGTTGGATATGTTCAAGTACATGGGCTCCTAAGCCAGACACATTGGTTTCAATGCTGATGCGGTGTGGTAGCTTACTGGACTTCAAGTCTCTTAGCCAAAGACAGACAGTCCATTGCATTGAAAGGAAACTTTAAAACACATCTCCAAATCACAGGTGAAGGAATGCATGTTGAAGATGAGACTCCAGGCAGGCATTTAATTGTCAGTTACAATGAAGCCATTATCTATGTCATATGAAGGTTCTCAACTCCTAGTAAGAAGTTAGGAGTCACCGCATGAGTCAGTCAGAAAGAGATAACTTCTTAAGGCCAGATCCTACATGGTTCATTTACATAAAATGTCCAGAAAAGGCAAATTCAGAGGCAGAAAATTTAGTCACTTCTCCATCTTCAGTTCTGAGGGTTCGAAGCTTGGCCCCTAGGCGGTGACATTATTGTAGGAGTTTCTAGAAATTATCAGAGGTGGAACATGGCTAGAGAAAACACATTTTTAAGGTTGGCTCTTCAAGGATAACTCACCTCTGACCACTGTCTTCACACTTTCGACATCCTGTCTGCCATGGAGTTAGAATATCTTCCTCTACCTGTTCAGAATCAGCCAAATTTAGATTAAAAAATATTTTAAATTAAATAATTAAAAAGTAAAACAAAGATGGCAATGTAGCAACTGTTTAACAGAGTACTGGTAATCTAGAGAATATTTTGTGCATGTGTTTGAGCAGGTGAGCTCACTCACGGCTGTGCCTGTCCAGGCCCAAGATTGATGCTATGTGGCTTCCAGTCACTCTACACCTTTTTTTTTAGGCCTGAGTTCTTACAGAACCTTGGGCTAGCCTGGCTGACCAGTGAGTTCCCAGGATCCACACATCCATGCCCTATGTCCTAACACTAGGTTGTTAACATGTACCAGTGCACTCAGCATTGTTAGTTACATGAGGATCTGATCTCAGCTCTCTGTGTTTGCACAGCAAGCACTTTATTTACTGGCCCATCTCCTTGGCCCAATAGAAAATATTTAAAGTATACCTGAGGATGTTCTATCCAAATACTATGATGTTTTATATGAGAGCATTGTGTGTCTTCTGATTTATTTATTTATTTATTTATTTATTTATTTATTACCCTAGAGGGTTCTGAAACCAATGCCTCAAGGATACTGAAGGATGAGTATACATTCATTGTTACTTGGGAATTGAAATAGAAATGGTACTAACTGTGAATAGATATGTTTGTGGGTAATGAAAATGTTCCCCAAATAGATTACGCTGGATAATCACACCACTCAGTAAATTTACTAAACATTAAATTGTACTCTTAATGTAGATGAATCATGGTCCATGTGCCTCAGTGAAGTTCTTTGCTTTAAAGAGGAAATGAATAGAGGTATTCACTGAGTAATTGTGGCCTTTCCACACCCACCCACCTAGGTCCATGTGTTTCCCACAGGCTCCCTGGCTGTCACCTCCGGTCCCAGATCTCTGTGCTCAGGGGCTTCATTGAGTCACCAAACTTTACCCTGTCCATATGTGGACAGGCTTGAAGTAACAGAAAATTGTTTTCCTTGACAGCATTCTCCCACTACTCTCCTGCTGTGTGGCACATTTGAAGCTATGTTACTCTGATCTCTCCAATTTTTCTGAGCTCTGCTGATCTCTGGATTCTACAGTAGCAAATGGCTTTCTCCTCCCTACCTCACTTCCTCACCTCCTGTCAGAACTCTCTCATCGAATATGTTCCTTTCCTTTCAGTCTCTGCTTCTCCACAGTGAAAGCATACTGGAAAATTGGTAGACAGTGAAAGTTGTTGATACCATTCACATAGAGAGGAAGTCATAGCCTTGGTGCTCTGACTATGTTTTTACCAGGGTGGAGTCTCAGCTCCACCTTGCATTTCTTAGGTTTTTCTCTGTGTCTGATTAGATTCACTGTGACATCTCTCTGTATAGACAGTGTGAACCCATAAGGCAACAATGCAGCTGGATCCATTAGCAGAGGCACACAGAATATTTGTAATTATATGCCATTTTATGGGATGATGCCTAGTCCACCAAATAATTATAAACATTTAAACTAGGCTGAAAATTTAAAAAGACAGTTTTGGGGGTGGGGGGAAAGTGAGTTATATTGACTAAGGCTTATCTGAAAAGTATGTATTGTGTACAGGGTGGAAAAAAAATCTATATTTGCCGCCTGGGTGACATTAAGCCTACACTTGCCAAATGGCACCAACTATTCTATACATCTAGTGGGCAGAAAGTGAAATCAACCTCACCTCAGTTTGTCTGAGTAAGTAAACTAGGTTGAGTGTGTCTCTCTAGGACCCATTAACTAAAGTAATTACCAAAACTTAGTAGAACTGTTGTCTGACCCTCTGGAAGGAAGAGGGTGCTGTTCCATTTCATTTTGTTCTATAGTAAGCCTGCGGTGGCTCATTGTTTTGAAGAGTGACTGATTTGGGAACTTTGAAAGTTATTTAACCTCTCCAAACCTAGGTGTGGAAAGGAGATGGAAACAGACATCCTCGGAAAGACACAATGCCATCAAAAGGCTATCCTAAATAAAATGTGATTTGGTGTGTATCAAGAGGACCGTGAATGCTGAACACTGTAGCAGAGAGCCACAAAATGATTGCTGTTGTTTCTCTCCCCTCTTGGTATCTCCACATGGATGACACGATGGGTAGAAATTTGATTCTATTAGCCTGTGAGCAGTAGAGCGCCTGTCAAGGCTAAAGTGACTGCCCTTAGTCTGTCAAAAGTAGCACTGCAAGTATTGCAATTGCATGGCATATATATCACCATTCCTCCTTCAGGGACCAAGGTAGACATTACCAGTTGATCACTGATCTGTTCATTGAGTTTAAGTACAGTGGAAACAGTGGAGCACTGAAAACCACCACTACAAACTGATGAAATCTGGCAAGCAGGGTGGATGTTATTGCCAGCTTCCTGTGTATGCTTAGGAAAAATGGAGTTTGGTGCAATAACTGCCTCTCAATAAATACTTAGTAAAAAGATGACTAAGGGAGAGATGCAGTGAGATACAAAATGCTGTGGTCACTGGCATCTTTATTAGACAAGCTCGTTCAAAGGTCAAACCACAATTTTTGTAAGCACCCACCCACTCACCCAAGATGGGGGTCTTTGCCTAGTGGGTCCTGGACTATTTATAAGTTTAGATATCAAAGAGCCTTCTCTGAATTCTACATGTTGGGAAGATCTCATCTTAAGAGATGAAAACTCCAAGGTTGTAGATTTCTATATAGACCTGATTCTCCAAGATTTCCTGGAAGCATTAGCTACCTGAAGAGCTCCTTTCCATGATGAAGGAGAAATCCTTAATTGATAGGGCAGAGTCAACTATTTTCTGGCCAGGAGGCACATCTCAAAACTGTAAGTCCGGCATCTGCAACTGAGCTGTAATGCCAAACCTGATGGTGATCTCCTTAGAAAATTGGTTTTAGCTGTGTGGATGACTGCCCTTAAAGCAAAGAACCCAGCATCAGACACCAAGGCTGCAATCGAAAGCATCCCACGCTATTAATCACAGGAAGATTGAGGCTTGTTCCAGCACTGCCTTCTCCTGCAGACTCCAAGGTATTAATGCTATTTACACAATTGTGAAAGTTAAACTCATGTCTTCTAAAGGAAGAGATGATGAAAGAACAAACAGAATCATGTGGAGAACCCCATCACTCAAAGAGGATGTTACAATCTGGGGTCATTCTCCTCTTGTCATTGTCCCAGGCATATTTTAGTATAATCATGCTTGTGAAGTATATGCACACATTATACCTCCTGGAAGGGGATTGCCTTTTAAACTTTCATTTCATAACATAACATTGTCCATGTTTTTACAAATTCACTGAATTTGTCATTTCAAAAATGTTCCAAGTAATCAATGAATCATGATATACTTAATCACGAAGCCACACTGTTCAAAGGTGGAGTGTATCTGGTTTTTCCACAGTGCAAAGATGCTGTGGTGACTGTCGGCATATAAAGTTTTTCTATACGAATAGGGAGTGTTTCATTGGTTTACATTCTTAATTAGATGGATAAATAGATAGGTAGATAAATAGATGGATGGATAAAAGATAGGTGGATGAATACATAGATATAGATAGATAGATAGATAGATAGATAGATAGATAGATAGGTAGATACATACATACATACATGCATAGACAGACACATACATACATACATATATACATACATACATACATACATACATACATACATACATGCATACATACGTACATACATACATAGTAGATAGATCATGATAGATATGGTAGATGAGTTATAGATATAAATAATAGATGTAAATATGCAGAGTGGTGGATATGTAGACACATAGATATGCTATGACAAAATCCGTGTAAGTTTGCACACCCTGTGTAACTCAACTAATTCTCATGATGTACATTTTCTCAGATCAAGGCATGGATCATTTTAACATCCCAAAAGATCCCTTCAGAGCATGAATTTTAAACAAACATTAGCTTCCTATAGAGAAGCACAATTCCCTCCCAAACACTAGCAGTTTCTTTTCTGAACCAGATTCTTCTGGCCACACTGGATGGCAGTAGTGTCCTCCCTTAAAGTGTGTGTGTGTGTGTGTGTGTGTGTGTGTGTGTGTGTGTGTGTGTGTGTGGTGTTGATAAGAGTAAAAATAAGAATATGTGTCTTCTAAGATTGCTTTTCACCCCTCCTCATCATTGTTGTCACCAGTACATTTATTATTGTGTGCCTGAGAGTGCCTAAATTACTAAGATACATCATTCCATTCTTACAATACTCTCCTCATTTTACAGGTAAGCAGACTCAAGCTTCTTCCATGCAAGATGGACTTATGAGCACTAAGTTTTAAAACCAGCATGACTGTCGTTGGGGATGGCGTGTTTCATTACCAGTCTAACCTCTGCTGGAGTAGACAGATGCAACCTGAGCTTTTAGACAGTGGCGGCCCATTTTGATTTCTGAGAACTGACCTTTTGGAAAGAATATGCACCAATTCTTGTGAGGAGACAGCCGCGATACACAGCATTTTACATATTGATTGTTACGAAACAAACGTGGGGCGGATAGCATTCATATTTAATGGCTTGATTGAGGTATAATTTACATATGATAAAGATTCATCTGTTTTCTTGTATTACAGAGTTATAAACGATCACTACAGCCTCATTTTACAACTTATAAATTCATCCTCCCTGCAAAAAGCTATCTGCCCACCAGCAATCCCCTCTGCTTCCTCCTCCCTCTCTCCAATCTCTGCAACCACCACTACATGTCAGCCTCCCTAGATTGCTTATTCTGGATAGCGCATATAAATAAAGCCACCCAGAGCATGATCTTTTGTGCCTGGATTTTATCTTTGGAATGCTGATTTCTTTTGAGACTCAGCTACACATTGTTAAGAATCAGAACTTAATTCCTTTATGGAGCTAGGTGGTGTGGTTCCATGTCTGTGATGCTTATTCTTGATGGCCACTTGATGAGGCTTAGAATCACCATGGAAATGCACCTCCACATGAGTCTGTGAGAGGGTTTCTAGGTTGAGTTGAAGAAGGAAGAGCCACCCTAGGTGCGGGAGGCACAGACCCATGGGCTGGGGCTCTGGACAGCACCACTCTCTCCAGAATGCCTCTCTCTGCTGACTGCAGATGGAGTGTGTCCAGCTGCCTCAAGCTCCTGTCTCCATGCCTTTCCCAGCACATTGGGCTACATCCCAAAATGTGAGTCGGAACAAACCCTTTCTTAGTTGTTTTTGTCAGGAATTTGTAATAGCACAGAGCCAGTGATGAATACAGTGCCACCAATGTTTTTAGTCTGCTGTGCATCTTTTTTATCTTCCCCTGGTCTGTCAGGGTCCATGAGCTCAACACCACCTTCTCCTTGCTCAAGCCTCCCAGGCCTCTTCTGCTCCCAGTCACAACCTATTTCCAAAGACCTTTCCCTCCAAGTTCTGTTTCTTCTAAAAATGCCACTGTTTAATGTCTTACCAACAGCCAAGCTTCAGTCCATCTGGAATTGCTTTACACAGCCCAGTATCCTGTTCTTCTGATGAAAAATCAGTTGGCAACACACTCAGGAAAAAAAAAAACATTTCCTTGCTTAATTCAAAGACTGCCTTTGAGTTCTCTTACAGAGTTCTAGTTTTTCCTATTTCTAAACCCATGATGCTATATTTTTGGGTTATATTGGACTTCATAATATATTCTGATTCCTATTAATATGATACATAGTATAATGTAATGTATAGTATTATATGTATCAATATAGTATGTAACACAATGCTTTCTGATGCATTTAATATAATACATATTTAATACATAGCATAATATGTTCTGATCCATATTAATATAAAGTATAATGCACAGTTATATAATACATAGTATACAGCTTTCTGATGCTTATTAATGTAATATATAATACATATTAATATAGCATAGCAAAATGCATTTTGATACATACAAAGTTACCTTTTATACATGCATTTTACACATGCATGTATATATTAGTTTGGTTTATTCCAGTGCATTGCATTTAATAAATTTAGTAACCCACTTCCCCTCTCCACCATTAAAAATAAATATCAATATTTTAATTGATACTGGAGCTTCAAGATTGTTTGACAATTTTGTTTTTTAAGCAGTTTTACTTATTAAACGATCTTCCCACTCAAGAAAATATTTATTTTCATGTAAACAACATGCAATGATATTTTTAGAATTATTTTCAGAAGTTTGTTTCATATTGCTCCTGGAGTCTCCTTACTGGCCTCCCTAAATTATACTTCGTGTCTAGTGCTGTGTTGACACCACCCTCCCTCCATACCTGCTTCAAGGACAGCGCGGCTGGTAGAGAGGAAAGTTATTAGTCGAGCAGGCGCTTAATTACGTTGTTTTGGTGTACCAACAAATACTGATTCGAGTCAGGCTATCCCTCCCTCACTCCCTTCCTCCCGCCCTCCCTCCCTCCTTCCCTCCCTTCTTCTTGTTCTGAGAGTCCACTGAGTTTCTTATTATACAAGCAAGCTGTCAGCACAAAAGATCAGAGAGCGATGGCTTCTCCCGTGCTTACACTGGTCATTTTGGTTTTTTTTCCCCTTGGCACATTTACAAGAACTTCTGTGATTATTTAAAGATTGTAATTTTGCCATTTTCAACAGAGTTTGGCTTAACGGCCTTCGTTATATTCAAGTAATTTCCTTCACTGAGTATTTTCCTCCTTGTCTTGTAAGACATGGCTGCCACAAGCTCAAGAGGCTTCTTGGCTTTCTCTTTAACATATCAACAGCATCATGGCTTTCACTGAGACCATCTCTGACTCAAGCCTGTGTTGAACTCCTGACATTCTTGGAGTAGCCACTGCAAGGTCATTACACATTTTTCTTTTGGTTAAGAGGTTGGTTTCTACCCATAAGTAAACTTTATTTTTTATTGTTGATGCTGTCTTCACTGGAAGAGAGAGAGTGTGTGTGAGTGTGTGTGTGTGTGTGTGTGTGTGTGTGTGTGTGTGTGTGTGTGTGTGTTAAAAATAGGACCCAGGGTCTTACACATGCTAGCCTAGTTCTGGTTTATTAGACAGGTGCTCTGCCACTGAGCTGCATCTCCAGGCCCAGCCCTGGACTTTGAATTGAGGATCTCGGCCATGCATGTTTTCTATGGTGCAGGCCCTGGCTTGTGTGCTGAAGCCGCTTCCTTGACAGTCTAGGCCGAATGCATAGAAACTGCCAAGGCTGGAGCTGGGATATCATCAGTTTTCAAACTTCACCCAGATGAATGTGTCACACAGTCAGGTCTGAGAGCCCTGAGAGGGATTCGGAAATATTCAAATAGCAGTGGGGACCCTGTGTTTATAGACAGTGACATGCAACTAGGCTTATCTCTGATAGAGGAACCTTTTCAAGGGTGAATATTGCTTCTCTTTTTAGTGACTTGTTTCCTCAACTTTTTTTTTTTTGCCTTGAGTCATATATATATTTTTCAATTTCATTGAAATTAGCCATGTAGGTGGCCAGATGACAGACCGGCCATAAATTTGCAGGCATCCCTTCCGCTCCTATTTTCCTTCAGATCTGAGATTTCTATTACCTTGGTTTTTCGTTTTGTTTTGTTTTGTTTGGGTTTTTTTTTCTTTTGAGGAAACAATGTTGCTTTTGTCCTAAATTAGATTTGTGGGGAGTTAATATGGTGTTTCTTAAAAGCCAGCTTTCCAGAGGGCGAAGGAATGCGGCACCTGCCTGCTTTACTCTTGCAGGGTATTCTCGCATCACAATAAATAAATAGATAGATGGATGGATAGATGATAGATAGATAGATAGATAGATAGATAGATAGATAGATAGATAGGTAGGTAGGTAGGTAGGTAGGTAGGTAGGTAGGTAGGTAGACAGACAGACAGACAGACATAGAGAGATAACACTCAGAAAAAGGCTTAAGCTTATCTCTCTCCTCTGCCATAGTTTATGCATATATTTCTAATGTAGGTTTGGCTGAAAACCAGTTTTCCCACTCTTACCCTGAGCATAGCTGCCTCCTTTCTTGCCCCACACTGCTGCTTTAGAAGCAATGGCGGGCACCCTGTGCCCTGCCTCTGGATTGTAATTCTCACTTCTTCAGTTTACCAAGCACTCTAACCAGTAAGGGCTATCCTGGCACATCCCCTGTGATGGAAACTCTAACAGGTAGGAACTCTGCCCTTGTCCTGCCTCCCCGGAGTCAGAAGAGTCACCCCTGAGACCCGTGCTGTGCCATACATTCCCAAGCTCTCTCTGAGCCCACACTTGCTATCATTAGCAATGTTAAGAAGTCTCCTGATAAATCTCCCCCTCATTGTCTCTTCTGAACCCCAACTTTCATGAAACCCTCATTATTTATTTTCTGTCTAGAATCATTTTTACTTTGCTTTGCGTTTTTGACTTTGTTTTTAAGACAAGGTCTTGCTACACAATCCAACCTGGCCTTGAATTTGCTATATATATATGACATCTAACTCAAGATCTCCTGTCTTTGTGGAGTACTGGAATGGCAGGCTTGTGTTCCCATGTCTGCTTTTCTCCTCCTTCTTGTCCTCCTTCTTCTCCTCCCCCTCCTCTTCTTCCTCCTTCTTTCTTTTTAGGAACTCTCCTGGTTATTTTCCTAGTCATCTGTATAATGAAGGCATTGTACTCTAAAACTTTTTCTTAGACTGCAGCTTTTGTCATATAGATTTTCATATAAATATGCTTTTATTTTGACTTATTATTATTATCATTATTACTATTTCATGTGAGCATTGTATTTACACTGTTTTCCCTTGCTTCTCCACCCTCCAATGGTTCTCATGTTCCCCCTACTCTCTGCCAGTCATGACCTTTTAATCATTATTCACACACACACACACACACACACACACACACACACACACACACAGCAACCTGCTCAGTATATTAAGTGTTGTTAAGGATAAATTGCCTAAGATTGATTGCATATCTCAGATTTTATGTTGTTAAAAAATAAGACATTTCTAAAACCATTTCATTGTTATCACAGAAAATTTAGCTTAAGAAAAGTCCTTTTTACTGAGTTTGTTGAGGTTTTCTCTCTGTCTGGGTATAGAATAGACTTTATGATTAAAAGAACAGGCTACTTACTTGCTGTTTAGATATCTCTGCTTCTCATGAATGCGGGGAATTGAGTTTGCAGGTTGCTCTCAGGGTTTTTTTCCATGTCCCTCCTCATTCTTATTTCTATTTATCTACTTGATATGAAAAACAAGTATATTGATTTCTTCAAATATATATGTATTTATTTTATCAAGGTCTTGTTGTTTTTCTAATAGCTTTCAGTCTGTGTGAGAGGCAACAACAGGAGCTTGGTGCCACTGGCCGGCTTTAAATATTCATTCATTCCTTTAAGTCCCCTGATAAGGAGTTTTCAGTGTTCTCCCAGCTTTGCACAGGCAGAGAAGCGTAGACATAAAAAGCTTGCCCAGAGTGTGATTATGAACTGTCCACTACAGTCTCACATGCTTGAACACTTGGCTTCTGTCTAGTGGCACTGTTTGGGAAGGTAGTGGAATCTTTAAGAAATGGAGCTTTGTTGGAGCAAGTGGGTCACTGGGGGCTGACCTTGAGGTTTTTTTTTTTTTTTTTTTTTTT